>NC_035441.2:69339567-69658289 GCF_002127325.2 Helianthus annuus
CAAACTGTTATGCATTGAGTACAAGCTGTATACGTGTTGATCAATGGTTTCTGTGTCGTGTGATAACTGGTTGTTCATCGTAGCATGTAACGGCTGAGAATAATGGTTAGGGTTTCTGGGTAATCGTCAGTTACACGACGTAACTGACATTGTAGACGAAACGCAGATTACGACGAAGCAGGGGGTGTTTCGCCGAGGGTATATATGACGAAACGGAGAAAAGGGGTGTTTCGCCGAGGGTATATATGTCGAAGCAGGGGGTGTTTCGCCGAGGGTATATATGGCAAAGCAGGGGGTGTTTCGCCGAAGGGACCACGACGAAACATAGAGTGTTTCGTCGAAGGGTTGTACGAAGAAAAGGGGTGTGTTTCGTCAAAAGGGTTTGTTTCGTCAAAAGGGTAAATTGCACAGTGAACTCAGTTATGTCTGTTAGGGGTTAACTGAGTTAGTTAACTGTTGTTAAAAGATAAGCATGTTTTGCATGAACTTATATATATCTGATAAGATGCTGTGTGTTAGTTGTTACTTGCATGTATGTGTCGATCTTGACTATTACTTGAGCAATGTGATTTCCAACTGATTGCGTGTGTATAAACACTATAGGATTGGATTGAATTGTTTGTGAGCGAGTAATAGTCTTACCGAGCAAACCAAGGTGAGTTCTATGACACCCGTGTCACCGCGACCATCAAACAAAAACCAAGCCGATGAGATATTGTATTTCATACTTGGGATCTTGTATAAATATGTGTGTCTTTTGCACATATCAATTCTTGTTCAATTTCAAACTTTATGTCGCTTTCTAGAGAATTATACGCAAACTGGTGCGTAAACGTACTCAGTTTAAATGCGACAAATACTCCGGAACATCAACATATACTTAACATACCTTAAATAACCTTCACATAACTTAGAAATAAGTTTTGAAGGCTTTGGTATGGCAAAAACAAGTTAATTTGCTTACAGGGACTAAACTTGACAAACTGCGAAAGTATGCCAATTTGAACTGTAACGAACATTCTGGAACATGTCCATAAGTTAAACATACCCTAAATATCCTTTACATAGCTTAGAAATAGGCTTTGAGGGGTTTGGTATGCTAAAATAAACTTTTGGATCATTCAGGGGCTAAAAGCGTCAAAAAGTGCACAAGTTTGCACTTTCGCGCATAACTTACGTTCTGAATACATCCGTACATCCAAAAATTTATGTAAGCATCCTTATATTATGCCTTAGTGTTTGGCATGAGAAAAATCCATTCGTCGCGTCATTTGGATCGTCTTTCGCGCTTATGCGCATTCCGTCGTAATTAAGCAAACATCGCGTTCGTACGGCCAAACAAGCCAACATCCGGCATATTTTTGAGCCTTTTTCATGTGCACAATGTTTACGCATCATTTTAGGGCCTTAAAGTTGGCTTTACGGGCCTTAGAAGTGTCGGAAATGGCTTAAATATGCAACAGGGACCAAAACTGCCATTTCTGAAAGTTTGTGCAGATCAGACATGCCTAGGCGGCCCGCCTGAGTTTTGTGCATATGCCGACGCGGGCCGCGTGGCCCCTACAGATGTAGAAACTTGCTTTTTGGCTGAAGTTGGCCTTTCAAACACTCCAAAGGGCAATGCCCTTTCACAATCTTAGAAGTTAAGGGTCATTATGAGTCACCACAACTTTGCGACAAGTGTACGGCTTGGATCGTGACACGATATTCAAGAAACGATCCTAACGGTCTTGCTTTTCCTATAAATACCACCCCCCCCCTTTGGCTAAAAACCCACAAAATCAGATCTAAAGCTCTAAGTTGAGGCCTTTGCTTCATACCTGAGCTCCTGGATCGAGATTAGCTTTCGGGGACCCTTCGTAAGTGTTCTTTCGTTCTTTTATTCGCTTTTTGAGTCCGAAAGTCAATGTTTTGTTTGACTTTCTGCGTTGACCAGCCTATGGTCAACACGAAGTTCGTTGGAACTTCATAACGTGAGCGTGATCACGATGGTTATAGTCCGTAGTGACTATACCTACTGATTACCACGTTATCTAGGTTCAGTGACGAGTCGTAGTTTCGGCC
The DNA here is from genome assembly GCF_002127325.2 of Helianthus annuus. Taxonomy (NCBI): domain Eukaryota; kingdom Viridiplantae; phylum Streptophyta; class Magnoliopsida; order Asterales; family Asteraceae; genus Helianthus; species Helianthus annuus. Next base: position 69,341,632 of record NC_035441.2, read on the forward strand.
AAAATGCGCATTCTTGCGTATTTTGTAACCAAACTCCTCGTGAGCATCAAAGTCGTTTGTTTTGATGCCAAACCTGTTTTCTAAACTTAGTTAAGCATGTTCTAACATGCTTAGCTCGTCACTTTTAGTTTAGTGCTTGTATAGGGTCGTAAGGTAAGCGATCTAAACAATCGCTTATACTTTCGAACCCGACCCATTTGGTCGATCATTAGGATCCGACCAAACACATTAGGTGACCATAGCTGTAACCTTCCGAGGTTATGCCTTATGGTCACGATGTTAGGCGTTCCAAACGCGTTTTACGCGAACGACGCGTTAAGGTAGCATAAGCTACCTAAACCTGTCGTAGTGGGTCGTAAGCACTTAGGCTAGGTTTCATTTTAGTATGTAGGCTTTGTTGAACCATATTACACGAGTCTCCATACTCGTATGGTTTACGAACCCGCATACTATCCGATCCTCCGATTTAGATCCGGTATATTAACGTAGTTACCTATATTAGGTGTCGTTTAATATCCGTGATCTCTAGCATTATTTCGTTGTTGTACAAGAACTTCGAAGCAATCTCAGGTGAGTACATTGAACCCCTCTTTTACTGTTTTCCAAACTGTTTTGGGGTGAAACACATGTGCCTACTTGTTACTTTCATGCTTTCCTGTTTTCACATCATATGCTTATTATGTTCGTTAGTACATATATAGTACATGATTTCATTGTGTTTATGCTATGTATGTCCATTGTGTGCATACTTAGTACAATCGATTTACAATACATTTCATGCTATGTACGCCCATTGTGTGCATACTTAGTACATCACTTTACAATACATTTCATGCTATGTGTGCCCATTGTGTGCATACTTGGTACATCGCTTTACAATACATTTCATGCTATGTATGCCCATTGTGTGCATACTTAGTACATCACTTTACAATACATTTCATGCTACGTACCCCCATTGTGTGTATACTTAGTACATTGTTTTACATTACATTTCCGTTGCATATGCTCATCCAGTATATGAACACATTATGCTACATTTTGAACCGTTGTAACCATTTGACTATGTGAACCATCTTAACCCTTTGATTATATGAACCGTTTGTAACCATTGAACCGTGTGAACCAGTTGTATCTGTTGACATGATTTACATTTGACAATAGACATTTGACTATACATAAACATTTTCTACAATTGTTAAACAATACATCTTGATGGTTTGGATTGAGTAAGTGATCTAAGTAACGAGGCGTGTGTATTACATATCGTAGCGTTATTTGAATCATTTCAATTTGAGACATATAACATTTTATACAAATAACACACTTTTCACAAGACATTGGTTTACAAACAACTTATCTTACAAACTCATTTTACATGGTTATTCGTTTAACCATACACTATTCTCTTATTTATACATATCATCTGATCTTACCGTTTTTCAAATGATTTACAAGACAAAGCAAATTACAAGGTTCATGACAAAACATTTTCTCAACATAAGTCATGAATTCCGTTTTCACAAAACCTATGTATCTCACAGGCATTTTTATGCTGACGTACCTATTTTCACATGTGTTTTCAGGAGATGATGCATAGGACTTATCAAGATATACTTAGGCGGACCTATGCCTTAGTGACTTAAAACGAGATAAGAACTAGTTAATTTATGTTATGTACTCTTTGGTTCTTGTTTAAACTGTCACACCCCGACCACGTAAAACAACAAAACGTGGCGGAAACGTCGGGGAGTGTTGTAACAGAATCACTGTTTCACAACCATGGATTAAACAAATTTTGTTTTATTGAATTGAATGAGTTACAATGTCTTAACAATAAAGAAACATAACAAAAATTAACTAGTCTTGCATCTTTTAATGTCACTAAGGCCACGTCCAATCCTATGTGAGCATGCATCAATATCATCATCAATAGTCATCAACTATAGTACCTGAAACACATGTGAAAATACGTCAGCATAAAAATGCCGGCGAGTACATAGGTTTTATGAAAAACAGGATTCATGACTTAGGTTTAAGAAAATGTTTAACCAAAAACTTGTCATAAATCCAGTTTAAATGTTTGCTTTTATAAAACGTTTGAAAATCGATGACAGATAGGTATAGTTAAAAAGAATGATGTAAGGTTAAGTGAATAACCAAGTAAAAAGGAGTTTGTATAAAACAAACTGTTTTGTAAAACAATGTCTTGTGAAAAGTATGTTATTTGTGTAAAAATGTATAAATCCAAATGAATGATTTAAATAACGCTACGCCATGTAATATAATACAAACACTTATATATAGGAAGTACCAGCGGCGTATCCATCATGCTTGTATCACATTACACACGTCTCGTTACTCAAATCACTTACCCACATAAACCACCTATGTAAATTGCCCATGTCTAAACCATTGTCAAATGTCAATCAAGTAATGTGTAAACAAAATGTCATGTATGGCAAATGAAATATGTAATCACCAAACCATAGGTAAGAATGCACAAACAATGTACTAAGTATGTGACGGACGGTCATACATAGCATGATACAAAGCATAAAATGTCTTGTAAAACGATGTACTAAATATGCACACAATGGGCATACATAGCAGGTGATGTAAAATGTACTAAGTATGATGAACATACATAGCATGAAATGTCATGTAAAACGATGTACTAAGTATGCTAAGTAAACATACATAGTAAAAACACAATGAAATCATGTACTAATAGTGTACTAACGAACATAGCAAGTATATGATATAAAAGCATGAAATCATGAAAGTAACAAGTAGGCACATGTGTTTCACCCCAAAATGTTTGGAAAATAGTAAAAGAGGGGTCTATGTACTCACTTGAGACTGCTTAGAAGTCCTAGGATAACCGCCAAGCAATGCTAGAAGATCACGAAATCAAACGGCACCTAGTATAGGTAACTACATAAATAAACCGGACCTAAATCGGGGGATTGGATAGTATGAGGTTTCGTAGACCAAATGAGTATTGGAGCTCATATGATATGGTCTAACAAAGCCTACATACTAAAATGAAACCTAACCTAAGTGCTTACGACCCATTACGACCCGTTTAGGTAGCTTATGCTACTTTAACGCGTCGTTCGCGTAAAACGCATTCGGAATGCCTAACTAGTCCTATGACAAGTAATATATGCCTTAACATGTCTAATATTATTGTCTAATCAGTTTAGATGTCAAAACTTGGGTTGCATATGCTTAAAATGAATTTTGGTGCAAAAAGGGTATTTTGGTAATTTACCTAAGGCATAATAACTACTTATCATACAACTACTTAAACGACGTGACCATAAGGTATAACCTCGGAAGGTTATTCCCTATACAACTATGGTAACCTAAAGTGTTTGGTCGGATCCCAAAGATCGACCAAATGGGTCGGGTTCGAAAGCATAAGCGATTGATTAGATCGCTTACCTTTACGACCCTAAACAAGCACAAATCTAAAAGTGACGAGCTAAACATGCTAGAACATGCTTAGTAAAGTTAGAAAACAGGTTTGGTATCAAAACAAACGGTTTTGATACCCTAGAGTAGTTTGGTTATAAAATACGCGAGGAAACGTATTTTGGCCGAAACTACGACTCGTCACTAAGCCTAGATAACGTGGTAATCAGTGGGTATAGTCACTAGGGACTATAACCATTGTGATTACGCTCACGTTATGAAGTTCAAACGAACTTCACATTGACCATAAACTGGTTAATGCAGAAAGTCAAACGCAGTTTGACTTTAACGCTAAAACGAATGAAAAACGCGAAAGAATACTTACAGAAGGTCCCCGTAAGATTGATTTTCCAAGTATTCTCAGGTATGAGGTGTTGAAACACCCCAACTTAGAGAAATCTCAGAAATCAAGTGGGGAAAGAATGAAGTGGGTTGGGTTTATATAGGCATGGCACAACCGTTAGGATCGTTCATCGCGAAACATGCTTCGATCTCGGCCGTACACATGGGCCCATTGTTTTGGGAAACCTTGGGCACCCATAGATTCAGCCCATGGATTGAAAATACCATTTGCAAGTGGTTTTGGAGTGTATAACAGCTGGAAACAGGCTGTTAACAACTTTTTGCATATCTGTGGAGGCCATGCAGCCCGCATCAGGATACACACAAACTCAGGCGGGCCGCCTGGGCTTGTCTGATCAGCACAAACTTTCAGAATTGACAGTTTCAGCCCCTGCATGTTTTTAAGTCCATTTTCGACACGTTTAAGGCCCGTTAAGCCAACCTTAAGGCCCTAAAATGATGCCTAAGTACGAGGGACATGAAACATGCTCAAAAATATGCCGGATGTTGGTTCGTTTGGTCGTACGATCGCGATGTTCGCTTAATTACGACGGAATGCGCATAAGCGCGAAAGACGATCCAAATTGCGCGACGAATGGATTTTTCTTATGCCAAACACTAAAATAAAATATTTTTATGCTTACATAAATTTTTGGAATTCCGGAAGTATTTAGAACGTAAAATATGCGCGAAAATGCAAACTTATGCACTTTTTGACGCTTTTAGTCCCTTAATGAGCATAAAGTTTATTTTTGCGCACCAAACACCTCAAAGCCTATTTCTAAGCTATATAAAGGATATTTAAGGCATATTTAACTTACGATAAAGTTCCGGAAGGTCTGTTACAGTACAAATTGACATACTTTCGCAGTTTGTCGAATTTAGTCCTTGTAAGCGAATAAACTTGATTTCGGCATACCAAGCCATACAAAACTTATTTCTAAGTTATGTAAGGGTTATCTAAGGTATGTTAAGCCTATTTCACTGTTCCGGAGTGTTTGTTGCATTAAACTGGTTATATTTACGCATCAGATCGCGTATAACCTTCTAGAAAGCGATTTAAGGCCCGAAATCAAACAAGAATCAATATGTGCAAACGATACACATATTTATACAAATCCCAAATATGAAATACAATATTTGATTGGTTTGGTATTTGTTTGATGGTCGTGGTGACACAGGTGTCACAGTCTGTCACACCCCGACCACGTAGGACATACAAAACGTGGCGGAAACGTCCGGGAGTGTTGTAACAGAATCAATTGTTTCAAATCCATGGCAAATGAAGTTTCGTTTTATTAATCAAATATGAAAGTATACTTTGTTTAAACAAGAACTAAAGAGTACATAACATTAATTAACTAGTTCTTGTCTCGTTTTAGGTCACTAAGGCACAGGTCCGCCTAAGCATGTCTTGATAAGTCCTATGCATCATTTCCTGAAAACACATGTGAAAATAGGTACGTCAGCATAAAAATGCCTGTGAGATACATTGGTTTTGTGAAAACGGAATTCATGACTTATGTTTGAGAAAATGTTTAGTCATGAACCTTGTAATTTGCTTTGTCTTGTAAATCATTTGAAAAACGATATGATCAGATGATATGTATAGGTAAACGTAAGGTTAAATGAATAACCTAGTAAAATGAGTTGAATAAGATAAGTTGTTTGTGAAAATAATGTCTTGTGAAGAATATGTTATTTGTGTAAAATGTAATTTGTCTAAACTGAAATGACTTGGATAACGCTATGATATGTAATACTATACAAGCATTTATATATAGGAAGTACCAGCGGCGTATCCACCATGTTTGTATCATATTACATACGCCACGTTACACCAACCATTTACCCAAACCATCCACCATGTAAATTGTTCATGTATAAACCAAATGTCAAGTGTTATTGTGTAAACCATGTAGAAATGTCTATGTTCAATGTAAACCACCAAGTATGTGTATCGATGTTAAAATGTTTATGTTCGATGTAGATAATGTAATGTGTACCCAAAATATAACTTGTATGGTAAGCGAGATGTATCAACTTAAACCATATGTGAAATGCACAAAACAAGGTGTTGAAGTTAAACATGGTTTAAATCAACGTTATGTTTTGTGGAACAATGCATGATCAAATGTAAATCATGTAATATGTAACCAAAATTATATGTATGGCTAGTAAAATATATCAACTAAAGCATATGCACGAAAACATAGTATTGAAGTAAAACTTGGTTTAAATCAAAGTTAAGTTCTGTGGAAATGCATGCCATACTGATATTAACATTTATGCGGTATTGTGAAATATGCATACATCCAAGCCTTGAGACTGTGGCGATAAACCCTTAAACAAATTAAAGGTTTATCGAAGTTATGTATATCGAATTCGGTCATTCCTTCCAATCCTATCAAACCCAGGATTTCAGAAACGGAGTTGTCAATTCCTATGGTACCACTACCTACTAACGAACGGCGTGATCAATGTTAATGAATGTATTGTCCCATGTTAAACAAACCAAATGTCATAACAAAATGAAGGCATGTGATGTAAACAATTGTACTAAGTATGCTATGTAAACATACGAAGCAAAAATGTTCATGTAAATCAATGTGTCCATATGCTGAGTAAACATATGCAACAGAAATGTTCATGTAAATCAATGTGTCCATATGCTGAGTAAACATATGCAACAGAAATGTTCATATAAATCAATGTGTCCATATGCTGAGTAAACATATGCAACATAAATGTAATGTAAATCAATGTACTAAGTACGCACACAACATACATAGCATAAAATGTAATGAAATCATGTACTATAATGTACTAATGAGCATAGCAGATATACGATGTGAAAACATGGAAAGCATGAAAGTAACAGATAGGCACATGTGTTTCACCCCAAAACAGTTTGGAAAACAGTAAAAGAGGGGTTCAATGTACTCACCTGAGATTGCTTTGAGTTCTTGTATAATAACCAGATAATGCTAAAGATCACGGGATATCAAACGGCACCTAATAGGTAGCTATGTTAATATACCGGACCAAAATCGGAAGGATCGGATAGTATGCGGGTTCGTAAATCAAACGAGTATGGAGACTCGTGTAATATGGTTTAACAAAGCCTACATACTAAAATGAAACTTAACCTAGGTGCTTGCGACCCATCACGACCCGTTTAGGTAGTTTATGCTACCTTACGCGTCGTTCGCGCAGAACGCGTTCGGAACGCCTAACATCGCGACCACAAGGTATAACCTCGGAAGGTTATAGCTATGGTCACCTAATGTGTTTGGTCGGATCCTAATGATCGACCAAATGGGTCGGGTTCGAAAGTATAAGCGATGGTTTAGATCGCTTACCTTACGACCCTATAAAAGCACTAAACTAAAAGTGACGAGCTAAGCATGTTAGAACATGCTTAACTAAGTTTAGAAAACAGGTTTGGCATCAAAACAAACGGCTTTGATGCTCACGAGTAGTTTGGTTACAAAATACGCAAGAATGCGCATTTTGGCCGAAACTACGACTCGTCACTGAGCCTAGATAACGTGGTGACCAGTAGGTATAGTCACTACGGACTATAACCATCGTGATCACGCTCACGTTATGAAGTTCTATGAACTTCGCATCGACCATAAGCTGGTCAATGCAGAAAGTCAACAAAACGTTGACTTTCAGACTCGAAAAGCGATAAAACAACGAAAGAACACTTACGGAGGGTCCCCGAATGCAAATCTAGACCAAAATGGCTTAGTTATGCCACAATGGTTCCAACTTAGAGCCTTAAGATCAGATTGTGTGGGTTTTGAGCAAAATGGGGGGGAGGGGTATTTATAGGAAAAGTGGAACCGTTAGGATCGTTTCTTGGATTTCGTGCCACGATCTTGTCCGTCCACTTGTCATAGTGTTGTGGTAAGTCAGAGGTTGCCCCTCATTTGCTGGAAGAGGCAAGGGCCATTTGGCCTTTCGAAACTTGAAGAGCCAATCAGCATTTAATGTGGGTTCTGCTGTACTGGGGACTCCTTACGGACCGTATGGCTTATGGCTTACGGTCCGTAAGCCCCTAGTTTGGCAGAATTGCAGTTTTGGTCCCTGCAGCACCAAAACTTGGTATTTGATGCGTTTTTGGCACGTTTAAGACCCGTTAACCTCATTTCAAAGCTCTAAAATGATGTTAAAGTATAGGGAACTTAAAATGTGCTCAAAAATATGTTGGATGTCGGTTCGTTTGGCCGTACGGTCGTGATGTTCGGTTAATTACGACGGAATGCGCATAAGCGCGAAAGACGATCCAAATTGCGCGACGAATGGATTTTTCTCATGCCATACACTAAGGCATAATATAAGGATGCTTACATAAATTTTTGGATCTCCGGATGTATTCAGAACGTAAGTTATGCGCAAAAGTGCAAACTTGTGCACTTTTTGACACTTTTAGCCCCTGAATGATCCAAAAGTTTGTTTTAGCATACCAAACCCCTCAAAGCCTATTTCTAAGCTATGTAAAGGATATTTATGGTATGTTTAACTTATGGACATGTTCCGGAATGTTTGTTACAGTTCAAATTGACATACTTTCGCAGTTTGTCAAGTTTAGTCCCTGTAAGCGAATTAACTTGTTTTTGCCATACCAAAGCCTTCAAAACTTATTTCTAAGTAATGTAAGGGTTATTTAAGGTATGTTGAGTATATGTTGATGTTCCGGAGTATTTGTCGCATTAAACTGAGTACGTTTTATGCACCAGTTTGCGTATAATTCTCCAGAAAGCGATCTAGAGCTTGAAATCGAACAAGAGTTGATATGTGCAAACGATACACATATTTATACAAGTCCAAAGTATGAAATACAATATTTCATTGGTTTGGCATTTGTTTGATGGTTGAAGTGACACAGGTGTCACACAGTCTCCCCTACTTTAGGAAATTTCGTCCCGAAATTTATTCGTAGGAGTCTATTTTGTGACTTTGTGTCAAATAGCCACCAAAGATATGCAAGGCAATATCCTGTCATTTCTATAACAGAGACTTTTCAGAAATGGAAATGAAGGAAAAATCAGGGATATTCATTTCCCTTTGATGGAAAATTTTCAGAAACGAAAATGCACAGAATGAGTCATTTTCCTTAGTGGGTATCCTTTAGAAATGAAAATGCACGGAATGAGTCATTTTCCTTAATGGGTATCCTCTAGAAATGAAAATGCACGGAATGAGTCATTTTCCTTAATGGGTATCCTTTAGAAACGAAAATGCACGGAATGAGTCATTTTCCACAATTTCTTCAGAAACCAAAATGAACGGAATGAGTCATTTTCCACAATTTCTTCAGATACGAAAATGAACGGAATGAGTCATTTTCCACAATTTCTTCAGAAACGAAAATGAACGGAATGAGTCATTTTCCACAATTTCTTCAGATACGAAAATGAACGAAATGATTCATTTTCCACAATTTCTTCAGAAACGAAAATGAACGGAATGAGTCATTTTCCACAATTTCTTCAGATACGAAAATGAACGGAATGAGTGATTTTCCACAATTTCTTCAGATATGAAAATGAACGGAATCAGTCATTTTTCACAATTTCTTCAGATACGAAAATGAACGGAATGAGTCATTTTCCACAATTTCTTCAGAAACGAAAATGAACGGAATGAGTCATTTTCCACAATTTCTTCAGATACGAAAATGAACAGGGTTAACTCTAGATACACGACAAAACTTGCTGTGGTTTCTGTGCACTAAATTCCATAATTATGTATGCATCCATAATTACGTAATTCCTTGCACAGTCCGCACAGTTTGTTTTGTAATGTTTTGGGGAAGAATATAAAACTTGTGATGAGGGTGACTAGACTACCATAGGGTCCTTTTAATTAGATCAATAAATGATCTCTTTAATTAGACCACCTATGTAGTCCTTTCAGCTATATCATCACATGATATTCCTAACTAGATTTTTGGATCAATCTGTTTAACTAGACCACTCAGGGGGTCTAATTATGGAATAGTACAATATAATTCAATGGTCCTTACTATCACGTAAAAGCCCATTGAGGATATAGTACCTTTGGATATCCTACTATGAATCCCTTATACGAAGATATGGAAGATTCTACGAGGATTTGGGTAACAAAAATTGGATCACAAAAACATAAAAGGGAACACATAAGCACATAATCACATAGTTGTTTAACTTGGTTATTAATGTGTTATCTTTGGACGCGGATACTTAAAGCACACCAGGAATCCAATCCGTGGATTTCGTTTGGCACTTTAATCACTTCAAGAATCTATCTATAAAGATAGAATGATCGACCAAAGATTCGATTTCGTTTTCAAGAAAACGCAATAGATCATAAAATGGAAGGATTTTGGGGGTAGTATGTTTTTCAAGGAATACGGCTCCTTGATTGTCGGTATTGAAAGGGATACATTGTTTATACATGCCATCACATTTGCACATTGCAATGTAAAATAAAAAGATTTATTTATAAACAATGATAACAACTGTTTCATGGACCTTGACAACAAAAGAAAATAATACACAAGACATGATTATTTCTAAAGGGTGTTGTCTTCTAGTTGGTCAGATGCTCATCACTGTGCTGGATTAGCATTAGCAAGCTTTGGGCAATTTCTTCGGAAATGACCCATCTCGCGACAATTGTAGCAAGAACCTGGTGGAAAGCGAGCTTGAGCAGGATTGTTGTCAGCTTGATTTGGTGCAACTGCAGCTCGACAAACCTTTGATGTGTGACCTGTCCACAAATTTGGCATTCGCGGCACTTCACCCTAGCATGATGATGAAGGTTACATTGGTTGCACAAGGGTGAATTTCCATTGTATGGCTTCCTATCAGGGGGTTAAGCTGGTTGGTTGGGGACGGCTTGATCATTGTGAGTAACCATGGCGAAGTTCTGAGAAGCCTTTCGCTTCTTTGACTTCTTAGGGGATCCAGTCTGTTCATCCATGGTCTTTGATTCCTCGATTGGTTTCGATTCCTCGACCGGTTTCTTGTCACCCTTTCGGAAAAGCTTACGTTTCCTGATCTGAGATTCAGTTAGGGTAGCAGATAATTCAATGGCCTGTCGAACTGTGGTAGGATTACTACCAGTAACAATGTCCTGAACTGAGTCAGGGAGACCATCAATGTATTTCTCGATCGCCTTATCCAAAGGCGTAACCATGGAAGGACACAACAGGCTCAGCTCCTAATATCGATCGGTGTAGGCTCGATGTTCACCGCTGTCTTGCTTAAGATAGTCGAATTCCCTTTCCAAGGCCCTGATCTCATGACGAGGACAGAATTCCTTCATCATCAGAGCTCGAAGCTCTTCCCATGTCTGAGCTAGTGCCACATCGGCACCCCTATCTCTCATTACACCGTTCCACCACGTCAAAGCTCGCTTCTCAAAGACACTAGAAGCGAAGTCTACCTTTCGCTCGTTTGGGCATTGAACATGTCTGAAGGTGCTCTCTAGACTCTCGAACCATTGCAGAAGTGCAGTCGCTCCTTGAGATCCAGAAAACTTTGATGGCTTAGCTGAATTGAACGTCTTGAAGTTGCAAGGGGCATTATTGTTGTTGAGAGCTTGGTTGCATTGAGCAACGATGTTCGGGATTGCAACAGTCATTTGCTGCGTAATGATAGCTGCCAGTTCTTCATTAGGTACCTGATTGTCGCGTCGTGGAGGCATTCTAAAAGGGAAACAAGGGAGAGAAACAAGTGAAATGGCATTGGGTAAGAATAGGAAATTACCGACCAAAAGCATGGGTGATGGTCATTTGTTTGAACCACGAAGCAAACAAACGACACACAAAGGCTGAATCAAAGTAAATAGGTCCCCATAATGTATCGCGAAGACTTGCTCGCCTATAAGTGGACACTCACCCCAAGAGTTCCCAGGTAAGAGTGACTGGTCCGATACTGCGGATTTGTACGAACACTCTAGCCTTAGACAGAAAACTCAGGGTACAGGCACCCACCCTTCCAGTTTACACGTGTTCACATTATTTAGACCCAAACTTTGACGGAATTTTGAAAACTTAAAGGGTTCGAAACCTTATAACTAAGGGTTCAAAACCTAGTAATCAATCATCCTAGAACAGATGATTAGTTTTAAAAGCAGATCAAATTTATGTTCTTGTTGTGGTTGTCACCTAAGGATAAGTGACGGTATTGTTTTATGACTAAACGCAAGTAAACTCGCGTTAGGGTCCTAGGAAGGTTATAGTCTAGGTCAAAGCATTACTAATAACCTAATTCTCTATAACCATTGGCTCTGATACCAACTTTTCTGTCACACCCCGACCACGTAAAACAACAAAACGTGGCAGAAACGTCGGGACCATAAGGTATAACCTCGGAAGGTTATTCCGTATACAACTATGGTCACCTAAAGTGTTTGGTCGGATCCCAAAGATCGACCAAATGGGTCGGGTTCGAAAGCATAACCGATTGATTAGATCGCTTACCTTTACGACCCTAAACAAGCACAAATCTAAAAGTGACGAGCTAAACATGCTAGAACATGCTTAGTAAAGTTAGAAAACAGGTTTGGTATCAAAACAAACGGTTTTGATACCCTAGAGTAGTTTGGTTACAAAATACGCGAGGAAACGTATTTTGGCCGAAACTACGACTCGTCACTAAGCCTAGATAACGTGGTAATTAGTGGGTATAGTCACTAGGGACTATAACCATCGTGATTACGCTCACGTTATGAAGTTCACACGAACTTCACATTGACCATAAACTGGTTATTGCAGAAAGTCAAACGCAGTTTGACTTTAACGCTAAAACGAATGAAAAACACGAAAGAATACTTACAGAAGGTCCCCGCAAGATTGATTTTCCAAGTATTCTCAGGTATGTTGTGATGAAACACCCCAACTTGGAGAAATCTCAGAAATCAAGTGGGGAAAGAATGAAGTGAGTTGGGTTTATATAGGCATGGCACAACCGTTAGGATCGTTCATCGCGAAACGTGCTTCGATCTCAGCCGTACACATGGGCCCATTGTTTTGGGAAACCTTGGGCACCCATAGATTCAGCCCATGGATTGAAAATACCATTTGCAAGTGGTTTTGCAGTGTATAACAGCTGGAAACAGGTTGTTAACAACTTTTTGCATATCTGGGGAGGCCATGTGGCCCGCATCAGGATACACACAAACTCAGGCGGGCCGCCTGGGCTTGTCTGATCAGCACAAACTTTCAGAATTGAGAGTTTCAGCCCCTGCATGCTTTTAAGTTCATTTTCGACACGTTTAAGGCCAGTTAAGCCAACCTTAAGGCCCTAAAATGATTCCTAAGTATGAGGGACATGAAACATGCTCAAAAATATGCCGGATGTCGGTTCGTTTGGTCGTACGATCGCGATGTTCGCTTAATTACGACGGAATGCGCATAAGCGCGAAAGACGATCCAAATTGCGCGACGAATGGATTTTTCTTATGCCAAACACTAAATAAAATATTTTAATGCTTACATAAATTTTTGGAAGTCCGGAAGTGTTCAGAACGTAAAATATGCGCGAAAATGCAAACTTATGCACTTTTTGACGCTTTTAGTCCCTGAATGAGCATAAAGTTTATTTTTGCGCACCAAACACCTCAAAGCCTATTTCTAAGCTATGTAAAGGATATTTAGGGCATATTTAACTTATGATCATGTTCCGGAAGGTCTGTTACAGTACAAATTGACATACTTTCGCAGTTTGTCGAATTTAGTCCCTGTAAGCGAATAAACTTGATTTCAGTATACCAAACCATCCAAAACTTATTTCTAAGTTATGTAAGGGTTATCTAAGGTATGGTAAGCCTATTTCACTGTTCCGGAGTGTTTGTTGCATTAAACTGGTTATATTTACGCATCAGAACGCGTATAACCTTCCAGAAAGTGATTTAAGGCCCGAAATCGAACAAGAATCTATATGTGCAAACGATACACATATTTATACAAATCCCAAATATGAAATACAGTATTTCATTGGTTTGGTATTTGTTTGATGGTCGTGGTGACACAGGTGTCACATAAACAATGTAAACTTTCATGTTTGATCAATAAAACGAAACTTCAATTGCCATGGATTTGAAACAATTAATTCTATTACAACACTCCCCGACATTTCCGCCACGTTTTGTATGTTCTACGTGGTCGGGGTGTGACTGAAAAGTTGGTATCAGAGCCAATGGTTATAGGGAATTAGGTTATTAGTAATGCTTTGACCTAGTCTACAACCTTCCTAGGACCCTAACGCGAGTTTACTTGCGTTTAGTCACAAAACAATACCGTCACCTATCCTTAGGCGACGACCACAACAAGAACATAAATTTCAAAACCGCTTTGAAAATTAATCATCTGTTCTAGGATGATTGATTACTAGGTTTTGAACCCTCTATTGTAAGGTTTTGAACCCTCTGTTATAAGGTTTTGAACCCCTTTGAGTTTTCAAAACTCTCGTCAAAGTTTTTGGTCCTAAATAGTGTGAACACGTGCAAACTGGAAGAGTGAATGCCTGTACCCTGAGTTTTCTGTCTAAGGCTAGAGTGTTCGTACAAATCCACATAATCGGACCAGTCACTCTTACCTGGGAACTCTTGGGGTGAGTGTCCACTTATAGGTGAGCATGTCTTCGCGATGCATTATGAGGATCTGTTTGCTTTGATTCAGCCTTTGTGTGTCGTTTGTTTGCTTCGTGGTTCAAACAAATGACCATCACCCATGATTTTTGGTTGGTAATTGCAACATCCTATTCTTACCCCATGCCATTTCATTTGTTTTCTCTCTTGTTTGTGACATCTGTGCCTCCAAGACCATCGAACAAATACCAAAACAATGAAATATTGTATTTCATACTTGGAAAATTTTATAAATATGTGTATCGTTTGCACATATCAATTCTCGTTCAATTTCAAGCTCTAAATCGCTTTCTGGAAAGTTATACGCAAATTGGTGTGTAAACGCAGTCAGTTTAATGCGACAAACACTCCAGAATAGTGAAATAGGCTTAACATACCTTAAATAACCTTCACATAACTTAGAAATAAGTTTTGGATGGTTTTGTGTGTCGAAAACAAGTTTGTTCAATCGCAGGGACTATTTGTGTCAAACTGCGAAACTATACTGATTCGTATGGTGTCGAACAGTCCAGAACTTGATCATAAGTTAAACATACCATATATAACCTAATCATAGCTTAGAAACAAGCTTTGAGTGGTTCGGTGTGCGAAAACATGCTTATATGATCTTTCAGGGACTAAAAGTGTCAAAAACGATGTAAGTTTGCATTTTCGCGCATATCTTACGTTCTGGACACATCTGGACATCCAAAATTTTTGTATACACTAAAATATTTTTATTTTAGTGATCGCCATGCAAAAATTCCATTCGTCGCTTAATTTGGATCGATTTTGCGTTCGTTACGACTTCCGTCGTAATTAACCGAACAACGCGATTGTATGACCAAACGAACCGACATCCGGGATGTTTTCGAGCATATTTCAGGTCCCCTACACTTTAACGACCTTGTGGAGCCTTGAAAATGGCTTAACGGAGGTTAAAAACGTCGAAAACAAGCTTAAACACGTGCAGGGACCATTTCTGTCATTTTTGAAACTTTGCTGAATCTGATACATGGTAGCGTAGCGCGAGCACCTCCTGCCTATGCCGTCGCGCTACGCGAGCATCACATCTGGGCAGAAAGTCTGTTTTCAGCAACAGTTTGTAAATTCAGGGACCTTTCTTGCAATTCCTTTGTGTGGTGACCAAGTTAACACCTCTCCAAGGCTTTGTACCTGCATCAAACAAGTGTAAGGCTTGGATTTCATGCTTAATGACTAAGAAAAACACTTGGAGTGATCTTGTTCTTCATGTCCAACTATAAATACCATGCTCCATCAACTCATTTCTTTGCTCATTCACTCATTTCTTTCTTCTCATCTGCTTTGGAGCTCTCCTAAGCTTATTGGGACTTTGTCTTCTTTGTTGAAAAGATAGCAAGGACCCTAAGTGAGCTTCTTTCATTCTTTTAGTTGCTTTTTCCTTATGTAGTGCAGAAAGTCAAATAGTGTTTGACTTTCGGTTTTGACCATCAATTGGTCAAGTCAAAGTTCAATTGAACTTTGAAACGTGATTGTAATCACTATAGTTATAATCCTTCGTGATTATAGCCGCTGATTACCACGTTAGCTAGTTCTAGTGTCGAGTCAAAGTTTCGGTCAAAATGCGTTTTAGCACGTATTTTGCAACGGAACTACTTTAGGGTATCAGAACACTTTGTTTTGATACCAAATCAGTAGGTTAGACATGTTTTGACATGTCTAACTCGACACTATTAGTTTGTGCTTGTTTAGGGTCGTAAGATAAGCGGTCTAAACAACCGCTTATACTTCCGAACCCGACCCGTTTGGTCGATCTTTGGATCCGACCAAGCTTAGTTAGTGATCATAATTGCATAGGGAATAACCACTGAGGTTATACCTTATGATCACGTAGGATCGGTTAGTCATTTGCTAGTTAGCTTGTATGCCCATAGGAAATGACCAAAATGCCCTTTTGAAGCTAGAATCCGTAATTTGACTATGTGAACATATTTTTGACTTGTAATCTGATTTAGTAACATGTTTAGGGATAATTGGGCATGTAAGACTTGGCATAGCACATAGATTACCGTCCGAACATAGTTATACGCTAACGACGCCTTATAGTAGCTTATGTTACCATAATGTGTCGAAACGGGTCAAAAGCACTTAGGTAGACTTCCAAATCAGAATGTTGGGACTATTAAATCATACCATATGAGTTCAAATACTCATTTGATTTATAGAACCTCATTCTATCCTATCTCCCGATTTAGGTGTCGATTTATTTATCTAGCAATCCGATACTAGGTACCACTTGATTCCTTGATTGCCCGTGCATCGATAGTTCACAAAATCAAGGATACCCTACAATCTCAAGTGAGTACATAGTTCCCCTATTTTACTGTTTTCAATTGTTTTGGGGTGAATCATATGTACAAAACGATTTTCAAGGTTTAAACGATGATTTCAAAAACGATTAAGATGGTTTATACAAAACTAATAACGATTTCAATAAGGTGAACAAGACTTGTTGGTTGTAATTACATAACGAATGACATTCATTAGCTCTGATCAAGCCGACCAGTATTAGGTTATGGTACCATAGGATCTGACAAATCCCATTATCAGACTACACCCATGGTTATGTGTGGGGGTTATGTAGGTAACGACCGAACCTGATGATTATTAACTTACCCTTTGGTGGTTTATTAATACGAAACGAGAAACGAGTTAAACGAGTCACGAAGGTTTGAATGTTGTTAACGAGACGACCAAAAGTATTTTTCACTATTAAAACGAATACGATTTTGGGTCGAGTTAAACGATTTGAAACGAGATACACGATTTCAAACGAGATAAACGAATTAAACGATTGGCTTTGGGTAGTGATTAGATAATGGAACGAGTGTAGTATGCTAGAATCATGGTAGATACGCCGCTGGTACTTCTTATATATAAGTGATTCTATCATATTACATTGCGTGTCATTATTTAGTTCACTTGGGAAAACGATTTGAAACGATATCACACAACGAGGTTTTTGAAACGATATAAACCATACGAGTTTTATTAACGAGCTTTTACGAGATGTTTCCAAATTATTTTACTAAAACAAATGTTTTTGGGTTAAGGCTCATGGCTACGAGATTTTATAAACTATAACCAATATGATTTGAGTTGGTTAATTATGTTGCAATACACTTTTCAAAACGAGGTTTGTATTTTTGACTCTTGTAGTCTAACGAGTTACTGCAACATATAAACGAGCCATGAATCCAATACTCCCACAAAACCTATGTACTCGCCAGCGATTTCTTTGCTGACTTTACTTTTTACATATGTTTCAGGTGATATTGCTTGATGTTGCTTGCTAGGAAGTTTGTGTCACATAGGACCTGGACGAGGCCTTAGTGACTTAAAAACAGTCATAACAATATGTGGTTAGTTTGTTTTGATTTAAAGACAATGTACATTACATAATAATTCAATAAATCAAAATATTTGGTTACCATGGTTGTGAAACAATAATTCTGTTGCAACACTCCCCGACGTTTCCGCCACGGTTTGTTGTTTTAACGTGGTCGGGGTGTGACAGAAGAGTTGGTATCAGAGCCAATGGTTATAGGGAATCAGGTTATTAGCATTGCTTTGACCTAGACTATAACTTTAGGACCCTAACACAAGTTTACTTGTGTTTAGAAATTTTAAAACAATATCGTCACCTATCCTTAGGTGATAACCACAACGAGAACACAATAACGAATCCGCTTCGAAAATTAATCATCTATCCTTAGATGATTGATTACTAGGTTTTGAACCTTCTATTATAAGGTTTTGAACCCTTCCAGTCTGATTCATCTTTGGCTTTGTGCCTTTCGAGTTTTCAAAATCTCGTCAAAGTTTGAGTCTAAATAATGTGAACACGTGCAAACTGGAAGAGTGAATGCCTGTACCCTGAGTTTTCTGTCTAAGGCTAGAGTGTTCGTACAAATCCGCATTATCGGACCAGTCACTCTTACCTGGGAACTCTTGGGGTGAGTGTTCACTTATAGGCGAGCATGTCTTCGCGATACATTATTTTGACCTATTTACTTTGATTTGTCACTGCGTGTCGTTTGTTTGTTCAAGGTAACGAACAAATGATCGCCTTCCTTGTGTGGTGTCGATATTTTCAATACCTCTTTTGTTCCTCCAATTGTCAACCTCACGCGTTTCCCATGCTTCCTTTTTAGACAATGCCTCCACGACGCAATACTCAAACCGATGCTCGAACTTATACTGCTGAGGAACTCGCAGCCCTTGTCTCTCAACAAATGGCTGCTGTGCTTCCAGGCATTGTGACCCAAATCCACGAGCTATACAATAACAATAATAACAACAACAATGCACCATGTAATTTTAAAAATTTCAATTCTGCGAAGCCGCTTAAGTTTTCTAGGTCACAAGGAGCAACCGCACTCCTACAATGGTTTGAGAGTATCGAGAGCACATTCAGACATGTGCAGTGTCCGAATGCGCGCAAAGTTGAGTTTGCTTCAAGCGTATTTGAGAAGCGAGCTCTTACATGGTGGAACGAAGTGATGCGTGATAGGGGTGCCGAAGTGGCACTAGCACAGACTTGGGATGAGCTCCGAGCTCTCATGATGAGAGAGTTCTGTCCCCGACACGAGATTCGAGTGTTGGAACGAGAATTTGACGATTTGAAACAAGTCGGGGGAGAACACCGTGCTTATACGGATCGATTTGAGGAGCTTAGTTTGTTGTGTCCCACGATGGTTACCCCGTTGGATAAGGCAATTGAGAGGTATATCGATGGTTTACCCGACTCCATTCAGGACATCCTGACTGGCGTTAATCCTACTACCGTTCGTCAAGCGATCGAGTTGTCTGCTACCCTGACTGAATCTCAAGTCAGGAAGGGTAAACTCACCCGCAAGGGTGATAAAAAGAAGTCAACCGATTCTGAAAAGGGTAAGGGTGAAAAGCAGGATGAGGCATCAAAGAAATCAAGGAAGCGCAAGGCTTCCCAAAACTTTGCTGTCACCAATCAAACTGCTCAGAACCCTCAGAACCCACCGACTCAACCTCCTGCAAAGAAAGCATATGCTGGTACCGCACCTCACTGCACTCGATGTAATGGTCACCATGTTGCCCAACAGGCCTGTAAACAGTGTGCTACGTGTGGTAGGCTTGGGCATTTGGCCAATACTTGTCGTTTGGGTCAAAATCAGGCTGCCCAGGTTCCAGCACAAGCTCAAGGGAACGCTGCGAGATTCCCACCTGGTTCATGTTTCAATTGCGGAGAAATGGGTCATTTTCGCAACAATTGCCCGAGATTGGTAAATGCGAATGCGAATGTTAATCCAAATCCGAACGCGAACGTGAATGTGAATCCCGCTCGTGGACGAGTGTTTAACATCAACGAGGCGATCGACGATGCAGCTTTAAACAATTAGTATTTTGTATTTCTTCTGGTTGTTATCTTTTAAACATTTAACAGACAATGCGGTTGTTATATAAATAAAATTTGTGGTTTTATTTTAAACTACTGCAATTGCATGAATGTTTGAAGCAACCTTGTAATGTCAATACAAAGACAAACTGCTCGTGTGGTTCTGTCAATCCCATGATCACTTGTGATCTCCCCTAGAACCTTAAACGCTCATTTCCTTTAAAAAACCCATTGTTATTTGAGAAAAGGATTCATCTGTCCGAGCTTTTTCACCTTGGGGAGCTCCTGCCCTCTTTGTGAAAAGGAAAGATGGATCTTTTTGTATGTGTATCTATTATCGTAAGCTTGATAAGCTTACCATCAAGAACCGAATTCCTATTAAGATCTTCCTATCTTCATGGTTAGACTCTTGGAAATATTTAAAGTGCCAAATGAAATCCACGGATTGGATTCCTGGCGTACTTTAAATACCCTGGTCCAAAAATAACAAATTAAAGGTCGAATTAATCAATTATGCGATTTTGTGATTATGTGTTTATGTGTTCTCCTTTGTGTTTTGTGCGATCCGATTTGTTTTCAAAATCCTCATAGAATCTCCCATATCTTCATATGATGGATTCATAGTAGGATATTCAAAGGTACTACCTTAAATCCTTAATGGGCTTCTACGTGGTAGTTAAGACCCTTGGATTATATAAGTGCCATTTCATATTTCGAAAAAGACCCCTTGAGTGGTCTAGTTAAAGATTGATTCAACATCTGGTCAGGAATGACATGTGATATAGCTGGAAAGACTTCTAGGTAGTCTGTTCTAAAAGATCATTTATTGATCTACAGGACTCAATGATGGTCTAGTCACGCTCATCACAGGTTCGTTCATTTGGTTCTTCCCTACACATTATCAAATACACTGTGTGGACTATGCAAGGAATTACGTAATTATGGACGTGTACATAATTATGAAATACAGTGCACGGAAACCACAGTAAGATTTATCATGTGTAAGAACTGATAGTGGCAACAATGACGGAATGTGAACGATGTAATGGAGGTACGGTGGACGCACCAATGACACTTCATATACTTGTATATAAGTGTCCCTCTTACACTGCAAGCATAATGTTATTAAAGTTACTAGAAGTTCAGAACCCAACCAGTATTGTCTTATCTTTCCGACTTCATGTTTCGAGCTCTCACAAGTTTCCTCTGATTAAATTTCGGGACGAAATTTCCTGAAGTAGGGGAGACTGTGACATCTGTGCCTCCAAGACCATCGAACAAATACCAAAACAATGAAATATTGTATTTCATACTTGGAAAATTTTATAAATATGTGTATCGTTTGCACATATCAATTCTCGTTCGATTTCAAGCTCTAAATCGCTTTCTAGAAAGTTATACGCAAACTGGTGTGTAAACGCAGTCAGTTTAATGCGACAAACACTCCAGAATAGTGAAATAGGCTTAACATACCTTAAATAACCTTCACATAACTTAGAAATAAGTTTTGGATGGTTTGGTGTGTCGAAAACAAGTTTGTTCAATCGCAGGGACTATTTGTGTCAAACTGCGAAACTATACCGATTCGTATGGTGTCGAACAGTCCAGAACTTGATCATAAGTTAAACATACCATATATAACCTAATCATAGCTTAGAAACACGCTTTGAGTGGTTCGGTGTGCGAAAACATGCTTATATGATCTTTCAGGGACTAAAAGTGTCAAAAACGACGTAAGTTTGCATTTTCGCGCATATCTTACGTTCTGGACACATCTGGACATCCAAAATTTTTGTATACACTAAAATATTTTTATTTTAGTGATCGCCATGCAAAAATTCCATTCGTCGCTTAATTTGGATCGATTTTGCGTTCGTTACGACTTCCGTCGTAATTAACCGAACAACGCGATTGTACGACCAAACGAACCAACATCCGGGATGTTTTCAAGCATATTTCAGGTCCCCTACACTTTAACGACCTTGTGGAGCCTTGAAAATGGCTTAACGGAGGTTAAAAACGTCGAAAACAAGCTTAAACACGTGCAGGGACCATTTCTGTCATTTTTGAAACTTTGCTGAATCTGATACATGGTAGCGTAGCGCGAGCACCTCCTGCCTATGCCGTCGCGCTACGCGAGCATCACATCTGGGCAGAAAGTCTATTTTCAGCAACAGTTTGTAAATTCAGGGACCTTTCTTGCAATTCCTTTGTGTGGTGACCAAGTTAACACCTCTCCAAGGCTTTGTACCTGCATCAAACAAGTGTAAGGCTTGGATTTCATGCTTAATGACTAAGAAAAACACTTGGAGTGATCTTGTTCTTCATGTCCAACTATAAATACCATGCTCCATCAACTCATTTCTTTGCTCATTCACTCATTTCTTTCTTCTCATCTGCTTTGGAGCTCTCCTAAGCTTATTGGGACTTTGTCTTCTTTGTTGAAAAGATAGCAAGGACCCTAAGTGAGCTTCTTTCATTCTTGTAGTTGCTTTTTCCTTATGTAGTGCGGAAAGTCAAACAGTGTTTGACTTTCGGTTTTGACCATCAATTGGTCAAGTCAAAGTTCAATTGAACTTTGAAACGTGATTGTAATCACTATAGTTATAATCCTTCGTGATTATAGCCGCTGATTACCACGTTAGCTAGTTCTAGTGTCGAGTCAAAGTTTCGGTCAAAATGCGTTTTAGCACGCATTTTGCAACGGAACTACTTTAGGGTATCAAAACACTTTGTTTTGATACCAAATCAGTAGGTTAGACATGTTTTGACATGTCTAACTCGACACTATTAGTTTGTGCTTGTTTAGGGTCGTAAGATAAGCGGTCTAAACAACCGCTTATACTTCCGAACCCGACCCGTTTGGTCGATCTTTGGATCCGACCAAGCTTAGTTAGTGATCATAATTGCATAGGGAATAACCACTGAGGTTATACCTTATGATCACGTAGGATCGGTTAGTCATTTGCTAGTTAGCTTGTATGCCCATAGGAAATGACCAAAATGCCCTTTTGAAGCTAGAATCCGTAATTTGACTATGTGAACATATTTTTGACTTGTAATCTGATTTAGTAACATGTTTAGGGATAATTGGGCATGTAAGACTTGGCATAGCACATAGAATCATGGTAGATAATTGGGCTGGTACTTCTTATATATAAGTGATTCTATCATATTACATTGCGTGTCATTATTTAGTTCACTTGGGAAAACGATTTGAAACGATATCACACAACGAGGTTTTCGAAACGATATAAACCATACGAGTTTTATTAACGAGCTTTTACGAGATGTTTCCAAATTATTTTACTAAAACAAATGTTTTTGGGTTAAGACTCATGGCTACGAGATTTTATAAACTATAACCAATATGATTTGAGTTGGTTAATTATGTTGCAATACACTTTTCAAAACGAGGTTTGTATTTTTGACTCTTGTAGTCTAACGAGTTACTGCAACATATAAACGAGCCATGAATCCAATACTCCCACAAAACCTATGTACTCGCCAGCAATTTCTTTGCTGACTTTACTTTTTACATATGTTTCAGGTGATATTGCTTGATGTTGCTTGCTAGGAAGTTTGTGTCACATAGGACCTGGACGAGGCCTTAGAGACTTAAAAACAGTCATAACAATATGTGGTTAGTTTGTTTTGATTTAAAGACAATGTACATTACATAATAATTCAATAAAACAAAATATTTGGTTACCATGGTTGTGAAACAATAATTCTGTTGCAACACTCCCCGACGTTTCCGCCACGGTTTGTTGTTTTAACGTGGTCGGGGTGTGACATTGTTTCCCCTTTTTAGAATGCCTCCACGACGCGAAAATCCGGTATCTATTGAAAATCTGGCAGCTGTCATTACACAGCAAATAACTGCTGCAATCCCGAACATCGTTGCCCAATGTAACCAAGCCCTTAACAACAATAATGCCCCCTGCAGCTTCAAGACGTTCAACTCGGCTAAGCCATCAAAGTTTTCTGGGTCTCAAGGAGCGACTGCACTTCTGCAATGGTTCGAGAGTTTAGAGAGCACCTTCAGACATGTTCAATGCCCAAATGAGCGAAAGGTAGATTTTGCATCTAGTGTCTTTGAGAAACGAGCTTTGACATGGTGGAACGGTGTGATGAGAGATAGGGGTGCCGAAGTGGCACTGGCTCAAACGTGGGAAGAGCTTCGAGCACTGATGATGAAGGAATTTTGTCCTCGTCACGAGATCAGGGCCTTAGAAAGGGAATTCGACGATCTTAAGCAAGACAGCGGCGAACATCGAACATATACTGATCGATATGAGGAGCTGAGCCTGTTGTGTCCTTCCATGGTTACGCCTTTGGATAAGGCGATCGAAAAATACATTGATGGCCTCCCTGACTCAGTTCAGGACATCGTTACTAGTAGTAACCCCACTACGGTTAGGCAGGCCATTGAGCTATCTGCAACCTTGACTGAATCTCAGATCAAGATACGTAAGCTTTTCCGAAAGGGTGACAAGAAACCGGTCGAGGAATCTAAACCAATCGAGGAATCAAAGACCATGGATGAACAGAATGGATCCCCTAAGAAGTCAAAGAAGCGAAAGGCTTCTCAGAACTTCGCCATGGTTACTCACAATGATCAAGCTGTCCTCAACCAACCAGCTCAACCCCCTGCTAGGAAGCCATACAATGGAACTTCACCCTTGTGCAACCAAAGTAACCTTCATCATCATGCTAGGGTGAAGTGCCGCGAATGCCAAATTTGTGAACTTAAAGGTCACACAGCAAAGGTTTGCCGAGCTGCAGTTGCACCGAATCAAGCTGACAACAATCCTGCTCAAGCTCGCTTTCCACCAGGTTCTTGCTACAATTGTGGCGAGATGGGTCATTTCTGAAGAAATTGCCCAAAGCTTGCTAATGCTAATCCAGCACCGTGATGAGCATCTGACCGACTAGAAGACAACACCCTTTAGAAATAATCATGTCTTGTGTATTATTTTCTTTTGTTGTCAAGGTCCATGAAACAGTTGTTATCATCGTTTATAAATAAATCTTTTATTTACATTGCAATGTATTTATGAGGTTGTATGTATAAAGAACATATCCCTTACAATACCGACAATTAAGGAATCGTATTCCTTGAAAAGCAAACTACCACCCAAATTTTTTTTCATTTTATGATATCTTGCGTTTCCATGAAGTTCCTAAGTACTCGTTTCTTCTAAGGAAAATGAAGTACAAGGCGCAAGTTACAACACTGGATGAATACCCAAAGTACCACTATAAATCCTTAATAGCTTACCTAAGGTATTTCCATAAATCCAAAAAAAGAAAAAAAATTTGATATGTTCCTTAATTCGAATATTACATTTCTTTGGAAACAAAAATCGAATTTTTGGAAGATCTTCCTATTTTTTAGATAGATCCCAGGGGACATTGAAGTCCATCTACTGGTTTCCATATCCATTTTCAATCGATAACAAGTTAATAAAAAATTAATAACCAAGTTGAACAACTATGTGATTATGTGCTTATGTGTTCCCTTTTATGTTTTTGGTGTAATCCAAGTTTTTGTTATCCAAATCCTCGTAGAATCTTCCATATCATTCGTATAAGGGATTCATAGTAGGATATCCAAAGGTAATATATTAAATCCTCAATGGGCTTTTACGTGATAGTAAAGACCCTTGGATTATATTGTACTATTCCATAATTAGACCCCTTGAGTGGTCTAGTTAAACAGATTGATCCAAAAATCAAGTTAGGGATATCATGTGATGATATAGCTGAAAGGACTCCTTGGTGGCCTAGTTAAAAAGATCATCTGTCGATCTAATTAAAAGGACCCTATGGTAGTCTAGTCACCCTCATCACAAGTTTGATATTCTTCCCCAAAACATTACAAAACAAACTGTGCGGACTGTGCAAGGAATTACGTAATTATGGATGCATACATAATTATGGAATTTAGTGCACAGAAACCACAGTAAGTTTTGTCGTGTAACAAGAGTTAACCCTGTTCATTTTCGTTTCTGAAGAAATTATGGAAAATGACTCGTTCCGTTCATTTTCGTTTCTGAAGAAATTGTGGAAAATGACTCATTTCCGTTCATTTTCATTACTGAAGAAATTGTGGAAAATGACTCATTCCGTTCATTTTCGTTTCTGAAGAAATTGTGGAAAATCACTCGTCCTGTTCATTTTCATTTCTGAAGAAACTGTGGAAAATGACTCGTTCCGTTCATTTTCCTTACCGAAGAAATTGTGATAAATGACTCATTCCATTCATTTTCGTTTCTGAAGAAATTGTGGAAAATGACTCATTCCGTTCATTTTCGTTACTGAAGAAATTATGGAAAATGACTCATTCCGTTCATTTTCGTTTCTAAAGAATACCCACTAAGGAAAATGACTCATTCCGTGCATTTTCGTTTCTAAAGGATACCCATTAAGGAAAATGACTCATTCTGTGCATTTTTTGTTTCTGAAAATTTTCCATCGAAGGGAAATGAATATCCCTAATTTTTCCTTCATTTCCATTTCTGAAGAGTCTCCGTTAAGGAAATGACAGAATATTGCCTTGCATATCGCTGATGGTTATTTGGCAGAGTCACAAATAGACTCCTATAAATAAATTTCGTGACGAAATTGCCTAAAGTAGGGGAGACTGTGACACCTGTGTCACCGCGACCATCAAACAAATACCAAGCCGATGAGATATTGTATTTCATACTTGGGATCTTGTATAAATATGTGTATCTTTTGTACATATCAATTCTTGTTCAATTTCAAACTTTATGTCGCTTTCTGGAGAATTATACGCAAACTGGTGCGTAAACGTACTCAGTTTAAATGCGACAAATACTCCGGAACATCAACATATACTTAACATACCATAAATAACCTTCACATAACTTAGAAATAAGTTTTGAAGGCTTTGGTATGGCAAAAACAAGTTAATTCGCTTACAGGGACTAAACTTGACAAACTGCGAAAGTATGCCAATTTGAACTGTAACGAACATTCCGGAACATGTCCATAAGTTAGACATACCCTAAATATCCTATACATAGCTTAGAAATAGGCTTTGAGGGGTTTGGTATGCTAAAATAAACTTTTGGATCATTCAGGGGCTAAAAGCGTCAAAAAGTGCACAAGTTTGCACTTTCGCGCATAACTTACGTTCTGAATACATCCGGACATCCAAAAATTTATGTAAGCATCCTTATATTATGCATTAGTGTTTGGCATGAGAAAAATCCATTCGTCGTGTCATTTGGATCGTCTTTCGCGCTTATGCGCATTCCGTCGTAATTAAGCGAACATCGTGTTTGTACGGCCAAACGAACCAACATCCGGCATATTTTTGAGCATGTTTCATGTCAACAATGTTTAGGCATCATTTTAGGGCCTTATAGTTGGCTTTACGGGCGTTAGAAGTGTCGGAAATAGCTTAAATATGCAACAGGGACCAAAACTGCCATTTCTGAAAGTTTGTGCAGATCAGACATGCCCAGGCGGCCTGCCTGATTTTTGTGCATATGCTGACGCGGGCCACGTGGCCCCTACAGATGCAGAACTTGCTTTTTGGCTGAAGTTGGTCTTTCAAACACTCCAAAGGGCAATGCCCTTTCACAATCTCAGGAGTTAAGGGTCATTATGAGCCACCACAACTTTGCGACAAGTGTACGGCTTGGATCGTGACACGATATTCAGAAACAATCCTAATGGTCTTGCTTTTCCTATAAATACCCCCCCCCCTTTGGCTAAAAACCCACAAAATCTGATCTAAAGCTCTAAGTTGAGGCCTTTGCTTCATACCTGAGCTCCTGGATCGAGATTAGCTTTTGGGGACCCTTCGTAAGTGTTCTTTCGTTCTTTTATTCGCTTTTCGAGTCCGAAAGTCAACGTTTTGTTTGACTTTCTGCGTTGACCAGCCTATGGTCAACACGAAGTTCGTTGGAACTTCATAACGTGAGCGTGATCACTGATTACCACGTTATCTAGGCTCAGTGAGGAGTCGTAGTTTCGGCCAAAATGCGCATTCTTGCGTATTTTGTAACCAAACTACTCGTGAGCATCAAAGCCGTTTGTTTTGATGCCAAACCTGTTTTCTAAACTTAGGTAAGCATGTTCTAACATGCTTAGCTTGTCACTTTTAGTTTAGTGCCAGTATAGGGTCGTAAGGTAAGCGATCTAAACAATCGCTTATACTTTCGAACCCGACCCATTTGGTCGATCATTAGGATCCGACCAAACACATTAGGTGACCATAGCTGTAACCTTCCGAGGTTATGCCTTATGGTCACGATGTTAGGCGTTCCAAACGCGTTTTACGCGAACGACGCGTTAAGGTAGCATAAGCTACCTAAACGGGTCGTAGTGGGTCGTAAGCACTTAGGCTAGGTTTCATTTTAGTATGTAGGCTTTGTTGAACCATATTACACGAGTCTCCATACTCGTATAGTTTACGAACCTGCATACTATCCGATCCTCCGATTTAGATCCGGTATATTAACGTAGTTACCTATATTAGGTGTCGTTTGATATCCGTGATCTCTAGCATTATTTCGTTGTTGTACAAGAACTTCGAAGAAATCTCAGGTGAGTACATTGAACCCCTCTTTTACTGTTTTCCAAACTGTGTTGGGGTGAAACACATGTGCCTACTTGTTACTTTCATGCTTTCCTGTTTTCACATCATATGCTTATTATGTTCGTTAGTACATATATAGTACATGATTTCATTGTGCTTATGCTATGTATGTCCATTGTGTGCATACTTAGTACAATCGATTTACAATACATTTCATGCTATGTACGCCCATTGTGTGCATACTTAGTACATCACTTTACAATACATTTCATGCTATATGTGCCCATTGTGTGCATACTTGGTACATCGCTTTACAATACATTTCATGCTATGTATGCCCTTTGTGTGCATACTTAGTACATCACTTTACAATATATTTCATGCTACGTACGCCCATTGTGCGTATACTTAGTACGTTGTTTTACATTTCATTTCCGTTGCATATGCTCATCCAGTATATGAACACATTATGCTACATTTTGAACCGTTGTAACCATTTGACTATGTGAACCGTCTTAACCCTTTGATTATATGAACTGTTTGTAACCATTGAACCGTGTGAACCAGTTGTATCTGTTGACATGATTTACATTTGACAATAGACATTTGACAATAGACATTTGACTATACATAAACATTTTCTACAATTGTTAAACATTACATCTTGATGGTTTGGTTTGAGTAAGTGATCTAAGTAACGAGGCATGTGTAATATGATACAAGCATGGTGGATACGCCGCTGGTACTTCCTATATATAAGTGTTTGTATGGTATTACATATCGTAGCGTTATTTGAATCATTTCAATTTGAGACATATAACATTTTATACAAATAACACACTTTTCACAAGACATTGGTTTACAAACAACTTATCTTACAAACTCATTTTACATGGTTATTCGTTTAACGATACACTATTCTCTTATTTATACATATCATCTGATCTTACCGTTTTTCAAATGATTTACAAGACAAAGCAAATTACAAGGTTCATGACTAAACATTTTCTCAACATAAGTCATGAATTCCGTTTTCACAAAACCTATGTATCTCACAGGCATTTTTATGCTGACGTACCTATTTTCACATGTGTTTTCAGGAGATGATGCATAGGACTTATCAAGATATACTTATGTTATGTACTCTTTGCTTCTTGTTTAAACAATGTAAACTTTCATGTTTGATCAATAAAACGAAACTTCAATTGCCATGGATTTGAAACAATTAATTCTGTTACAACACTCCCCGACATTTCCGCCACGTTTTGTATGTTCTACGTGGTCTGGGTGTGACAAGTTCACACTTCTACAAGGCATGGGATTCCCAAGGGTTGGGAATGGGTTAATAAACTAAAACGGAACTCTACATATCCTCCTTGGGTAGGATATGTACGGCCATCCTCCTTGGGTAGGATGCCACTATAAATCCTGCGTATTCTCCTTGGGTAGAACTACGTACGTTCGTCCTCCTTGGGTAGGACAACAACCTTAACTTACTAGACAAAACTCTATCATGAAGTCCCTCCTCTTTATATCGACTTAATCGCCGAGGCCGATGGCGAGCGGGTCATTAGTTAATAGCGCTATTAGGTTTAACAAACCTCACACCGTGTCATTCGAACGGGCGTGTACTAATGGACTATGGCAAACTGTCAGTGATGATAGACACTGATGTAGGGCACCACTTATATTTCATTAGTAGTCGATATGGTATGGTCTAGTGGTTCACAGGGGAAGCCCCCCACTAATTATGGTTACGGTTTGGGAAACAAAAGAACTGGTTAACTCGTGGTTTACGAAACAACTTACGATTTCAATACAAACTGGTAAAACTAAACAACCAACTGTGAACTCACTCAACTTTGTTGTTGACTCGTTGTTACATGCCTTGCAATTTTTTTAGGTACTCATGGAGCTTGCACGGAAGCCGAAGTCGTTGTGGGAACATGGAATGTTGAATCCATGTTAAACATTTACACTTTATGAACTTATTACTTATGTTTGGGGTTTTTTTACATTTATGCTTCCGCTGAATACTTGAACTATGCGTTTGTTTTAAACACCTTTCATATTGTGTGGTTAAATTTTATTTATTACCTGCAATGTTCAATATGATTGGTGGCTTGATCCTGGTCAGTCACGCCTCAAAGCGGTGATACTCCGCATGTAGATTTTGGTGGTGTGACAGATTCATATCAGAGCCATTGGTTATAGTGAACTTGGTTTTAATAAGGGGAATTTTTTTTTGTTAAAACCCGACTATAACCTGTACAGTGCTCAACGATTCACAACGACGCTTCGCTCCACATGCAAGACTCAACACTATAGGTGATATGGGTTATGTTTTATTGCCTACTTGTTAGTTACATAGAATTTTGCTCATGGTATGCTTAGATGAACGTAACAACTACTGTTTGAAAATACATGTGTTCTTACTCTCTTCTGTCATCGCATTTTCGCGAACCTCTCTCACTCATGTTTCCTTTTGTTATGAAGATCATGAGTGGACGTGTCAACATGACTCAAGCCCAGTTGACGGCTTTGATTAACCAACAAGTTGTTGCGGCACTTGCAACCGCTCAAGCAGGAGGTATATCCTGCAGTCGCGACTCACCTTAGAATCTTTAGATCCTACCCTCATAAACCAACTCTTGTGTTTAACCTTGTCCTGTTCTTATACACAACAGGTCAGCCACCTGTATGCACATTCAAGACTTTTATGGACTGTCGTCCTAGTACTTTCAACAGCACTGAAGGAGCTGTAGGCCTCCTCCATTGGTTTGAGAAGCTCGAATCTGTATTCGAGATGTGTGAATGCCCTGAGGCACGTAGGGTGAAGTATGCTACTAGTACTCTTGAAGGAATTGCGCTCACGTGGTGGAACGCTCAGGTTCAAATGCTGGGGATTGTTGCTGCAAATGCCACCCCATGGAATGATTTCAAGGAATTGATTAAGGAAGAGTATTGTAGTTGCGACGACATCCACAAGCTAGAGGTGGAGTTTTTCAACTTAAAGATGACCGGGTCAGAAATTGAGGCGTATACGAAGAGGTCTAATGAGCTGGCAATTTTGTGTCCTACTATGGTGGATCCTCCCATCAAACGAATTTGTTGATGCATGGAATGTCTGTTGACTACGTCTGCATTAGGTCTTAGGTCAAGATAGGTCAACATAGGGGCTAGAATGTCAAAATTAGGTTTCATGTTGTTAGGTCCGCTTTTGTGAACATGTAAGTAGGTTCGCTTTAATGGTCATCATATGGTCCGCTTATGTGTCAAGTTGGCTGGTTCGCTTATACGGCCTGTCCTTTGGAGCGAACCTACACACACTATATATAGGGACATTCAAGCGAACCTGATCAGTTAGTCGTGTATGTTGAAGCGGATCTGTTGAGAGCTTTTGTTATCGAAACTCTGTCAAATCAATATCAGAAAGCAATAAAAGAAATAAATTGAATAGGAATGGCTGTTGTTACTTCATTTACGTTGATTCCGCCTTCGTACGTGAAGATGAACGTTCTCTACTGACTATTCAGGGTCGGAACACGGTCTAACAAGTGGTATCAGAGCTCAGGACGAGGAGTTCATACTACTACAGCTTGATTCTACCGAATTTTCTGATTTCTACTCACTTTCTCTCATACTTTTTCGATTCGAAGTGGTTCCTACGGTTGAATTTGTCTGATTTTTGAGTATATCGTTCGAAACATTGTAATAACAAACCCTAGAAAGTTTCAGATTAAAACTCGGCTTAAAAATGGTTAAAATTGGGTAAAATGTGAGATCCACTTTTACGGACATCGATAGGTCCGCTTGAAATACAATAGTTCCGCTCGAAAGTAACTTGTTAGATCTGCTCATTCAGACACTTTCGCTCGTACGAACAGAGTAGATCCGCTTGAACGAACAATTTAGGTCCGCTCGTACGGACATCTGACTTTCGCTTATTCGTATCATATAGTTCCGCTTGAACAGACAAGTGTAGCTTCGCTCGAACGGACACTTACCAGGTCCGCTTATTTGGACATAACCTGGTCCGCTTATTCGGACAGTATACTTTCGCTTTTTCGGACACACTTGTAGTTCCGCTCATCTGTCACTATCAAACATAGTTTCGTGTGACAACCCGGACTTTCAAGATTAGTAATGATTAAACTCGTAACCTTGTTTGTCCGTTATTATTTTTTTCTCTATGTGAAACATTTTGGACTATTATAATCCCATTAAATTTAATGTATGTTATTGAATATCTGTAACTTTAATAATTTGGCTAAACATAAAAACTTGGTACCCTCAAGTAAACTCGGTCCACACGTATTCGGCCCGAGCTATCCTTTTAAGCCCACCCTTCAAGAGTTTGGGTTATTACTTAGAGATAATAGGTGCTTCATAAAATAGGACTTGCATATCATTGAAACCCTAGGAGTCCTTGAACTCGACGGCAACAGCTTTTTTCGCAAAACCCCATCCCTCGAGTCCGTATTGCATCCTGACCTCCACTCGGTTAGTGTTGATATCATCCATATTGAATATGTTGATTGTATGTGAGCATGTGAATGTGATTAATCAATATTGTATATATATGATTGCAAACATGTTACTTGAGATATTGGTCCAATAGATTTTTAGATTCATGGGTTGATAGAAGTGGATAACAAATCAGAAAGTGGCGGCCATGTATATTTGTGAGAATCTTAATGATAGTAGACTAGTCATGGGTGGTGGTTCTATTGGACCTCACAAATTGAAAACCATTTTCAAGTGTTTAGTAGTGGCCGACACCTGTAGCCATCAACTCAATTCTTTTAAATGCATAGGTCACATATCTCTACCCTAATTGGACCGATATATGGTTGCCTTATCACATGAAATCACATGGCCTTCATATTAGTTGTTTTATCACATGTATTAATAATTGGCACATGAAATAGAATTGTAGGCTAGTGGTAACTCGATGTGTGTGATTATGCATGAAAACTGATTGTAACCGAAAGATTTAAGTGATACGAAAGATAGTTATTGTGACCGAAAGATATGTGTTCTCCGAAACATAGCTTTGACCGAAACATAACCTTGACCGAAACATAGCTGGAGTGGACCGAAGGATAGCTATGGTCGAAAGATGACATATAGTTCGAAACATAGTTTTTGGTCCGAAAGATAATTGTGTTAATCATAGACCGAAAGATAAGGGTGGATCGAAAGATGCATGGTTATGAATGTACTTTGAAAGATGGAATGTATGCTTGATTATTTGACATGCCATGCTTGGTGATGAGCGTTAATAATTGCATTCGTGCATACTAGCTGATGATTTAATGTGAAATACTACGTGTTGTGCCGTTATGCAAACTGACTGTTATGTGAACATTAAATTGCATGCGTATCATTGCGAACATGAACTGATTTGTTATACGTGCATACAATAGGACGTGATTAATTACTTGTGAGTGCATAATCTAGCATACCGAGCAAACCAAGGTGAGTTCACACTCTTACCAAGGCATGGGATTCCCGGGGTGTTGGGAATGGGATTGAAAGGATAAGTTTGAATAGATATGCTACTGACACTATGACTGGACTACCACATTACTATCCTCGGATGTGAAGGATACTTATACTGATCACTATCCTCGGATGTGAAGGATACCTATACTGATCACTATCCTCGGTTGTGAAGGATACATACACTGATCACTATCCTCGGATGTGCAGGATACTTTACTTATATTGATCACTATCCTCGGTTGTGAAGGATACCTATAGTTACGAGTAGTCTAGTGGTTATACAACGTGGAACACCACCACCAATAGAACATACAATCGGCCCAGTAGAGCCACCTGTTACAAACGAACTTACTATTACGCATTTACTTTCTGTGAACTCGCTCAACTAGTTTGTTGATCATTCTGTTACATGCCTTGCAGATCGTTAGGTACTTGGAGCTTGCACTGGAGAAGCGGGTCGTTGAGGACAAGGATCGTGGCTTTTCTGTTGAACTATTATGACACTTAAAATTGTTAACTACTACTGGATTATTTACTATGCTTCCGCTACATTTTGAAACTATGGTTTTGTTTGAACACATTTCGTGTTGAATGGATGGTTTACTTTTATTTTACTTGATATTAATTGCATGTTCAATATGATTGGTGGCTTGATCCTGGTCAGTCACGCTCCCAAGCGGTGATACTCCGCAGGTGGATTTTGGGGGTGTGACAGATTGGTATCAGAGCCATTGGTTATAGAGAACTTGGTTTTAATATGGAAAAAACGTTTTTATTAAAACCAGACTATAACCAGAACAGTGCTCTCAACGATCCACAACGACGCTTCGCTCCACGTGCAAGACTCAACTTCCTAGGTAATAAGGTTTATGTTTATTGCCTACATACTAGAATTTGCATAGAACTTTGCTCGTAGTATGCTTACATTACTTTGCTCACAACTTGTTATTGCATGAGAATACTTATGTGCTTACACTCTTCTGTCATCGCACTATTCGCGAACCTTTCTCACTTATGTTGCCTTTGATGTGAAGATCAATGGCCGCACGAATTACCATGACTCAAGCCCAGCTAGAGGCTCTCATTGCTGCGGCAGTTGCAGCCGCCCAAGCAGGTAGTATTCCCTGCAGTATAGACACTAGGATCTTTAGATCCTACATTAATTCTCGTACTTAACTTTGCCCTATTCGTACACAATAGGTCAACCCGCTCAGCAACAACCTGGGTGCACCTTCAAGAATTTCATGGATTGTCGTCCTAGCTCGTTCAGTGGCACGGAGGGAGCAGTTGGACTCCTCCACTGGTTTGAAAAGCTCGAGTCGGTTTTCGAAATGTGTGAATGCCCTGAGGCTCGCAGGGTGAAGTTCGCCACTGGCACACTTGAAGGGATTGCGCTCACTTGGTGGAACGCACAAGTGCAGATCTTAGGATTGGCAGCTGCTAACGCCACACCCTGGAATGATTTCAAAGAACTGATCAAGAGGGAATACTGCACTAGAGAAGACATTCACAAGTTGGAGGACGAGTTGTATAACTTGAAAATGGTTGGGTCGGAAATCGAAGCTTACACCAAGAGATCAAATGAGTTGGCTGTGTTATGTCCAACTATGGTGGACCCCCCATACAAGCGTATTGAGTTGTATCTCAAAGGTTTGGCACCAGAAATACAGAGCCACGTTACCTCGGCTAACCTCAACAACATCCAGGAAATCCAGCGTCTCGCTCATCGCATCACCGATCAGGCAGTGGATCAGAACAAACTGCCAAAGCGTATCAGTGCTACTGCTACCGCTACTGCTTCTACTACACTTGCTACTCCCAGTGAAAGTAAGAGAAAATGGGATGGGGATTCTAGCAAGGGGTCAGCTTCAGTACAGTCACAAGCTCAGCAACGAAAGACAGACAGTTACCAGAGTCCCAGTCAGCACTCCTCAGGCAGCCACAGACAGGGAGGGTATCGAGGAAACCTTCCAAAGTGTAACACCTGCAACAAACATCACAGTGGCCAGTGTAATAAGGTTCGTTGTCAAAGATGCCTCAAGATGGGTCATGAGGCCAAAGATTGTAGAAGCGCTCGACCTGCAAACCAGAATCAGCAGCAACCTCAAGCACAGCAGAATCAGCAGCAGGGTAACAAAGGGTGTTTTCATTGCGGTGCAGAGGGTCACTTCAAAAGGCATTGCCCTCAGTTGAACAGGAATCAGAACAACAACAATCACAACAATCAGGGCAACGGGAACAATAACAACAATAACGGGGGAAACAACAACAACAATGGCAACGAAGCTCGGGGTCGTGCTTTTGTGCTAGGTCGGGGTGACGCAGTGAATGATCCCAACGTGGTTATGGGTAAGTTTCTTCTCGACGATATTTATGTTACTGTCTTATTTGATTCGGGTGCTGATGCAAGCTATATGTCATTGAAAATGAGTAAATTATTAAAACGTACACCAACACCCCTAGACACCAAACACGTCGTAGAACTAGCCAATGGTAAAAGTGTAGAGGCTGCTCAGGTAGTCAAGGGTTGTAGTATTGTTCTAGCGGGTCAGACTTTCTCGATTGATCTCATACCCATAGTTTTGGGTAGTTTCGACGTCGTCATCGGTATGGATTGGTTATCCCAACATCATGCGGAGATCTTATGCAAAGAAAAAGTTATTCGTATTCCTCGCTCCAGTCAAGAACCTCTCGAAGTACAAGGTGACAAGAGTGGTGCTGTGGTTGGCATCATCTCTTACTTAAAGGCGCAGAAATGTTTACGAAAGGGACATACTGCCATTCTGGCACTTGTCACTGACGCATCAGCAAAGGAAAAGAAGCTGGAGGATATACCAGTTGTGCGTGATTTTCCTCAAGTGTTTCCTGAAGATTTACCTGGTTTACCTCCTCATCGTCAAGTCGAGTTTCAGATTGAGTTAGCTCCTGGAGCAGCACCAATAGCCCGCGCACCGTATCGTTTAGCTCCAACCGAACTGGAAGAACTGTCGAAGCAGCTACAAGAGCTCTTGGAAAAGGGCTTTATTCGTCCAAGCTCTTCGCCTTAGGGAGCTCCAGTGTTATTTGTGAAGAAGAAAGACGGTACGTTCAGGATGTGCATCGACTACCGTGAACTCAATAAGGTGACGGTGAAGAACCGTTATCCTCTTCCGCGCATAGACGACCTATTCGACCAGTTGCAAGGGTCGTGTTACTATTCCAAGATTGATTTAAGGTCAGGGTATCATCAGCTGAGAGTCCGGGATGAGGACGTCTCCAAAACCGCTTTCAGAACTCGTTACGGACATTACGAGTTTCTTGTCATGCCATTCGGGCTTACGAACGCGCCTGCAGTCTTCATGGATCTTATGAACAGGGTGTGCAAACCTTATCTTGATAAGTTTGTTATCGTTTTCATCGACGACATTTTGATTTACTCCAAGAGTCAGGAGGAGCACGAGCAACACTTACGTCTTATCTTGGAACTTCTTCGGAAGGAACAGCTGTACGCAAAGTTTTCAAAATGCGACTTCTGGCTTCGTGAAGTCCATTTCTTAGGCCATGTGGTGAACAAGGATGGGATTCATGTCGATCCATCCAAGGTTGATTCGATCAGAAACTGGCCAGCACCACGTACACCGACAGAAATACGCCAATTCTTGGGTTTGGCGGGTTACTACAGGCGATTTATTAAAGACTTCTCCAAGATCGCGC
Source organism: Helianthus annuus (assembly GCF_002127325.2). NCBI lineage: Eukaryota > Viridiplantae > Streptophyta > Magnoliopsida > Asterales > Asteraceae > Helianthus > Helianthus annuus. The sequence continues at coordinate 69,379,275 of NC_035441.2, forward strand.
AACCACTTACTATGTTAACATAGAAAGGTGTTGTTTACAGATGGGGTAATACGCAAGAGACCGCTTTTCAGTACTTAAAGGATAGGCTCTGCAGCGCACCTATTCTCTCATTGCTAGAGGGCACGGATGACTTCGTGGTTTATTGTGACGCATCGATACAGGGGCTTGGTTGTGTATTGATGCAGCGGGATAAAGTCATTGCCTACGCTTCGCGGCAACTCAAGGTTCATGAACGGAACTACACGACACACGATTTAGAGCTGGGAGCTGTTGTTTTCGCGCTTAAGATATGGCGACACTACCTGTACGGTACCAGGTGCACGATTTACACCGATCACAGGAGTCTCGAGCATATTCTTAAGCAAAAGGATTTGAATATGCGACAACGGAGATGGGTTGAACTTCTGAACGACTATGAATGCGCCATCAAGTATCATCCAGGCAAGGCCAATGTTGTGGCTGATGCCCTCAGTCGGAAAGACACTCTACCGAAGCGCGTGCGAGCGCTACAGCTTACCATTCAGTCCAGTCTTCCGGCACAAATACGAGCTGCTCAGATTGAAGCACTAAAACCCGAAAACGTCAAGGCTGAAGCCTTACGTGGTTCAAGGCAACAGATGGAACAAAAGGAAGACGGCGCTTACTATGTAACGGGGCGTATTTGGGTCTCACTTTATGGCGGTCTACGCGAACTTGTGATGGATGAAGCGCACAAGTCTCGCTACTCGGTACATCCAGGGGCAGATAAAATGTACCACGATATCAAAACAACATACTGGTGGCCAAGTATGAAAGCCCACATCGCTACCTATGTTGGCAAGTGTTTGACCTGTGCGAGAGTCAAGGTCGAATATCAGAAACCAGCTGGTCTACTTCAGCAGCCTAAGATACCACAATGGAAATGGGAAGAAATTTCCATGGATTTCGTTACGGGCTTACCTAGATCCCAGCGTGGGAATGACACTATTTGGGTGATCGTTGATCGACTCACAAAGTCTGCTCACTTCTTGGCTATCAAAGAAACGGATAAGTTTTCTACCCTAGCAGACATCTACTTGAGAGAAGTTGTTTCGAGGCACGGAGTGCCCACCTCTATTATTTCGGATCGCGATGCACGATTCACGTCAGAGCTTTGGCAAGCGATGCACAAATCCTTCGGCTCACGATTAGACATGAGCACAGCATATCATCCTCAGACGGATGGGCAGTCTGAGCGAACTATCCAAACTTTAGAAGACATGCTTCGAGCGTGTGTTATCGATTTCGGCAACGGCTGGGAAAAGCACCTCCCTTTAGTGGAGTTTTCATACAATAACAGTTACCATACCAGCATTCAAGCCGCTCCATTCGAGGCATTGTACGGACGTAAATGCCGGTCACCTCTCTGTTGGGCAGAGGTGGGGGATAGTCAGATTACGGGTCCAGATATTGTAGTGGACGCCACAGAAAAGATTGCACAGATACGACAACGCATGGCGGCAGCACGCGACCGTCAGAAAGCCTACGCGGATAAGCGTAGAAAGCCATTGGAATTTGAGGTCGGGGACCGGGTTTTATTGAAAGTTTCACCCTGGAAGGGTGTGGTTCGATTTGGTAAACGAGGCAAACTGAATCCGCGGTACGTCGGACCATTCGAAATCTTAGAAAAGATTGGCAAAGTAGCCTACAGATTAAACCTACCAGCTGAACTCGGTGCAGTTCACAATGTATTTCACGTGTCGAATCTGAAGAAATGCCTATCAGATGAGACCCTTATAGTTCCTTTTAAGGAACTCACTATCGACGAGCGGTTGCAGTTCGTCGAGGAACCAGTTGAAAACACGGACCGGGATGTTAAGGTCCTCAAACACAAGAGAATCCCTCTTGTTCGAGTTCGTTGGAACTCCCAGCGTGGCCCAGAGTATACCTGGGAACGCGAAGACCAGATGAGAGAAAAGTACCCCCAGTTATTCGAAACCAATGCATCCACTTCTGGGGCTGAAGCTACTACTACTGAATTTCGGGACGAAATTCCAAACCAACGGGGGGATGATGTGACACCCCAGGAAAAACAGTGAACGATGTATCTTACCTAGCTTCCTCAGTGAGTGCGTACCAAATTTCGGGACGAAATTCTTTTAACTTGGGGATGATGTGACAACCCGGACTTTCAAGATTAGTAATGATTAAACTCGTAACCTTGTTTGTCCGTTATTATTTTTTCTCTATGTGAAACATTTTGGACTATTATAATCCCATTAAATTTAATGTATGTTATTGAATATCTGTAACTTTAATAATTTGGCTAAACATAAAAACTTGGTACCCTCAAGTAAACTCGGCCCACACGTATTCGGCCCGAGCTATCCTTTTAAGCCCACCCTTCAAGAGTTTGGGTTATTACTTAGAGATAATAGGTGCTTCATAAAATAGGACTTGCATATCATTGAAACCCTAGGAGTCCTTGAACTCGACGGCAACAGCTTTTTTCGCGAAACCCCATCCCTCGAGTCCGTATTGCATCCTGACCTCCACTCGGTTAGTGTTGATATCATCCCTATTGAATATGTTGATTGTATGTGAGCATGTGAATGTGATTAATCAATATTGTATATATATGATTGCAAACATGTTACTTGAGATATTGGTCCAATAGATTTTTAGATTCATGGGTTGATAGAAGTGGATAACAAATCAGAAAGTGGCGGCCATGTATATTTGTGAGAATCTTAATGATAGTAGACTAGTCATGGGTGGTGGTTCTATTGGACCTCACAAATTGAAAACCATTTTCAAGTGTTTAGTAGTGGCCGACACCTGTAGCCATCAACTCAATTCTTTTAAATGCATAGGTCACATATCTCTACCCTAATTGGACCGATATATGGTTGCCTTATCACATGAAATCACATGGCCTTCATATTAGTTGTTTTATCACATGTATTAATAATTGGCACATGAAATAGAATTGTAGGCTAGTGGTAACTCGATGTGTGTGATTATGCATGAAAACTGATTGTAACCGAAAGATTTAAGTGATACGAAAGATAGTTATTGTGACCGAAAGATATGTGTTCTCCGAAACATAGCTTTGACCGAAACATAACCTTGACCGAAACATAGCTGGAGTGGACCGAAGGATAGCTATGGTCGAAAGATGACATATAGTTCGAAACATAGTTTTTGGTCCGAAAGATAATTGTGTTAATCATAGACCGAAAGATAAGGGTGGATCGAAAGATGCATGGTTATGAATGTACTTTGAAAGATGGAATGTATGCTTGATTATTTGACATGCCATGCTTGGTGATGAGCGTTAATAATTGCATTCGTGCATACTAGCTGATGATTTAATGTGAAATACTACGTGTTGTGCCGTTATGCAAACTGACTGTTATGTGAACATTAAATTGCATGCGTATCATTGCGAACATGAACTGATTTGTTATACGTGCATACAATAGGACGTGATTAATTACTTGTGAGTGCATAATCTAGCATACCGAGCAAACCAAGGTGAGTTCACACTCTTACCAAGGCATGGGATTCCCGGGGTGTTGGGAATGGGATTGAAAGGATAAGTTTGAATAGATATGCTACTGACACTATGACTGGACTACCACATTACTATCCTCGGATGTGAAGGATACTTATACTGATCACTATCCTCGGATGTGAAGGATACCTATACTGATCACTATCCTCGGTTGTGAAGGATACATACACTGATCACTATCCTCGGATGTGCAGGATACTTTACTTATATTGATCACTATCCTCGGTTGTGAAGGATACCTATAGTTACGAGTAGTCTAGTGGTTATACAACGTGGAACACCACCACCAATAGAACATACAATCGGCCCAGTAGAGCCACCTGTTACAAACGAACTTACTATTACGCATTTACTTTCTGTGAACTCGCTCAACTAGTTTGTTGATCATTTTGTTACATGCCTTGCAGATCGTTAGGTACTTGGAGCTTGCACTGGAGAAGCGGGTCGTTGTGGACAAGGATCGTGGCTTTTCTGTTGAACTATTATGACACTTAAAATTGTTAACTACTACTGGATTATTTACTATGCTTCCGCTACATTTTGAAACTATGGTTTTGTTTGAACACCTTTCGTGTTGAATGGATGGTTTACTTTTATTTTACTTGATATTAATTGCATGTTCAATATGATTGGTGGCTTGATCCTGGTCAGTCACGCTCCCAAGCGGTGATACTCCGCAGGTGGATTTTGGGGGTGTGACATTTCACTTATTTGTCACATTTGTCAAGAATTTCGAAAATTTGTCTAATTGTTTGCTGATTTTGCAGGTATATTCAAGATGGATGATATATTCTTGAACCCGTTCAGTGATTAGTACGCGTTTGCAGGAAATACCGGAAACGATGATACTTCATCAAGTAATACGAATGAAAATTCGACGGTTGTGAAGAAAAAGGAAGCTTGGGAATCGGAAAGTGCTTTTGGAACGTTCAAGAAACCCCCAAAGCTAATGGCTATCGAAGAGTACAGTAGATGGTCGAGAAAGTTTGAAGACTGGTTGATGGCGTTTGCATTTGCTAGCTGGAAGAGTTTGAAGAACGGCTATGAACATGGAGATAAATCTTGTCACACCCCCAAAATCCACACGCGGAGTACCACCGCTTGGAGGCGTGACATGACCAGGATCAAGCCACCAATCATGTCGAACATAGCATTTAATAATAAAAGTAGATAAAGTAATTCATCACGACATGATTGATGTTCAAAACCAAACTTTGTTTAAATAGCGGAAGCATGTAAATAAACCCAACATAATTAATAGTTTGAAATGTCATAAATGTTTAACAAGCATTCACGAATCTTTGTCCACAACGACCTGCTCCTTCCTTGTGCAAGCTCCATAAGTACCTAAGGTCCTGCAAGGCATGCAGCAGAGAGTCAACAACTAGTTGAGCGAGTTCACAGTTAATAGTTCAGTAATAGTACAGTGTGAGTAGTAGTATGTTCATTCGTTATATCATATATCGTATTTCCATCACGGCCTCCCAGGCAGGTATGCGAAGATGTTAGGGGATGTTCCTCCCAAGTATTCTAGACTAGGTTTATTTGTATCGCGGCCTACCAGGCAGGTGTGCGAAGATTAGTAGGCTTAGTTCGCGGCCTTCCTAAGGCAGGTGTGCGAAGTCAGTCATAATATCGCGGCCAACCCTTGGCAGGTGTGCGAAGATCAGTTCAGTAAGTGTTACTAGTCTAGTCGTGTCATATCGTTCGGTTCTATCAGCTGAGTATGTACAATAATGCAACAAATCCCATTCCCACCCGGGAACCCCATGCCTTGGCTGTGTGAACTCACCTTGGTTTGCTCGGTATGCTAAGTATGTGCTCAAAGTAAATCAATCACGTCCTAGAGTATGCACGTATACACAATCAGTTTGAATTCATACAGTTCACGTATAAGCATAATCATAGAAGTACCAGCATGTATTCGGTATCACATAAGTTATGCGCATCACTTAACAGCAGTTAAATAATCCAGTTAACATTTGACAGAGTTAAACCATGTTACTGTGCAAAGTATACAAAATTGGCGAAACACATATTGGCGAATCACATCATTGGCGAAACACATTCTGTTTCGTCAAGACTTCCATTTCGTCAAACATCCAAATTCGTCAACATTCTATTTCGCCAAACATTCTAATTCGTCAAGCAGCAGTTACGTCAACATGTCAGTTACGCAATCATCACAGAAAACCCTAATCATTCTAACAGCCGTTATCAACGTTCAACCATACAATCATTAATCATAATCATCATCTAATCCTCATACAGCAATCGTTACCCAGAAACATACAGAATCATTATCATATAGAAATCGATCAATACCACACATCATCATCCATTTAACACATAATCAGCAGGGTATAACTATGTAACAGATTCGTAACATGTAACGCGTATTCATTCCGTATACATCAATAAGTTTTGCAACACTAAGTCAACACTATAGACCATAGCCTAGTCAAAACCATCAACCAAAACATGAACGCGGCCATAATCTAGCATGATCCTTCATGGTTAAAAACAAGAACGGTAATGGATGATATAGACAAGCAATCACACATAGAAAAACACTAACCGTAAAGAACAAGGAAGCAACTAGATCGGTTCGGGGCTTCGGGTATGCGAGATCGCCGTCACAGAGAAAGGGAGTTCTAGGGTTTCTGTTTTTTTGCTAAAGTGTGACAAATGAAGAGGTTACGTAAAACTTATACGCGTCTAAACGTTTTGGCCCGTAGCCGGGCTTCAACGAATCTGGGCCGGCGAGTTTAATCTGTTTCGCCGAAATTGAGTTGGCGAAATAGACTTGTTTCGTTGAGTGATCCTTGGCGAATCATAACTCTGATTCGTCGAGTAGTGCTTGGCGAAACACACTTGTGTTTCGTCAGGTTGTTCAAGTGTTAACAGTTTAAGACTAAGTTTTCTGAGAAGTCACATGTTATACATATACAATCAAACACAAAACCAAGCAAACACAATTCGTTTCATTTTAACACAACGTGTGCAGTTACAAGTCAAACAGTCAAAGTCAATGGTCAAAGTCAACGTGCATTTAAAGTCGAAAGGTCGAGTTGTCACAAATCTGGTGAAATATTGACCTCAGCTGAGGAGATTGATTCATTTGTAGCCGAACAGAAGTGTATAGCGTTGTTATTTCAGTCTGTTCGTGAAGACATAATCTCACTGATAGATTATAAAAATGCAAAAGATCTTTGGAAGAAATTAGAAAAGAAATGTATAGGTAGTGAAGAGATCAAGAAAAACAAAATGAAACTACTTAGGAAAGAGTTTGACATGTTTGGGTGTCTAAAGAACGAGTCGGTTTGTAAAATGATAGAACGATTTGGTCATCTGAAGCTGGAATTGGCAAGGCATGACATCAGAAATTCTGAGGAAGATCTTATCGACAAGTTGTTTGATACGTTGCCAGACGAGATGGACTGGAGATATTATGCGTTAATGCTAAAGAATACCATCAAGGCACCAGAAAAGTTGACATTAGATCTGCTGATTGAGAAACTCGAGAGTCACGAGTTGGAGCTGAAAAAGACATTCAAAGTCAATCACTCATCTTATCAACAGAATCTGGATCTTTATTATCCGAAAAGCATGATGCCAAAAGCGACTTCTCCCAAGACTGCGTTTTCTGCTGGGAATGTGTCAACAGCAAGCAAAGAATGTCAAAGCAGTCAAAGCAGTGGAAGTCACAGTGGTTATCACGGTGGATCTTCATCATCTACAAGCCATTCTGATGCGAAGTTTCAATGCAACATTGCAATAGATTTGAAGAATGCACAGAATTTTGATGAGGAGTCGGCTAAGCAGCAGATGGTCTTCTTGGCGTCGGTGTTAGAATAATATGAAGGGTTAATTGCTGGGAAGATCGGCAACACAAACCTAACGAAAGAGGACTATGACCAAATAGATCCTGAAGAAATGGAGCTAATCGATATTCGTGGGCTATGGCCAGTGTTATACGTTGTGCACAGTGTTTCATGGAAATTACCGGCAGAAAGACAATTGGTGGTCCATCTACCAAGCTGGGGTTCGATAAATCCAAAGTGACGTGTTTCAAGTGTAAGCAGAAGGGTCACTTTAAACGAGAATGCAGAAACGCTTATGCTGATGAGTCGGAGAACCCTTTCAGAGATGATTACTACAAGAAGGCGATTTATCATCAGAATAAATATGAGCCGCCTAGATTAAAGCAGGCTGAAGATAACAGAGACAAATCTAGGGCTCTTGCGGTGATCTACGATGATGAGGGGTATGATTGGAGTAAAGAAGTACTACCGGAGGAAGACGCGGTTGGTTACGCGTTCATGGTGAAAAATGAACCTATTCCATGGAAAGATAATCAAACAGAGGAGTAGAAGTATAGATACAGAAAAATGATTGCTGAAAACAAAATCATTAGACTTTCTGGTATCTATTTGGAAGCAAAGAGAGCGAGAAGATGGGATCCGGACAAAGAGTGCTACCTTGATCCGTATGGAAACATTGCGATCGACGACAAAACACTTGATATCAAAGCCATAATCAAGGAGTACAAAGAAGAGGATGAGTATTGGCGGAATAAATGGTGGGGAACTCCAACCGAGAAAATGAAAGAAGAAGAGAAAGAGAAAGAAGAGAAAGAGAAAAAGGAGAAAGAAGAGATCGAAAAATGAAAGAAGATTGATACTGGAGTTATCGATACAACGCAGGAATTGACTGCAGAGAACCTGGGAATAATGGCTGCTAAAGCACTTGAGGTAGACTCTAACTCCGTGTCTGAGTCAAAAGGCCAGCTCAGTCCAAACTCGTCAACAAATGCGTCAGGTAAAAAGATCGAAGGAAATGTTGATTGCAAAAATTGCAACAAAGAGTGCAAATTTTGTAATACTGTCACGTATCTCAACGGGAAGAAGATTGAGGATCTGACAGCAAAAGTCAGAAGCGTTGAGAATCAGATTCTTGGGCGTGACAAAACAGTGAGAGCTTCAACTGAACAGATAAGAGAATTAACTGGCCAAATTGAAAAAGATAAAATTGAACATGAAAAAGTTAAACTAGAAAATTAAAAGTTAATTCTTGAAAACCGTCAGATTTATGAAAAATTTGAAAAACTCAAAAGCACAGTGAAAGATAGTGATGATCGAAATGGTAAAACTTTTAAAGAAAACGAGCATTTAAAAGTAGTGCTGAGAGTAAAAGAAAAATCAATCAACAAACAACTGGATGAAATCGCTAATTTGTAACTTAAAGTTCAAGAGGCTGAAATTGAAAACGAGCGAATCCAGTTGAAGCTTAATAGCTATAGCTCCGCAAGCTTTGTTTTGCAACATATTGTGCCAAAACCTATTGGCAAAAACAAAGCTGGCGAAGACGTGTCTTCTGATGGAACCGGGGTGGGTTTTCACAAAGTTCCACCGCCGATTTTGCATAATTACACGAAAAAGGAATCTGGGTTGGTTGAACTTGAGGAAGAGAGTGAAGTTAAACTTCCTGAGAACATTGATGTCACGTTCACATCTTCCAATGACGATAGTGTCCAAAATAATATTGTGAAAAATGTTATTGAAAATGTGTTTAAAACAGATAGTGACACTACTGAGGAAGATGGGTGTTTCTTGGACAAATACATTCCGAAACAAAAGTCCAAGAACAACTTAAATGATGAACCTACTCTTGTCATGTATAAGATGTCGGGATCTGATAAGTTATTTTTGGATTCAGAGTTTCCGATAGAGAATGTTAACATGAACAAATTGACAAATGTTTTCAAGTTGGTCGAAGTTGAGTTGTCAGAAGTGAACAATCTGAGCAAAACAAAATGCAAATTGAGTTTTGAGAAAGAAAAAGTTTACAACAAGAAATCTGTTAATCCACCGCGTTTTTACAATAACAACAGAAACAACTGGTCAGGTGGTTATCAGGGGGGTAAGTCGTATCAGAAAAGAAATGTTTCAAATAAAGAGTTCTTTGAGAAGAAAAAGTTTGTGAACAGTTCAAGTTCACTTGCTGATGAAGAAAAAGAAATTTTTTCAAAATCAAATAAAGAGTTCTTTGAGAAAAGAGCTTCTCAGTCTCAGTCTGAAGGCACGAGTCGAGGTGTTGATACTCGAACTTGCTTTAGATGTAATCAAGTTGGTCACATTGCACGAAAGTGTACCAATGTGAAGTCTAAGACTGAAACTGTGAAGACTCAACAGAAGAAAGTTGATGTGAAGGGTAAAACACCAATCATTGTTGAGAAAAAGAGTGTGAAAAATGAACCCGTAAAGAAGTTGGTAACTAAAAACGACAAATTTTACAAAAGGGTTGCATTATCTCAACAAGTTTGGAAGCCAAAAATTGAGAAGAAAATTTCAACTTCTGAGGTGAAAAAGGCTGAAGAATCAATTACGGTTGATTATGATGCAAATTTCCCACCTCTCAAGGCTGAAAATTTCAAAATTCAAATTGCAAGAGTCAAGGTTACACCTAAGGCTGATGAGGCCTGGGTGGACTCCATGTTTGACTAAGCAGTTTGAATTGCTGGAGCTTCCTGGATAGCGAAGCATGAATCGGCATCTTTCTTGAAGTTGTTTAAGTCAAAGTTTGTTATGTGCAGGATCTTCCAAAACTTGTATCCAGATGGATCATGGATAGTGGAGCTTCAAGACATATGACAGGGAAGACTGCGTTACTGTATGATGTGAGAAATATAAATGGTGGTTACGTAGGTTTTGCGGGTAATCTCGGAGGTCGTATTATCGGTGAAGGAACGCTTTCCAATGGGATCGTAACGTTTGAGAGAGTGAACTACATTGCAGAGCTGGAGAACAATCTATTAAGTATCTCGCAGATTTGTGACAGGAAGTACACTACACATTTCACTGACAAAGAATGTTTGATCTTGAAACCTGGATTTGTGATTCCTGAGGAATGAATCATCATGCGGGCACCAAGAGTCAATGATCTGTACGTGTTGGACATGAGTGTAGCTACTACAACCATGGGTCAGGCTCATTGTTTTGTGTCCAGAGCCACTAAAAAAGAATCAAGATTATGGCACCGAAAGATGGGGCATATTCACCTAAGGAAGATGAATCACTTGGTGCATAATGATTTGGTTATAGGAGTTCATTTCAAAGGTTTTCATCTGGAAGGGGAGTGCATAAGTTGTGTCAAAGGCAAACAGAAGAAAAAGTCACACCCTACAAAGCAAGTCAATTCAGTTTCAAGACCTTTGGAAAGACTTCACATGGATTTGTTTGGTCCGGTGAATGTCAAGAGTATTACAGGAGATTACTACTGTTTGGTCGTAACTGATGATTATTCCAGATTTTCGTGGGTTTCTTTCTTGACAACGAAAGACGAAACGTTTGACAGTTTAATGGCGTTGTTTAAAAGAATTGAGAATCTGTACCAGAGGCCTATCAGTAGAATTAGAAGTGATAATGGTACTGAATTCAAAAACAGTAAGATGGAAGAATTTTGTGATGAAAGAGGTATACAGCATGAATTTAGTGTGACAACCCTCAAAATCCTATGTATTCCGTACAATTTATTATTGATAATTAAAGTGTTTAACGACTGTGTGGAATTACCTAACTGCTCTCTGATTACTGTGATATACTTACATGTGTTTGTTAACGTACTTGGCTTGTGCAAAAAACTTGACTAAATGGTCCTGAATATTTTCCTAAGTGTTGAGAATTAAAAGTGTTGCAAAAAGTTACATAAAATGCACTATACGGAACAACTTAGCACATTAACGAACCGGTATCTAACCGAACAACCGGACATTACCCAGGACACCAAAATATTGCTAGAAACATTGTTTAATTATTTCTTGGCTAGTTATGGTCCCCGAACACCATAACACCCACTAGAATATCTACTAATTAACACTAGTAACCTTATACTTGAAATTGAACTAATATTTACCAACTTACCATCACAATTTACAAATAACCCCCCCCTGTCACACCCTGGCTTTGCGGAAGCGTGGTTAATTTGTGTGACTTCTTAATACCATAGCTTAATCATAACAAAGCTATATGAATTTAAAAACCATGCAAGTCATCCATTAAGTTTTTGAAAACATCATACAATACCATTGTTTTTAACATGCAACCATAACCTTGTTCAGTAACATTACAACTTATAACAAAACATAAACGTGATTTAGGGATTGTGTCTTGTCCAGGTAAGAGACACAACCCTAAACCCTGATGACTTCATGACTAGTGCAGCGGAAAACGTTCCATACCGTGCCAGATCCGTTTAATTTCCTGAAATACATGTGAGTTAAAAAAATCAACAATAATGTTGAGCGAGTTCACGTGTAGGTGAGTATGTAAAACATTTGTGAGTATAAAAATAGTTGTGGTATGTAGCAGTGTAAGAGGACTTGTGATCATCAATGGTTTGCAAGGCCACTGACATATGTGAAGTGCAAATAGGGAGACTCAAACCTAGCAGATTTCGCCACGGCAAAGTATGTGGACAAAGTCACCCCACGGTCCGTTTCTAGTTTGGCCGGGGGCTGGGCTCGCTACACCCAGATAGATCTACCGCTCCTGTCCCTCGGTCCCTCCATGAGGACTAATGGCCCCATGTTGTTCCTATCCACTCACATGATCGTATAACACCTCCTTACGTTAAACATACCGTTGTAAAGTACTCGTAAATCATAGTAACATGTATTTCACCCCCGCAGTTAAGTAAACTGAAAACAGTTAGAGAAAAGGGGGACATGAACTCACTGTGAATGCGTATCTCTACCAAGCGTCTCCAATACAGTAAGCTGTGCAACGACCTACAAGTGCTAATTCTATTAGACGGACGGCCGTGCTTTAGCTTTTCAGTTTATGTTCGCGGGAAATAGTTAGACAACTATCTCGTGTTACATTTTGTATAAACTTGGTAGTTATTTTCCTTCCCAAGGATGGGGGATTTAAATACATGTGTATTTATAATATGAAGTCTCACTTAATATATTTTATTTCTCACTCCAAAATATAAATATTTTTCTCAAAAATATTATATTTTTATTTCACATAATTTTCCCAAAATAATTCCTTGCAAAAAAAAAAAAAAAAAAAAAAATACGCATTCATAAATATTTCTTTAAATGCGTAAGTTACTTTTTAATGATCGAGTGGTAACAATAATTACCGGTGTAACTTATCGTGAAAGCGTTCGTATTATTTTGGATTCGTTAACATTTGATAATATTATTTTTACCCTAAAAATAATATTTATGTATTTTCGCAAATAATTGACAAGTAACGTTGTGAAAAATATATTTACTAAATATATATTTATCACGTTTAATTTTGTGAAAATCCCACCTCCGATATTTTGTAAATAAGGTCGTGGCGAAATTTACATTTTGAAAACAAGTTAAAAATGCATTTATAACACTTGTGATGAAAATGTTTCCAAGCGTTAGGTTTTTGGAAAAATTTCGCCAGAGTTTCCCCTGTAACTGGAGGTGGCCACGCTTTCAAGCGTATCGTTTTCTTTTAAAATTCAAACCAACAATGTTCCCAACATCAATCAACAAAGTTTCATCATCAAAATAGTCAAAATAAATATAAATCGCAAAATACATGAACTTGTGGTTTGTGTAAGATATGTAGTAACTTTTTAACATCTTTAGTGGATCTTTCCATTTCTAAAAATAAAATCATTTCTTTGAAAACCTTATTTTTAAAGAATATGAAGTTTTACAACTTCTAGTCAAAAAAAAAAAAAATTATAAAAATAATTCTTTGTTGAAACTTTTTGTTACACAAGTGCCTACACGCTTGTGTGTTTATAAAAACATCTTTAGTTTATGAAAGATCCGGCTTCTAAAAATATGATTTCATCTTATACTCGGTTCTTTGGAAATACCACTTGTAGATCTTTAGATCTACTAGTTTAGAACTCCATTTCATAAGAAAAATTGTTTTTACACAAGTTCATGTTTATGTTTAAAAAGGTTCGTCATCTAGTAACTTTACTACTTAACATAGGGCTAGTTCATGTTCCATGAACATGCTCTAGCGTGGTTCGATGACGATCCATTGCCATACTAGCAATTAACAACAATAAATAACCATAACACAACTAGTTTCAAAAGTTTTACACCATTATTCATCCATTAACCACTTTGTTTATCTTTTTTTTTTTTTGTAGACTTTAAACTTTGATCTCTAGTGTTTATGATTTTTGCCCGTTAAATCTTTTATTAACCACTTAGAATAGATCAAAAAAAAAGCGTTTAGAGTCACTTACTACTAGCTCGAGGCTAGGGATGAACAAGATATGAAGATGAGAGGAAAGATGATGGTTAATAGCTCATTGGTGAGGTCCTTGAGCTTCTATTGCTTGAACCCTTTTTAGAATGCCTTGAAACACACTTGTATACACTTAGAATTGCTCGAAGGTTGGAAGAAAATGGAAGAGGTGGTGGTATTATGTTGGCCGTAGGTTAGAGAGCAGGAGGAAAAGGATGGAGTTTGAAATGGTGTTTGGAAAATTGTGAGGATAAGGTTGGTTTTATATTCTCATGCATATAATTCTTCCATTATACAAAGTCATTAACCAATAAGCAATTTTCCAACAATGTTAGACAACATGTGGGGAAAGGAGCCAACATGTCTAACCGTCATTTTTGAGGGGGAAGGGGTTTAGTTAGGTTGTAATGGTATTTAGTTTCCTTAGTTGAAATATAAAGTGTTCAGTTAGATGTTAGTGTGTAGGTTAGTGTTTAAGTGTATGTTGTGTTCTATAGTGTGTTAGGGTGCTCGGGGACCCTAACTAGCTTAGAAAAATAAAAACAATGCTTCTAGCATTATTTTGGTATTCCGGGTAAAGTCCGGTTGTTCGGTTGGATATTGATCCGTTAAAGTGCTAAATAAGCATTTTAAGTGTCTTTGTTATTATTTTTAGTGACACAAAGAATTCCCGACACGTTGGAAAGTGTCTAGTATTATTTTTCCATGTTTTTGCACTTTACTAGTTTAGATAAATGCTGAATTTTTGTATAAAGTGCAGAATTTTGTACTCAAAGTATGTTTTAGGCACATCCAGTCATTGTAACTTATTCCTAGAGACGCAGTTCTACAACCCTTGTATCCCTACACTCACTATGGGTGTAGTAAAATATTTCTGGCTCATACAGGCCTCAGAGGCAGTGCCTGCCTGATGCTGGTTATATCAGCATGTTCACTGTGTATCCGTTTAGTGCTACTGTGCTTTTTGTGCATCAAGTTTGTCACTAGAGTTCAGTAAATAAATAATGTAGTGACAGGAAAAATCAAAGTATGATGCAGACATGTACATGTATCAACAATCAAGTAGCAGTTTATCAGAAATCTCAGTTAAGCACAGTAATTAGGCAACAGTTAATAGCTAATTAAGTCGTACGGATACCTGGTTTTGTGAGGGTTGTCACATTCTCCCCCCGTTAAATAAATTTCGTCCCGAAATTTTAAATTTTGCTTGTAGATGCAGAGTTTTTGGGAAATAAGTGGGGGTATTTCTCTTTCATCCGGTCCTCACGCTCCCAGGTGTATTCAGGACCATGTCTGGCATTCCAGCGAACCTTGACGAGTTTGACACTGCTCCGGCGGGTCCAGTTAACTTTCCAATCTGTGACCTCGACAGGTGCTTCTACGAAGTGGAGCGTGTCGTCAACCTGAATCTCGTCGATAGGAATGGCAACGTCAACTTGAGTTGGACTCTTCTTTAAATTGGATACATGAAATGTATCGTGAACACCATTTAATTCAGCAGGTAGGTCCAACTTGTATGCTACGGTTCCAATTCTTTCTAGAATTCTGAAAGGACCAATGTAGCGTGGATTTAACTTCCCACGCTTCCCAAAGCGTGCCACCCCTTTCCAGGGTGATACCTTCAATAACACCATCTCTCCAACTTGAAAATCCACATGCTTTCGGTTTGGATCCGCGTAGGCTTTTTGTCTGTGGCGAGCGGCTTCGATGCGTTTAAGGATCTGCGCAATCTTGTCTGTCGTCTCTTGGACGATTTCGGGACCGGCAAGCTGCCTATCACCTGCGTCAGCCCAACATAGTGGTGATCGACACTTGCGTCCGTAAAGGGCTTCAAAAGGCGCGACACCAATACTGGTGTGGTAGCTGTTGTTGTATGAGAATTCGACCAAAGGTAAGTGTTTATCCCAGCTACCGCCCAAATCCATAGCACATGCTCTCAGCATGTCTTCCAAAGTCTGTATCGTTCGCTCGCTCTGGCCGTCAGTTTGCGGATGGAACGCAGTGCTCAGATTCAATTGTGAGCCAAAAGCTTCTTGGAAGGATTGCCATATCCTTGATACAAACCTTCCGTCTCTATCGGAGATGATCGAGAGGGGTACTCCATGTCGTGCTACGATCTCTCTCAAGTAAATTTCCGCAAGTTTACTAGTACTGTCTTTCTCCTTGATTGGCAGAAAGTGTGCGGACTTTGTTAGGCGGTCAACAATCACCCAAATCATATCATGACCTCTTGGCGTTCTTGGCAGTTTTGTAACAAAATCCATTGAGATTTGTTCCCATTTCCATTTGGGAATCTCAGGTTGTTGCAGAAGTCCCGAGGGCTTCTGGTATTCCGCCTTGACCTTAGCGCACGTTAAACATTTGCTCACGTAAATAGCAACGTCGCCTTTCATCCTAGGCCACCAATAGAAATTTTTGAGATCTTGGTACATCTTATCCGATCCAGGGTGGATAGAGTACCGTGACTTGTGCGCTTCATCGAAAATAACTTCCCTTAATCCACCAAATAGAGGAACCCAAATCCTTTTCCCAAAACATAACGTTCCTTCCTCGTTTGGCACCAATATCTTCTCCATCCCACGGAGATACTCTTTCTCAAGGTTCTCCTCCTTGAGAGCTTCTTTCTGTGCTGCACGAACGCGCGAGGAGAGATCGGTTTGGATTATCATTTCCATAGCCCTAACCCTTAGGGGCTTGATCCTTTCCTTACGACTTAAGGCATCGGCGACTACATTCGCCTTCCCTGGGTGATACTTTATCTCGCAGTCGTAATCGTTCAATAATTCAACCCATCGTCTTTGCCTCATATTCAACTCCTTCTGGTTGAATATATGCTGGAGGCTCTTGTGATCTGTGAAGATTGTGCACTTCGTACCATACAGGTAGTGTCTCCAGATCTTTAGTGCAAAAACCACTGCGCCTAGCTCCAAATCATGAGTGGTATAGTTCTTTTCGTGCACTTTCAGTTGACGTGATGCGTAAGCGATGACCTTTTGACGTTGCATCAACACACAACCCAATCCTTGACGCGATGCGTCGCAATATACCACAAAATCGTCGGTACCTTCAGGTAGAGCTAAGATTGGCGCGTTACAAAGCTTATCCTTTAACACTTGAAATGCTTCATCCTGTTTGATTCCCCAATCAAACTTTTTATCCTTCTGCGTGAGGAGTGTCAACGGTTGAGCGATCTTCGAGAAGTCCTCGATGAACCTTCGATAGTAGCCGGCCAAACCCAAGAATTGCCGAATCTCGGTTGGCGTCTTTGGCGTTTCCCAATCTTTGATTGCCTCGATCTTGGTTGGATCCACGTGGATTCCATCTCCATTCACCACGTGCCCAAGAAACTGCACTTCTCTTAGCCAAAACTCACACTTAGAGAACTTGGCGTACAGCTGTTCCTTCTTTAGCAGCTCCAGAATAGCTCTAAGATGTTGCTCGTGCTCAGCCTTCGTCCTTGAGTAAATCAGGATGTCATCGATGAACACGATCACGAACTTATCCAAGTACGGCTTACAAACTCGGTTCATCAAATCCATGAACACTGCAGGTGCGTTTGTCAAACCAAACGGCATAACGAGAAACTCGTAGTGTCCATAACGAGTTCTGAAAGCTGTCGTCGGGATACTCTCCTCCTGTATCCGAAGTTGATGGTATCCAGATCGAAGATCGATCTTTGAATAGAAGCTTGAACCTTGAAGCTGGTCGAACAGATCATCGATTCTTGGCAGGGGATACCTATTCTTGATCGTTAGCTTGTTCAACTCTCTGTAGTCGATACACATACGGAAACTTCCGTCCTTCTTCTTGACAAACAAAACTGGAGCTCCCCAAGGTGAGAAGCTTGGTCGGATAAAACCCTTGTCTAACAACTCTTGAAGTTGCGTCGACAGTTCTTGCATCTCAGACGGAGCAAGTCTATAAGGTGCCTTAGCCACAGGCGCGGCGCCTGGAACTAAGTCGATGCGAAACTCCACTTGCCTTTGAGGTGGCAAGCCAGGCAAGTCTTCTAGAAAGACTTCTGGGTACTCCCTCACGACAGGGATGTCTTCGATCTTCGGCTCAGCAGCCTTCTTATCCACAATGTGTGCTAGAAAAGCAACATATCCTTTCTTCAGACACTTTCTTGCTTTCAGGCAGCTAATCATTCTTAACGGCGTCTCACGCTTTTCTCCATGAACAACAATGGTCTCACCATCACCGGTCGGGATACGAATAACCTTTTCGTGACACACTATCTCAGCCTTGTTACTCGTTAACCAATCCATCCCTACTACCACGTCGAAGCTTCCCAACTGGACTGGTAGTAGATCTAGAGTAAACTCGCGTTCTCCCAATTCAATCACACAGCCTCTGATCACATCATTGGCTTCTATCAACTTTCCATTAGCCAATTCGATTACGTAGGGAATGTCTAACTTATTAGCGGCTAGCCCAAGTATATTCTTAAATTCTAGTGATACGAAGCTATAGTCGGCACCAGTATCAAACAGAACAGATGCATAACGTTGATTTACAGGGAACGTACCAGTAACAACGTTGGGATCCTGGCGCGCTTCCTGTGCACCGATCTGGAACACCCTTCCACGGGCTTGGTTCAATCCCGGGCAATCCTTCTTGAAGTGCCCAATGTCACCGCAATGAAAACATCCTAATCTTTTTCCATTTCCCGCACCGCCCCCAACTGGCGGGTTGTTTTGATTGGCAGTTCCGGCTTGATTTGCATTGTAGCCTCGGTTATTCCCTTGTGGGCGATTTCCCAAACCACCACGATTATCGTTTCTATTCATATTTCCTCCCTGGCCTCCTCGGCCTGTACTAGCCCAACATGATTCCTTTGAGTGGCCAGGTTTTCCACAAGATTCACAAACTTTCACGTTACAATTGCCAGCATGGTGGCGTTGGCAGTTGTTGCATTTGGGCTGGGTGCCCTGGTACCCTTTCCCTTTCTTGGTACTACCAGCTGATTTTCCCTTCTTTACTGCCACACTGACGCCTTGTTTGAAGTTTGAAAACTTCCTTTTGTTATCTCCTGAGGACTCTACGTGAGTCTCTGTCTTCTTTGCCTTGACTTCATCAAACTTGTTTAAACGAATTGCCTCCTCAGTGAGAGCCACGCTCAAATCAATGGCTTCTGTAATAGTTGCTGGCCTGGCGGAGGTCACCATGCTAATGATTTGGGGAGCTAACCCCCAAATGAAGCGCTCAATTCGCTTGTATTCAGGCGTGACCATGTAGGGAACCACTTGAGAAAGGTCATGAAATCTCTGGACGTACTCTGCAACCTTTGGTCCATCCATCTTTAGGTGCCAAAATTCAGTCTCCAACCTTTGAATCTCTGCGCGGGAACAGTACTTCTTGCGCATAAGCTCTTTCAATTCGGCCCAAGTCAGGGCGTAGGCGGCAGCTTCGCCTAGTGTTTGCACTTGTAAGTTCCACCAAGATAGGTGGAATCAGTCTTCTCTGCCCAGCGAACGAAAGCAACAGCACCACCTGTGCCGTCGAAGTTGATGGGCTTACAGTCCAAGAATTGTTTGTAGGTGCACCCTGCACATACATCATATCATAGGAACGGCATTAGCATTTGCTAAAGGAATCCATTTATGCCATGGTATGTCTTAATGACTTAGGTTTACCATGAGGAGGATTTTGGTTGCCGTTGATGTTCGTGTTGCTTCCGCTTGGTCCTTCTTGCGAGGCAGCATACTGAGCAATGGCGGCAGCAATAATTTGCTGTAGTTCTTCAGGAGTAGTGGGCATCGGCTGCGGTTGACGTCTTGGTGCCATCTTCTAAAGATGCGTACGTCGATTAGGCCAAAGTAAACATACGTATATAGTAATAGTTATAGCATATAACATCTCACGTTATCAATATATCACACACAACATCCCATGTCCCAACATCCCATGTCACAAATATCATACATACAACATCCCATGTCACAAAACATAAATAAGCAATCAAGTGAATCAGATATGGTGAGAATACAGCGATTGTTATATATATCGAGACCATAAAGTGTAGCAAGTGTGTCAGCACGTCACTGTATCATACAATCATAAATCAAATAGGGGCTACATCACCCCCGTCAAAAACAATATCACATCAGTGTCACATACATCCAGTACATCAACAAATATCAACAAAATCAGTATCGTCAGATGGTCTCCAAAAGGCTGTGCAGTCACAATCGCGGTCGTCTCACCATCGCCTACCACTACGATACCAATGAGCCCTATGCGGATGGGGGTGGGGGAGGGGGAAAGTGAGCGAAAAGTAAGCGGCGTAAGTGGTACCAGTCCTCCTCCATCGCCTGCTGAGTACGGATCACGGACGCAACCTGCTGCTCCAAGGTCGAAAGTCGGGCAGCAATGTCAGGAGGAAATGATCGAAAAGGCTGAAATGACGAAGATGTCTGACCAAGATATGGACCAAAAGACAACTGAGCTCTCTCGAGCTCCTGGAGTCGCTGTGAATGAGACTCGTGCTGGTGTACAAACGACATCAAAAGATCCTCTATAGTATGGCCCAAATGAAATGGGTGGTATGGATCTGTGGGTGACATCGGTGAGGAAGATGACCAAAGTAATGGCGTGCTGGTAAGATCGATAGGTGCAACAGAAGATGGGATAGATGCTATCTGAGGCATGAATGGCATGGTCATCGGTACATGACCGAAAGGGTGGGCTGAAGAGCCCTCTCCAGGCCCCGCTGGAGGAATAAATGATGGGATCTGAAATGAAAAATCAGTATGATGTGTGCCAGTGTGATGTGGGGGAAACGGTGGAACATCCTCGTCCGCCGGTATCCACCCGTGCTGTGCCTCCTCATCTGGAGGATCCATGTGCTCAGCAAAAAGAGCGTGCTCGGGCTCGATGGGTAAAGGATCGATAGGAGCAATAACGGGGTCAACAGGTGCAATAACAGGATCGACAGGATCAATAACAGGATCAGCAGGTATGTCACCTACGGGTAAAGGAACAATGGGATCAGCAGCAACATGATCGCCCTCGATCACAGGAACACCTACAGGGGGATCAACATCAACAGGCTCAAGAGGAAAATCAGCATGAACAGGGTCATGCTCAGGTAAAGGATCAAAAGCAGCTGCCTGCTCTAGGGCTATGGCAGGCTCGGGGTCGTCGAACGCCATGTCAAAGTCAAAATCTGGGTCAATGGGATCGATAGGATCATCAGGGTCCTCTATATGCTCGTCCATAGGAATATACTCGATATCACGGTCAGGATCAAATCCTGGAGGGAAAACAGGGTCAGAATCCTCGATCTCATCATGCTCAAACGCGTAGCTCGGAATAGGGGCAGCTGAAGACGCCTGATCAGGGTCTGAGTCGTGAATAAACTGCTGCGCGCTCGCCCCGCGAGAGGGTAAAGATGCCACAGACTCTAAAGAGTCCGGGACTGGTGAGTGAATGGGCGAGTCTCCAGCTGGAACGTCAGCTATCATCAAGAGACCGCCAGCAGGTAGAGGAGCTACGTCAGGATCCTCGTCCTCAAATGGCTCGTCCTCGTAAAGCTCGATGTCGCCGTCGGCATCGGCGTCTGGCATAAGCTCATAAGCAGGGTAGGAAGCAAGAGGAATCGGTGCCGGAATCGCAACAATAGGGAGGTACTCAACAGGATCGCCATCAATAGGCTCATAGGCAAAAGGTATGGGTGCCGGAATCTCTACCAGAGGGTGCCGAAAGTCATCGTCGTCCGTGCTAGTATAGTCTGAGGTGTGCACCTCATGCTCCGAAGACATAACATCGTCTGATACTAACGGTAGGGGTCCAGTGGTACCTGATCCACCTGTAGCTGGTGAATCCATGGGTCTGTAACATATCACAGAATAAGCACAAAATCAGTGAATCAAATAGTCACATAAGTTACCAGATAATAATCACATAGTCCACCTAGTCCCACTAGCCTCCCAGCCTCCCAGACTGTCCTTCCTAGTCTCACTAGACAACACTCCTAGTCCCACTAGCCAACACTCCTAGTCCCACTAGCCAACACTCCTAGTCCCACTAGCCAACACTCCTAGTCCCACTAGCCAACACTCCTAGTCCCACTAGCCAACACTCCTAGTCCCACTAGCCTGAACCTCAGCCTCCCAGACTGAGCCTAGAATAATGAATAAAATGTGCTCAACATTTGTTTGTAAAAAGTTTGTGGATCTGGACTTAAGTGGTATGCAGAAAAATGTTTTCGTGAGAGCCCTAGTGATCATAGTCTAGACTCGAGAAAGAATCCTAGTTCGCTATGATCAGAGCTCTGATACCAAGCTGTCACACCCTGGCTTTGCGGAAGCGTGGTTAATTTGTGTGACTTCTTAATACCATAGCTTAATCATAACAAAGCTATATGAATTTAAAAACCATGCAAGTCATCCATTAAGTTTTTGAAAACATCATACAATACCATTGTTTTTAACATGCAACCATAACCTTGTTCAGTAACATTACAACTTATAACAAAACATAAACGTGATTTAGGGATTGTGTCTTGTCCAGGTAAGAGACACAACCCTAAACCCTGATGACTTCATGACTAGTGCAGCGGAAAACGTTCCATACCGTGCCAGATCCGTTTAATTTCCTGAAATACATGTGAGTTAAAAAAATCAACAATAATGTTGAGCGAGTTCACGTGTAGGTGAGTATGTAAAACATTTGTGAGTATAAAAATAGTTGTGGTATGTAGCAGTGTAAGAGGACTTGTGATCATCAATGGTTTGCAAGGCCACTGACATATGTGAAGTGCAAATAGGGAGACTCAAACCTAGCAGATTTCGCCACGGCAAAGTATGTGGACAAAGTCACCCCACGGTCCGTTTCTAGTTTGGCCGGGGGCTGGGCTCGCTACACCCAGATAGATCTACCGCTCCTGTCCCTCGGTCCCTCCATGAGGACTAATGGCCCCATGTTGTTCCTATCCACTCACATGATCGTATAACACCTCCTTACGTTAAACATACCGTTGTAAAGTACTCGTAAATCATAGTAACATGTATTTCACCCCCGCAGTTAAGTAAACTGAAAACAGTTAGAGAAAAGGGGGACATGAACTCACTGTGAATGCGTATCTCTACCAAGCGTCTCCAATACAGTAAGCTGTGCAATGACCTACAAGTGCTAATTCTATTAGACGGACGGCCGTGCTTTAGCTTTTCAGTTTATGTTCGCGGGAAATAGTTAGACAACTATCTCGTGTTACATTTTGTATAAACTTTGTAGTTATTTTCCTTCCCAAGGATGGGGGATTTAAATACATGTGTATTTATAATATGAAGTCTCACTTAATATATTTTATTTCTCACTCCAAAATATAAATATTTTTCTCAAAAATATTATATTTTTATTTCACATAATTTTCCCAAAATAATTCCTTGCAAAAAAAAAAAAAAAAAAATACGCATTCATAAATATTTCTTTAAATGCGTAAGTTACTTTTTAATGATCGAGTGGTAACAATAATTACCGGTGTAACTTATCGTGAAAGCGTTCGTATTATTTTGGATTCGTTAACATTTGATAATATTATTTTTACCCTAAAAATAATATTTATGTATTTTCGCAAATAATTGACAAGTAACGTTGTGAAAAATATATTTACTAAATATATATTTATCACGTTTAATTTTGTGAAAATCCCACCTCCGATATTTTGTAAATAAGGTCGTGGCGAAATTTACATTTTGAAAAAAAGTTAAAAATGCATTTATAACACTTGTGATGAAAATGTTTCCAAGCGTTAGGTTTTTGGAAAAATTTCGCCAGAGTTTCCCCTGTAACTGGAGGTGGCCACGCTTTCAAGCGTATCGTTTTCTTTTAAAATTCAAACCAACAATGTTCCCAACATCAATCAACAAAGTTTCATCATCAAAATAGTCAAAATAAATATAAATCGCAAAATACATGAACTTGTGGTTTGTGTAAGATATGTAGTAACTTTTCAACATCTTTAGTGGATCTTTCCATTTCTAAAAATAAAATCATTTCTTTGAAAACCTTATTTTTAAAGAATATGAAGTTTTACAACTTCTAGTCAAAAAAAAAAAAAAATTATAAAAATAATTCTTTGTTGAAACTTTTTGTTACACAAGTGCCTACACGCTTGTGTGTTTATAAAAACATCTTTAGTTTATGAAAGATCCGGCTTCTAAAAATATGATTTCATCTTATACTCGGTTCTTTGGAAATACCACTTGTAGATCTTTAGATCTACTAGTTTAGAACTCCATTTCATAAGAAAAATTGTTTTTACACAAGTTCATGTTTATGTTTAAAAAGGTTCGTCATCTAGTAACTTTACTACTTAACATAGGGCTAGTTCATGTTCCATGAACATGCTCTAGCGTGGTTCGATGACGATCCATTGCCATACTAGCAATTAACAACAATAAATAACCATAACACAACTAGTTTCAAAAGTTTTACACCATTATTCATCCATTAACCACTTTGTTTATCTTTTTTTTTTTGTAGACTTTAAACTTTGATCTCTAGTGTTTATGATTTTTGCCCGTTAAATCTTTTATTAACCACTTAGAATAGATCAAAAAAAAAGCGTTTAGAGTCACTTACTACTAGCTCGAGGCTAGGGATGAACAAGATATGAAGATGAGAGGAAAGATGATGGTTAATAGCTCATTGGTGAGGTCCTTGAGCTTCTATTGCTTGAACCCTTTTTAGAATGCCTTGAAACACACTTGTATACACTTAGAATTGCTCGAAGGTTGGAAGAAAATGGAAGAGGTGGTGGTATTATGTTGGCCGTAGGTTAGAGAGCAGGAGGAAAAGGATGGAGTTTGAAATGGTGTTTGGAAAATTGTGAGGATAAGGTTGGTTTTATATTCTCATGCATATAATTCTTCCATTATACAAAGTCATTAACCAATAAGCAATTTTCCAACAATGTTAGACAACATGTGGGGAAAGGAGCCAACATGTCTAACCGTCATTTTTGAGGGGGAAGGGGTTTAGTTAGGTTGTAATGGTATTTAGTTTCCTTAGTTGAAATATAAAGTGTTCAGTTAGATGTTAGTGTGTAGGTTAGTGTTTAAGTGTATGTTGTGTTCTATAGTGTGTTAGGGTGCTCGGGGACCCTAACTAGCTTAGAAAAATAAAAACAATGCTTCTAGCATTATTTTGGTATTCCGGGTAAAGTCCGGTTGTTCGGTTGGATATTGATCCGTTAAAGTGCTAAATAAGCATTTTAAGTGTCTTTGTTATTATTTTTAGTGACACAAAGAATTCCCGACACGTTGGAAAGTGTCTAGTATTATTTTTCCATGTTTTTGCACTTTACTAGTTTAGATAAATGCTGAATTTTTGTATAAAGTGCAGAATTTTGTACTCAAAGTATGTTTTAGGCACATCCAGTCATTGTAACTTATTCCTAGAGACGCAGTTCTACAACCCTTGTATCCCTACACTCACTATGGGTGTAGTAAAATATTTCTGGCTCATACAGGCCTCAGAGGCAGTGCCTGCCTGATGCTGGTTATATCAGCATGTTCACTGTGTATCCGTTTAGTGCTACTGTGCTTTTTGTGCATCAAGTTTGTCACTAGAGTTCAGTAAATAAATAATGTAGTGACAGGAAAAATCAAAGTATGATGCAGACATGTACATGTATCAACAATCAAGTAGCAGTTTATCAGAAATCTCAGTTAAGCACAGTAATTAGGCAACAGTTAATAGCTAATTAAGTCGTACGGATACCTGGTTTTGTGAGGGTTGTCACACCCCCCCCACATGCCCATTTACGGTCACCATGGACCCACCCCATATCTCACTAGATTTCCTTTATATTTTATTTGATATCTTGCTTGATTGAGTAGCCATGATATTGTGTAAGAGATTATAAGTATGGTGACTTAGATACTAGATCATTTCATATCTCATATCATATCTTTACAAGATTCACCAAATCCACCACCTTACCTCCCAAGATTTGATCACTATATTTTATTTGATCTTTGCTTGTGATCTTGGACATAATATTTGAGAATCATTATAAGTATGGTAGGATGATATGCAAGATCATTTGATATCTTCACAAGTTCACACCCATCTCCTCATACATCTCTCTCTCCCTCCTCTCGGCCACCCACAACCGGCCACCATGCACCACCCACACACCACCCACTTTCTTGCAACTTCAATCCAATGCAAGGTGATAGCAAGGTGCTAGGAGATGAAGTAGGAAGCCCGGTGTGCTTGGAACTCGAAGGACCTCTCTTGTGTGCTATTATCCTCCACATTTCCGACTTGTTTCTTCCCTAGCCTTGTGCTAGTAGTAAGACACTCTAACACTCTTGATCTACATATGTATGATGGTTAATAGATGATTAATGGTTAAAAACTTATGAAACTCTAAAAGAACTTACATTAGTCTTGGATAAAAGATGAATAAGATGAATAAAGGGAAGATAGGTGTGTAAATCATGTAGATCTTGTGTGATTATGATTATTGGTGGATTATTTGATGTTTTGCTGATTATTATTGATGTGTGATGTTGTTGTGATCACTAAACATGATTAACGGAATCAATCGAACACAAGTTAGTAAGTTGGAAAGTGAAAACAGAATCTGTCCAAGTTTTATAGCCAACTTCAGTTGGCTGTAAACAGGTCATAACTCAACGAAAAACTAATATTTCGAGTCTAAAATGTGATATTAGGAAATACGGTTCTAATGGCACCGGAATCATAATTTTTGGAGTCCGTTTACTATTTTAAAAGCGTCTTTTCGTAACAGCAGCTAGAGCTGCAATTTTTCTGCTGAAAAAGTGCGTCTTGTTTTCTGTTATAACTTGTAATCTGTGTGGAGTCTGATCACAATTTATACCATAGTTGACCACCGATGTATTTGTAATTACCCCATTGGAATTTCATGAATCGGACACTCGATGAATTTTAAATAAATTATCTCGTGGACTGTGGTCAGAAAAATATAAATCTGAGTTCAGTCTGGAAAATGAATTTTTATAAAATATTGGTAATGAACCAGACCCCGATATTCTTACATAATAAAGTTTGGAACGTTTAAGACATTCTGTAAAAATTTGGGAATTTTTGGAATAACGTAACTATTTTATTTAAATGCCCGAAAACAGCCAGTTTTGAATATTAATGCTGAATTGATATAAGTTGCGACTTGCGTGTCTAAATGTCGAGTATGCTATCTGTGAATGATCTAACATGTTGTATGTGTTACGTGCACTATCGTATGTATACTTATGAGTGGGGAATGGATGGGAAGTATATATATACGGGCATAAACAGTTAAAGTAATGCATGCTATGTGATAGATACGTGTAGGAACTTTGTGCTCTATTTGTAAGACACTAAATGACTAACTGTAAATCATACTAGGACGTGATTGACCGACCTTGACTGTTAGCGATATTTGAGAATCTAACCGAGCAACCGAGGTGAGTCCACACTTTTCTACAAAGCATGGTAAATTCCCGGTGGGAATGGGAATGGGTACAGGAATAGGGATTCCTCGTCCTTTGAGACGTGTTCAGGAATGTAAATTCCTCGTCCTGTTGGGACGTGTTAGACTTACTGGACTAGAACTCTATCAGCGAAGTCCCTCTCTTTTTTTATCGTCTTAATCGCCGAGGCTATGGCGAGCGGGTCATTAGTTAACAGCGCTATTAGGTTTAACAAACCTCACACCGTGCCAGTCGGACGGGCGTGTACTAATGGACTATGGCACGTCGGTGGTGATAGAACACCGACGCTAGGGCACAATTGATTTTTGTTAGTAGTCGATATGATAAACGAGTCTGGTAGTTTAAAATACTGGGGTAGCTCCCCACAGCCAAAGTGCCGGACTGGATAGCCAGGGAAGGTGGACATGGGATGGTTAACTAATAAACGTTTTCGAACTATGGGGTAACTCCCACGGCTGGATAGTCGAATGAGATTAAACTATGTTTTTGGAAACGACTCCAAAATGGACAACCAACCGTGAACTCACTCAACTTTGTTGTTGACTCGTTATTACATGCTTTGCAGATCATTAGATGCTATGGAGCTTGCATATGGAGGTGGTCGTTGTGGGATGCGAACTGATATGTCCCGTATTTAATAAATAAACTTTATGAACTTATTAAACCTACGTTTTGGACTTTAAACTTATGAACTATGGACTTATGTTTTGAACTTATGTTTTATGCTTCCGCTGTTAACCTAAGATCGGTTTACTTCCTTTTGGTCACCAATCGTATTGTGTTTGGTTTTATTTACTTAATTATGTTGTTCAATATGATTGGTGGCTCAATCCTGGTCACGTCACGCCTCCAAGCGGTGATACTCCGCAGGGTGGATTTTGGGGGTGTGACAGATTGTTATCAGAGCCATTGGTTATAGTGAACTTGGTTTAAAAAAAAAGGGAAAAGATTTTTGATAAAACCAGACTATAACCTGTACAGTGCTCAACGATCCACAACGACGCATAGCTCTACGTGCAAGACTCGACACCATAGGTGGTATGATATATGTTATACTTTCGGTTAGATAGTTCACACTGTGCATTGGATAATGTGATAATTGCTATTTGAACCTTGTGTGCTTACTCTCTACTGTCGTCCCACTTACGTTGCTTCATTATGAAGATCATGAGCGGACGCGGAGGACGTATCAACCTCACTCAAGCCCAGTTGACGCCTCTGATCAACGAACGAGTTGCTGAGGCACTCGCGGCTGTTCCTGCAGGAGGTCAACCTGCACAGCCTCCTGTGTGCACGTTCAAGACCTTTATGGATTGCCGACCTAGCACTTTCAGCGGCACAGAAGGAGCTGTAGGCCTTCTTCACTGGTTTGAGAAGCTCGAGTCTGTTTTCGAGATGTGTGAATGCCCTGAAGATCGCAGGGTGAAGTATGCTACTGGAACACTCGAGGGTGCTGCGTTAACCTGGTGGAAAGCACAGGTTCAACTGCTTGGATTGGCGGTTGCTAATGCCATCCCGTGGAACAGTTTCAAAGAACTGATTAGAGAAGAGTACTGCAGTCGTGATGACATCCACAAGTTGGAGGTGGAGTTTTTCAATTTGAAAATGACGGGGTCTGAGATCGAGGCATACACGAAGAGGTCGAACGAGCTGGCCATCCTGTGTCCTACTATGGTGGACCCTCCATACAAACGCATTGAGCTGTACCTTAAGGGCTTGGTGCCAGAAATTCAAAGCCACGTAACCTCAGCTAACCTTGGCACTATACAGCAAGTCGTCAAGTTGGCTCATCGCCTCACTGATCAGGCAGTTGAGCAGAACAGGCTGCCAAAGCGTATTAGCGCCACTACTTCTGATGCTCCCAACGACAATAAGCGCAAGTGGGATGGGAATCTGGGCAAGGGTTCTGTTTCAGCTCAATCTCAGCAGCGAAAGACGGATGAGTACAGGAGCCCCAGCCAGCAGTCTTCTGGGAATCAAAGTCAGGGTGGATACAAGGGAAATCACCCCAAATGTAATCGCTGCAACTTGCACCACAGTGGGCCATGTGGTAAAGGCAACTGTCATCGATGCAACAAGCCTGGTCACATGGCAAGGGACTGCAGGAGTCAGCATCCAGCGAATCAAAACCGGCAGCAACAGTAAGCCCCACCCAATCAACGCAGCAGCGGCAACAACAAGGTAACAACAAAGGATGCTTTCAATGTGGCGCTGAAGGCCACTTTAAGAGGAACTGCCCCCAGCTGAACCAAAACCAGAACAATAACCAAAGAAACAGGAACCACAATGGAAACAACAACGGAGGCAACAATGGAGGTAACAATAATGGAAATGGCGCCCAAGGTCGTGTGTTCGTGATTGGTCAGGGTGGATTTTGGGGGTGTGTTTCTTCTGGACGACTTCTTTGTTACTGTTTTGTTCGTTCGGGTGCCGATACTAGTTATGTGTCCGTAAAAGCTAGCCAAATGCTTAAGCGCACTCCAACACTTCTGAACACCAAACACACGGTAGAACTAGCTAACGGTAAAAGTCTTGAAGCCACACACGTAGTTAAAGGTTGTAACCTCGTCTTAGCTGGTCAGACTTTCTCTATCGATCTTATTCCTATCACACTGGGTAGTTTTGACGTTGTTATTGGAATGGATTGGCTATCTCATCATCAAGCGGAGATTGTTTGTAAGGAGAAAATCGTCCGCATTCCACATTCTGGTGAAGAACCTCTCATGATTCGTGGTGACAATAGTGGTGCTGTCGAAGGCATCATCTCTTTCCTTAAGGCCCAGAAGTGTTTGCGAAAGGGCCACACTGCCATTCTAGCACTCGTTACTGACACATCAACGGAAGAGAAGAGAATTGAAGACATCCCTATTGTGCGTGATTTTCCCGAGGTATTTCCTGAGGAATTACCTGTTCTTCCGCCTCATCGCCAAGTTGAGTTTTAAATCGAGCTAGCTCCTGGAGCAACGCCAGTAGCTCGAACACCATATCGTCTAGCTCCATCAGAACTTGAAGAACTGTCCACACAACTACAAGAACTCTTGGAAAAGGGTTTTATACGTCCTAGCTCTTCGCCCTGGGGAGCTCCAGTCTTGTTCGTAAAGAAGAAAGATGGTACTTTCAGAATGTGTATTGACTATCGCGAGCTTAACAAGGTGACTGTGAAGAATCTCTATCCCCTTCCACGTATTGACGACTTGTTCGACCAGTTGCAAGGGTCGAGCTATTACTCCAAGATTGACTTGAGATCGGGATACCATCAGTTGAGGGTCCGAGATGAGGACGTCTCCAAAACAGCATTCAGAACTCGTTACGGCAATTACGAGTTTCTGGTTATGCCATTCGGGCTGACAAATGCACCAGCGGTTTTCATGGATCTCATGAACCGAGTGTGCAAGCCTTATCTGGATAAGTTCGTTATTGTGTTCATCGACGATATCCTGATCTATTCTAAGAGTCAGGAGGAACACGAGCAGCATCTACGACTTTTGCTGGAACTTCTTCGAAAGGAGCAGTTGTATGCCAAGTTTTCGAAATATGACTTCTGGCTTCGCGAAGTCCACTTTCTAGGCCATGTGGTAAACAAGGATGGAATTCATGTGGATCCATCTAAGGTTAAATCGATCAAGAATTGGCCTGCACCCCGCACACCAACAGAGATCCGCCAATTCTTGGGTTTGGCAGGATATTACAGAAGGTTTATCAAATATTTCTCCAAGATTGCGCAACCTCTCACTTCACTGACTCAGAAGGGTGTCACCTATCGTTGGGGTGATGCACAGGAGTCCGCATTTCAGCACTTGAAGGATAGACTTTGTAGCGCACCTATCCTCTCATTGCCTGAAGGCACAGATGATTTGGTGGTTTACTGCGATGCTTCCATCCAAGGACTTGGTTGCGTGTTGATGCAACGTGACAAGGTCATTGCCTACGCATCACGTCAACTTAAAATTCACGAAAGGAACTACACTACCCACGATCTGGAATTGGGAGCAGTTGTTTTCGCGCTTAAGATATGGAGACATTACCTGTACGGTACCAAGTGCACCATTTACACCGATCACAGGAGTCTCGAGCATATCTTCAAGCAAAAGGAATTGAATATGCGACAACGCCGATGGGTCGAGCTCTTGAACGATTATGAATGCGCAATCAAGTATCATCCGGGCAAAGCCAATGTTGTGGCCGACGCCCTCAGTCGAAAGCATACTATACCTAGGCGGGTACGCGCGTTACAGCTTACCATCCAATCTAACCTTCCCGCTCAGATTCGCGATGCTCAGGTTGAAGCATTGAAGGAAGAGAACATCAGAGCTGAGTCCCTAAGAGGATCGAGGCAACGGCTAGCACAAAAAGAAAACGACGCCTACTATGTTAACGGACGCATCTGGGTTCCACTGTATGGAGACTTGCGCGAGCTTGTGATGGATGAAGCGCATAAGTCTCGTTACTCAGTACATCCTGGTTCAGACAAGATGTACCATGATCTCAAGACTACATACTGGTGGCCTGGTATGAAAGCCAGCATAGCAACCTACGTCGGTAAATGCTTGACTTGTGCCAGGGTCAAGGTCAAGGCCGAATACCAGAAACCATCAGGCTCACTCCAACAACCAGAGATACCTAAATGGAAATGGGAGCAAATTTCCATGGATTTCGTTACTGGTCTGCCCAGATCTCAACGCGGAAATGATACCATTTGGGTGATCGTGGATCGACTAACCAAGTCTGCACATTTTCTTCCTATTAAGGAAACGGATAAGTTTTCTACCCTAGCAGACATCTACCTAAAGGAAGTGGTATCAAGGCACGGAGTGCCAACCTCCATCATTTATGATCGTGACGCTCGTTTTACCTCTAAACTGTGGTAAGCTATGCATAAGTCTTTTGGCTCACGTTTAGATATGAGCACCGCTTATCATCCACAGATAGATGGGCAATCTGAACGCACCATCCAGACTCTTGAAGAAAGGCTTAGGGCATGTGTAATCGATTTTGGTAACGGCTGTGAAAAGCATCTCCCGTTAGTGGAGTTTTCATATAACAACAGCTACCACACCAGCATCCAGGCTGCTCCGTTCGAGGCATTATATGGACGCAAGTGCCGATCACCTCTCTGTTGGGCAGAAGTTGGTGACAGTCAAATCACTGGCCCAGAACTCGTAGTAGATACAACAGAAAAGATTGCTCAAATACGACAACGAATGGCGGCAACTCGTGACCGTCAGAAAAGCTATGCCGATAAGCGAAAAAGCCACTCGAGTTCCAGGTTGGGGATCGGGTGCTACTCAAAGTTTCACCTTGGAAAGGTGTAGTCCGTTTTGGCAAACGAGGCAAACTCAACCCGCGATACATCAGACCCTTTGAAATCATTGAGAAGATTGGCAAGGTCGCCTACAGGTTGAATCTACCTGAAGAACTCAGCGGAGTTCACAACGTATTCCACGTGTCAAATCTGAAGAAGTGTCTGTCAGATGAGACCCTCATAGTTCCCTTAAAAGAGCTCACAATCGACGACAAGCTGCGATTCGTTGAGGAACCAGTAGAGATTACAGATCAAGACGTTAAGATTCTCAAGCTCACCAGAATACTTCTCGTCCGAGTTCGTTGGAATTCCCGTCGTGGCCCAGAGTATACCTGGGAACGAGAAGACCAAATGAAACTCAAGAATCCCCAGCTGTTTAAGAAAAATGCAACCACTACTGAGGCTGAAGCTACCGCAGAATTTCGGACGAAATTCCAAATCAACGGGGGGATGATGTGACACCCTAGGAAAATCAGGAAAACAACGCAACTTAACTAGCTTCCTCAGTAACCACGCGCTAAATTTTGGGACGAAATTCTCTTAACAGGGGGAGAATGTGACAACCCTCAAAATCCTATGTATTCCGTACAATTTATTATTGATAATTAAAGTGTTTGACGACTGTGTGGAATTACTTAACTGCTCTCTGATTACTATGATATACTTACATGTGTTTGTTAACGTACTTGGCTTGTGCAGAAAACTTGACTAAATGGTCCTGAATATTTTCCTAAGTGTTGAGAATTAAAAGTGTTGCAAAAAGTTACATAAAAGTCACTATACGGAATAACTTAGCACTTTAACGAACCGGTATCTAACCGAACAACCGGACATTACCCAGGACACCAATATATTGCTAGAAACATTGTTTAATTATTTCTTGGCTAGTTATGGTCCCCGAACACCATAAGACCCACTAGAATATCTACTAAGTAACACTAGTAACCTTATACTTGAAATTGAACTAATATTTACCAACTTACCATCACAATTTACAAATAACCCCCCCCCCCCCCCCATGCCCATTTACGGTCACCATGGACCCACCCCATATCTCACTAGAATTCCTTTATATTTTATTTGATATCTTGCTTGATTGAGTAGCCATGATATTGTGTAAGAGATTATAAGTATGGTGACTTAGATAATAGATCATTTCGTATCTCATATCATATCTTTACAAGATTCACCAAATCCACCACCTTACCTCCCAAGATTTGATCACTATATTTTATTTGATCTTTGCTTGTGATCTTGGACATAATATTTGAGAATCATTATAAGTATGGTAGGATGATATGCAAGATCATTTGATATCTTCAAAAGTTCACACCCATCTCCCTCATACATCTCTCTCTCCCTCCTCTCGGCCACCCACAACTGGCCACCATGCACCACCCACACACCACCCACTTTCTTGCAACTTCAATCCAATCCAAGGTGATAGCAAGGTGCTAGGAGATGAAGTAGGAAGCCCGGTGTGCTTGGAACTCGAAGGACCTCTCTTGTGTGCTATTATCCTCCACATTTCCGACTTGTTTCTTCCCTAGCCTTGTGCTAGTAGTAAGACACTCTAACACTCTTGATCTACATATGTATGATGGTTAATAGATGATTAATGGTTAAAAACTTATGAAACTCTAAAAGAACTTACATTAGTCTTGGATAAAAGATGAATAAGATGAATAAAGGGAAGATAGGTGTGTAAATCATGTAGATCTTGTGTGATTATGATTATTGGTGGATTATTTCATGTTTTGCTGATTATTATTGATGTGTGATGTTGTTGTGATCACTAAACATGATTAACGGAATCAATCGAACACAAGTTAGTAAGTTCGAAAGTGAAAACAGAATCTGTCCAAGTTTTACAGCCAACTTCAGTTGGCTGTAACAGGTCATAAACTCAACGAAAAACTAATATTTCGAGTCTAAAATGTGATATTAGGAAATACGGTTCTAATGGCACCGGAATCATAATTTTTGGAGTCCGTTTACTATTTTAAAAGTGTCTTTTCGTATCAGCAGCTAGAGCTGCAATTTTTCTGCTGAAAAAGTGCGTCTTGTTTTCTGTTATAACTTGTAATCTGTGTGGAGTCTGATCACGAAATTTATACCATAGTTGACCACCGATGTATTTGTAATTACCCCACTGGAATTTCGTGAATCGGACACTCGATGAATTTTAAATAAATTATCTCGTGGACTGTGGTCAGAAAATTATAAATCTGAGTTCAGTCCGGAAAATGAATTTTTGTAAAATATTGGTAATGAACCGGACCCCGATATTCTTACACAATAAAATTTGGAACGTTTAAGACATTCTGTAAAAATTTGGGAAACTTTGGAATAATTTAACTATTTTATTTAAATGCCCGAAAACAGCCGGTTTTGAATATTAATGCTGAATTGATATAAGTTGTGACATGCGTGTCTAAATGTCGAGTAAGCTATCTGTGAATGATCTAACATGTTGTATGTGTTACGTGCACTATCGTATGTATACTTATGAGTGGGGAATGGATGGGAAGTGTATATATACGGGCATAAACAGTTAAAGTAATGCATGCTATGTGATAGATACGTGTAGGAATTTTGTGCTCTACTTGTAAGACACTAAATGACTAACTGTAAATCATACTAGGACCTGATTGACCGACCTTGACTGTTAGCGATATTTGAGAATCTAACCGAGCAACCGAGGTGAGTTCACACTTTTCTACAAAGCACGGTAAATTCCCGGCGGGAATGGGAATGGGTACAGGAATAGGGATTCCTCGTCCTTTGAGACGTGTTCAGGAATGTAAATTCCTCGTCCTGTTGGGACGTGTTAGACTTACTGGACTAGAACTCTATCAGCGAAGTCCCTCCCTTTTTGTATCGACTTAATCGCCGAGGCTATGGCGAGCGGGTCATTAGTTAATAGCGCTATTAGGTTTAACAAACCTCACACCGTGCCAGTCGGACGGGCGTGTACTAATGGACTATGGCACGTCGGTGGTGATAGAACACCGACGCTAGGGCACAATTGATTTTTGTTAGTAGTCGATATGATAAACGAGTCTGGTAGTTTAAAATACTGGGGTAGCTCCCCACGGCCAAAGTGTCGGGCTGGATAGCCAGGGAAGGTGGACATGGGATGGTTAACTAATAAACGTTTTCGAACTATGGGGTAACTCCCACGGCTGGATAGCCGAATGAGATTAAACTATGTTTTTGGAAACGACTCTAAAATGGACAACCAACCGTGAACTCACTCAACTTTGTTGTTGACTCGTTATTACATGCTTTACAGGTCATTAGATGCTATGGAGCTTGCATATGGAGGTGGTCGTTGTGGGATGCGAACTGATATGTCCCATATTTAATAAATAAACTTTATGAACTTATTAAACCTACGTTTTGGACTTTAAACTTATGAACTATGGACTTATGTTTTGAACTTATGTTTTATGCTTCCGCTGTTAACCTAAGATCAGTTTACTTCCTTTTGATCACCAATCGTATTGTGTTTGGTTTTATTTACTTAATTATGTTGTTCAATATGATTGGTGGCTCGATCCTGGTCACGTCACGCCTCCAAGCGGTGATACTCCGCAGGGTGGATTTTGGGGGTGTGACATTTAGTGCTCCGTACACTCCACAATAGAATGGAGTTGTAGAACGCAAAAACCGGACGCTAATCGAGACAGCCAGAACGATGCTCGCAGATTCAAAATTACCAATTAATTTTTGGGCTGAAGCTGTTTCCGCTGCATGCTATACGCTCAACAGGGTTCTTACTGTCAAAAAGTTCAACAAAACATGCTTTGAGCTAATCAATAATCGCAAGCCGAATTTGAAGTATCTAGAACCGTTCGGGTCACCCTGTACAGTTATAGAGCCTCATGGAAAGTTTGGTCCGAAGTGCATTGAGGGAATATTTGTTGGTTATGCCAATACATTGCGACGTGTCTTCGTTCCAAATGAGAAGCGGATTATTGAAGCAGAAAATGTTGAATGCCAAGGTCACACTATGCCGCCACAAAGTCCTGGAGATTCATGGCGTTTTCATTATGACAAACTTTGGGATTCGTTTGACATGAGAGAAGAATCAGAGGAAGATGAAGATTTCTTTGATGAGCTGGATATTTTGCGAGAGTATGAGTCGCAGCTCAGGTTCCCAGCGGAGTATTCTAGAAGTCCTTAGGAAACTTCAAATGATGATGAAGCAGGTCCTAGCAATGCTGGTGAACATGATGATGAAGTTGCTTCTGGTAATCAGTCGGATGTGAATGATAATCAAGAAGCTGACAACACGCCAGTATTTGATCATGGTGATTCAGATCCTGAGGGGGAGCAGATCCAGATATCAAGTCAAACAAACCAAGTTGGTGAATAAGATGCAGATCAAAATGTTACTAATCTGGAGGGAAATGTAGATGTTCCAAGCGAAGTGAGGCCGCGAACTCTTTCTTATCATCCAGAGGAGTTGATTATAGGAGAACTGCATTCAGGCGTTCGCACAAGACGTCAAATAGACCAGGGCTTAACATGTTTTTATTCTACAGTAGCACCTTTACAAACTGAATTTTCATTGAGTTGTTTTATCTCACAGATCAAACCGAGAACTTACAAAGAGGCGCTTATTGAAGACTCTTGGGTCATAGCAATGCAAGAAGAGTTAAGTCAGTTGAAAAGTTGGGAGTGTGGAAGTTAGTGGATTTACCGGATGGTCAAAGGAAAATAAATACAAAATGGGTATTCAAGTGTAAGAGAGACGACAGAGGAGTGGTTGTAAGGAACAAAGCTCGACTCGTTGTTCAGGGCTTTAGTCAACAGGAGGGGATTGATTTTACAGAAGTCTATGCTCCTGTGGCACGACTAGAGGCAATCAGAATTTTCCTAGCATTTGCGTCTTGGAAGAACTTCAAAGTTTATCAGTTGGATGTCAAATCAGCGTTTCTTTTTGGGAAGGTCAAAGAGGAGGTTTATGTCGGTCAGCCGCCGGGCTTTACTGACCCAATCCACAAGAACAAGGTCTACCTATTGGACAAAGCGCTGTATGGTTTACACCAGGCCCCGAGAGCCTGGTACGAGACTTTGTCTCAACACCTACTCGCTAACAAGTTCATTCGTGGAAAAGTGGATGCCACTCTTTTCACTAAAGTCGTTGATGGTCATCTTCTAATAGTTCAGATTTATGTAGACGATATAATTTTTGGGTCAACGAATGAGAAATTGTGTAAAGATTTCGAACAGGTGATGAAGCAAAAATTCAAAATATCATCAATGGGGGAGATGAAATTCTTTCTGGGTCTACAAGTTGAACAACTACCTGAGGGAATTTTCATTCACCAGACAAAGTACGTGCATGATATTCTAGAGAAATTTGGAATGTCAAGTTCTACTCCAGCTGCTACCCCACTTGTGACTAATCATGGGATTCACCCAGATCTCACCAGAGACAGGGCTGATGAAACGTTCTACCATTCCATGATAGGTTCTTTGATGTATTTAACTGCTTCACGTCCTGATATCATGTACCCAACGTGCCTCGCAACAAGATATCAATCTAACCCGAGAGCTTCGCAAATGATCATTGTCAAGAGGATATTCCGTTACTTGAAAGGAACACCCACATTGGGGTTGTGATATCCTAGAAAATGCGATTTTACGCTCGAAGGGTATTCCGATTCGGATTTCGGATGCTGCAAAGTCAATACCAAATCAACGACTGCAGGATGCCAGTTCTTTGGACCTAGATTGGTTACTTGGAACTGTAAGAAACAAACGTCTGTGGCATTATCTACATGTGAAGCGGAGTATGTTTCTGCTAGCAGTTGCTGCTCTCAGATCCTGTGGATACAGCAACAGATGCGCGACTACGGTTTGCAGTTTCTTAACACACCTCTGTTTATTGATAATGAGGCCGCTATAAATATAGCAAAGAATCCAGTACATCACGCTAAAACTAAACATATAGAAATTCGTCATCACTTTATTCGCGATTGTTTCAAGAAAAAGTTGATACGAATTGAGAAAATCCACACTAACGAACAAAAAGCTGATTTGCATACCAAAGCTTTTTATAAAAATCGGTTTCAATATTTGTTAAAACTTAATGGTATGAAATTGCTTTCGGTGTCGGATGGAATTGTGAGCGTTGATGAGAGTACTGTTGCGGATGAAGACGAGAAACAATCTGCAATGGTTTGTCGATTTTTTACGTGTTTTGGTATTTAGGGGGAGTATAGTTAGTTGTATATAGGTTATTTTCAGAAAATACAAAAACAGTAAAAATGCAAAAATACAAAAATACAAAAACATGATAAAATTGAAAAAGAGCTTGTGTATATAGGGAAAATGATAGTACATCGGCTAGACAATTACAGTATGCTAAAGATTTGTAAAGTCTAAATGAGTTAAATAGTCTCACTAATGATGTGTCGATAGGTTTTCGCACACTTAGTAGATTTATTCGGGATATAAACCTAAAATTTCAAACTTGCGAAATTCGTGGGGAACACTACTTGGATATATAGGTAACCACTGAAATCTCGTTTGAAAGGTCTCGTATTCTGATATACTAGGTTTTTATACTGAATGATGTCTGGGGTATTGTTCCGAGACTTCTGCTGAACGGAAGTTCTGACCGAGTCCTTGGATAATACTTTCACTAAATGCTTGAAACATAGCTTAAACCCTCAGCATGCAGATGAAACAATAAAATTGATAGTCGCTGCTATTGTAGCTAAAAGATCCTCTAAAGGGGACATACTGAAAAGTCGAAGCTGATATCTCTCTGCGTATACGGAAGTATCGACCTGAGATCCCTCGGCCCTCGCATACCTAATTTATGTACATATATCATTGTAGTATACTTACCTATAAGACTGAATATTAGGATTCTGGATACGGGAGTATATTCAAGAGGTGGGACACATGAATTGAGCTAAGTTCATAAAACATCTAAATCGTATCCTGAATAGATTGAAATCTATGTGAGAATTTAAGATGGATCAGTAAATTGACAATCGAGGTGAATTGTTTAATTCTGAGCATGTAATTAAGCTTAACGGTACTAGTAATTTGTCTGAAAAGTTGATATGATTCCCTGACACGCTTACCAAAAATAAGTTTGTATATAGTTCAATTTCTTTATATTCTGCATTTTAAGTTTTTCTGTATTTCATTTCTTAGTTTAGAACACTTTGATAAAATTCAAAAAGATTTTATTTCTGCTTTATTTTTGACAAACCAAAGTGGAGAGTTAATCGTTGGATTCTTGGAGATTGAAGCAGATACAGGAAAGTTCTGAACTGAAGAATGAGGAGAGCTTACTTTGTCAGAGATTGAGATGTTTTCAAAGTTAAAACAAGTTCATTAAATTGATGCTTGTTACATTGTTTTTAGAAAAAGTGAAAATGTTTTTACAAAATCAGTTTGTTTCATCAAATGATCAACCACGGTCATTAAGTTGAACTTGGTAGACTAATCGAGTGATCAGGGTCATTAACTTGGACCTGAGTACTTGTGTGGATTGTTAAAGCTGATTAAGTTTGTGATTTATTATTGAAAAGATAGAATTGTAATGTTATTGGTTGAGTAACAGGTTCTGGACTTCGTTATTCCCAACGGAAGCTAAATGTCAAAGCTTAAACCAGATTTCTCAGATTCTAACATATCGAAAGGGGGAGTCTGTGAAAGGGGGAGTCTGGATCAACAGTCAAAGGGAAGATGGAAGTTAGAGCCAGGATGTGATTCTGAAGCTTGTAAAGAAGAGTGCTTATGATGTGAAGACAGAAAGTTGTAGAAAAGACCAAGACTGAAGACTCGGGAGCTGAAGTCTACGTCAACATCCAAGGGGGAGTCTGTTGATGCATGGAATGTCTGTTGACTACGTCTGCATTAGGTCTTAGGTCAAGATAGGTCAACATAGGGGCTAGAATGTCAAAATTAGGTTTCATGTTGTTAGGTCCGCTTTTGTGAACATGTAAGTAGGTTCGCTTTAATGGTCATCATATGGTCCGCTTATGTGTCAAGTTGGCTGGTTCGCTTATACGGCATGTCCTTTGGAGCGAACCTACACACACTATATATAGGGACATTCAAGCGAACCTGATCAGTTAGTCGTGTATGTTGAAGCGGATCTGTTGAGAGCTTTTGTTACCGAAACTCTGTCAAATCAATATCAGAAAGCAATAAAAGAAAGAAATTGAATAGGAATGGCTATTGTTACTTCATTTACGTTGATTCCGCCTTCGTACGTGAAGATTAACGTTCTCTACTGACTATTCAGGGTCGGAACATGGTCCAACAGAATTCAGTTGTACCTCAAAGGTTTAGTGCCAAAGATCCAGCGCCATGTGACATCAGCAAACCTCGCCACCAACCAACAAGTCACTCGACTCGCTTATAATCTCACTGATCAGGTAGTCGAGCAGAACAGGCTGCCTAAGCGTATTGGTGCTACTACTACAGTTACAGCTACTTCTGATACCCCCAGCGACAACAAGAGTAAATGGGGTGGGATTTCAAGCAAGGGTTCAACATCGCCTTAGTCTCAATCTCAGCAGCG
The DNA here is from genome assembly GCF_002127325.2 of Helianthus annuus. NCBI lineage: Eukaryota > Viridiplantae > Streptophyta > Magnoliopsida > Asterales > Asteraceae > Helianthus > Helianthus annuus. Next base: position 69,420,397 of record NC_035441.2, read on the forward strand.
AAAGATTGACGATTACCAGAGTCCTGGTCAGCAATCATCTGGTAGTCAAAGGCAGGGTGGATACAGGGGAAACCACCCCAAGTGCAATAGATGCAACAGGCATCACAGTGGGCAATGCAACAAGGGTCGTTGTTTGAGGTGTAACAAGTTTGGGCATGAAGCAAAGATTGCAGGAGTGCACGGCCCGCGAATCAGAATCGTCAACAACAGCAACAGCAGGCTCCACAAAATCAGCCGCAACAGCAACAGGGTAACAGGGGATGCTTTCAGTGTGGTGCTGAAGGCCACTTCAAGAGAAACTGCCCCCAGTTAAATCAGAATCAGAATAACAACAACAACAATCAGGGGAACGGGAATAACAACGGGGGAAACAACGGAAACAATGGCGTCCGGGGCCGTGTGTTCGTGATTGATCAGGGTGAAGCAAGGAATGATCCTAACGTGGTGATGGCTAAGTTCCTTCTCGACGACTTTTATGTTACTGTTTTATTTGATTCGGGTGCCGATACCAGTTATGTGTCTCTCAAAGTCAGTCAAATGTTAAAGCGCACACCAACACTTTTGAACACCAAGCATGTCGTAGAGTTAGCTAATGGTAAAGGTTTAGAGGCCACACACATAGTTAAGGGTTTTAATCTTAACTTAGCTGGTCAGACTTTCTCTTTCGACCTCATTCCTATCGTTCTGGGTAGTTTCGACATTGTAATTGGTACGGATTGGTTATCACAACATCCAGCAGAGATCCTTTGCAAGGAGAAGATCGTCCGTATTCCACGTTCTAATGAAGCACCTCTCATGATTCAAGGTGACAAGAGTGGTGCTGTCGTGGGCATCATTCCTTTTCTTAAAGCCTTGAAGTGTTTGCGAAAGGGTCACACCACTATCTTAGCCCTTGTTACTGACACCTCGAAGAAAGAGAAGAAGATAGAAGAGATTCCAGTTGTGCGCGATTTTCCTGAGGTATTCCCTGAGGAATTACCTGGTCTACCGCCTCATCGGCAAGTTGAGTTTCAAATCGAGCTAGCTCCTAGAGCAGCACCCATAGCTCAAGCACCTTATCGTTTAGCCCCATTAGAACTAGAAGAACTGTCCACGCAACTGCAAGAGCTCTTGGATAAGGGCTTTATTCGTCCTAGCTCTTCACCTTGGGGAGCTCCAGTGTTATTTGTGAACAAGAAAGACGATACTTTTAGAATGTGCATCGACTATCGCGAACTCAACAGGGTGACTGTGAAGAACCGTTATCCACTTCCATGCATTGATGACTTGTTCGATCAGCTGCAAGGTTCGAGCTACTATTCAAAGATTGACCTGAGGTCAGGTTACCATCAGCTGAGAGTCCGTGATGAGGATATATCTAAGACATCATTTAGAACTCGTTATGGGCATTACGAGTTTCTAGTTATGCCCTTCGGATTGACAAATGCACCTGCAGTCTTCATGGATCTTATGAATAGAGTGTGCAAGCCTTACCTGGATAAGTTTGTGATTATATTCATCGACGACATCCTGATCTATTCTAAGAGTCAGGAGGAACATGAGCATCATCTACGGCTTATCTTGGAACTCCTTCGAACAGAACAGTTATACGCCAAGTTTTCGAAGTGCGACTTTTGGCTTCGTGAAGTTCACTTTCTAGGCCATGTGGTAAACAAGGATGGGATACATGTTGATCCATCTAAAGTAGACTCAATCAAGAACTGGAATGTACCCCGTACACCAACAGAAATCTGCCAATTCTTGGGTTTGGCGGGCTATTACAGAAGGTTCATCAAGGATTTCTCCAAGATTGCACAACCTCTCACTTCTCTAACTCAGAAAGGCGTCACCTACCGTTGGGGCAATGCCCAGGAGTCAGCATTTCAGTATTTAAAGGAAAGACTATGCAGCGCACCTATTCTCTCATTGCTAGAGGGCACAGACGATTTTGTGGTATATTGTGACGCGTCAATTTAGGGTCTTGGTTGTGTATTGATGCAATAGGATAAAGTCATTGCTTATGCATCGCGTCAACTCAAAATTCACGAAAGAAATTACACTACACACGATCTGGAGCTGGGAGCTGTTGTATTCGTGCTTAAGATATGGAGACATTACCTGTACGGTACCAAGTGCACCATTTACACCGATCACAGGAGTCTCGAACATATCTTCAAACAGAAGGAGTTGAACATGCGACAACGTCGATGGGTCTAGTTACTGAATGACTATGAGTGCGCGATCAAGTACCATCCGGGCAAAGCCAATGTTGTGGCCGATGCTCTCAGTCGGAAGGATACTACACCTAGGCGTATGCGAGCATTACAACTTACCATCCAGTCTAATCTTCCTGCACAGATACGAGATGCTCAGGTGGAAGCATTGAAACCAGAAAACCTCAGGGCTGAAGCCTTACGCGGCTTAAGGCAGAGGTTAGAACAAAAGGAAGACGACGCCTACTATGTAACAGGACGCATCTGGGTCCCACTCTATGGCGATTTACGAGAACTTGTAATGGATGAAGCACATAAGTCCCGTTATTCGGTACATCCTGGTTCGGATAAGATGTACCACGATCTCAGAACTACGTATTGGTGGCCTAGCATGAAAGCTCACATAGTAACTTATGTTGGCAAATGTTTAACTTGTGCTAGAGTCAAGACGGAATATCAGAAACCATCGGGCCTACTCCAACAGCCAGAAATACCACAATGGAAATGGGAGCAAATCTCCATGGATTTTGTTACTGGCCTGCCTAAATCTCAACGTGGGAATGATACTATTTGGGTGATCGTGGATCGACTCACAAAGTCTGCACACTTCTTGGCTATCAAGGAAACGGATAAGTTCTCCACTCTAGCAGACGTCTACCTTAAGGAAGTTGTCTCGAGGCACGGGGTGCCAACCTCTATTATTTCCGATCGTGATGCCCGTTTCACTTTGGAGCTATGGCAAGCGATGCACAAATCTTTTGGCTCTCGATTAGACATGAGCACAGCTTATCACCCGCAAACAGATGAGCAGTCTGAACGCACCATCTAAACCCTAGACTGGGAAAAACATCTCTCGTTAGTGGAGTTTTCGTATAACAACAGTTACCACACCAGCATTCAAGTAACTCCATTTGAGGCATTGTACGGGCGTAAATGCTGATTACCTCTTTGCTGGGTAGAAGTGGGTGATAGTCAGATCACGGGACCAGAACTGGTAGTAGACGCAATGGAAAGAATTGCTCAGATATGACAATGAATGGCGGCAGCTCGTGACCATCAGAAGAGCTACGCTGATAAGCGCAGGAAACCACTCGAGTTCCAGGTTGGGGATTGAGTGCTACTCAAAGTCTCCCCTTGGAAAGGTGTAGTTCGTTTTGGCAAACGGGGAAAACTTAACCCACGTTACGTTGGACCGTTCAAAATTATCGAGAAAATAGGCAAGGTGGCCTACAAGTTGAACTTACCCGCATAACTCAGTGGAGTTCACAACGTATTTCACGTGTCAAATCTGAAGAAGTGTCTGTCAGATGAGACCCTCATAGTTCCTTTTAAGGAGCTCACTATAGACGACCAGTTGCGATTCGTCGAGGAACCAGTAGAGATTACTGACCATGATGTGAAGGTTCTCAATCATACCAGAATACCTCTTGTTCGAGTTTGGTGGAACTCCCGTCATGGCCCGGAGTTCACCTGGGAACGAGAAGATCAAATGAAACTCAAGTATCCCCAGTTGTTCGGAAACAATGCAACCACTACTGAGGCTGAAGCTACTACGGAATTTTGGGATGAAATTCCAAATCAACGGGGGGATGATGTGACACCCTAGGAAAACCAGTAAACCATGAAACATAAATAGCTTCCTCAGTACCCGCATGCTAAATTCCGGGACGAAATTTCTTTCAAGTTGGGGATAATGTGACAACTCGAGTTTCCAAGATTCCATCTTCGCATTAATTGCACGATAACTGTTTAGTTGTTTGCTTGTTTGCCTTGTAATTGTACACGTTGGATTATGTATTGAGATGTTTGTTGGATATGTTATCTGTTTAATGCGATTAAAGTGTTTAATGATATACCATGTAACCTGTTTGAAAAACTAATCCATCTTGTATAAAGCTCGAGGAAACAAGGTGTTTCGCCATCCCTACTTCGACGAAACAAGGGATGACGAAACAGGGTTGTTTCGTCATAAGCACCCCAACGAAATGGGTGTTTCGCCGGCCCAGTTCCTCCGAAGCCCAGTTAGGGCCCAACACGTTACAATTACATATTTAACGAGTTAGGGTTACGCAAAAATCTTAGTAATCAGTCTCTAATCCTAGAAGTTTCCTCCTATGCAACGACAACCATCACCGTCTCTCGAATTCTTGCTTGTTCATCTTGTATCGGTTAGTGTATTGCTAATGTTTATCCGTTCTTGAATGCATGATTAGTATGAGGGCTGATATGTGTTTAGGGTTTAATGATAGAAGTAGAGGTAAATATCTGTGATTGCAATGATTTGCTTATGATTAATTGATTCACTGGAATGATGTTAGGGTTGACATGTTGTGTCTATGCTAGTGTAGAATCTGATCATACGGTCTAGATCTTGACCATATGATGATTCAGTGTAATAAGAGAACCAACAGATCTAAATGGTTAGCAATCGTGTATATGTAATGGTTGTGTTGATTGTATGTCTAATTAGCAAACTGTTATGCATTGAGTACAAGATGTATACGTGTTGATCAATGGTTTCTGTGTCGTGTGATAACTGGTTGTTCATCGTAGTGTGTAATGGCTGAGAATAATGGTTAGGGTTTCTGGGTAATCATCAGTTACACGACGTAACTGACATTGTAGACGAAACGCAGATTACGGCGAAGAAGGGGGTGTTTCGCCGAGGGTAAATATGACGAAACGGAGGGTGTTTCGCCGAAGGGACCACGACGAAACATAGAATGTTTCGTCGAAGGGTTGTACGACGAAAAGGGGTGTGTTTCTTCAAAAGGGTTTGTTTCGTCAAAAGGGTAAATTGCATAGTGAACTCACTTATGTCTGTTAGGGGTTAACTGAGTTAGTTAACTGTTGTTAAAAGATAAGCATGTTTTGCATGAACTTATATATATCTGATAAGATGTTGTGTGTTAGTTGTTACTTGCATGTATGTGTCTATCTTGACTATTACTTGAGCAATGTGATTTCCAACTGATTGCGTGTGTATAAACAATATAGGGTTGGATTGAATTGTTTGTGAGCGAGTAATAGTCTTACCGAGCAAACCAAGGTGAGTTCACACTTCTACAAGGCATGGGATTCCCAAGGGTTGGGAATGGGTTAATAAACTAAAACGGAACTCTACATATCCTCCTTGTGTAGGATATGTACGGCCATCCTCCTTGGGCAGGATGCCACTATAAATCCTGCGTATTCCCCTTGGGTAGAACTACGTACGTTCGTCCTCCTTGGGTAGGACAACAACCTTAACTTACTAGACAAAACTCTATCATGAAGTCCCTCCTCTCTATATCGACTTAATCGCCGAGGCCGATGGCGAGCGGGTCATTAGTTAATAGCACTATTAGGTTTAACAAACCTCACGCCGTGTCGTTCGAACGGGCGTGTACTAATGGACTATGACAAACTGTCAGTGATGATAGTCACTGATGTAGGGCACCACTTATATTTCGTTAGTAGTCGATATGGTATGGTCTAGTGGTTCACAGGGGAAGCCCCCCACTAATTATGGTTACGGTATGGGAAACAAAAGAACTGGTTAACTCGTGGTTTACGAAACAACTTACGATTTCAAAACAAACTGGTAAAACTAAACAACCAACTGTGAACTCGCTCAACTTTGTTGTTGACTCGTTGTTACATGCCTTGCAGGTCGTTAGGTACTCATGGAGCTTGCACGGAAGCCGAAGTCGTTGTGGGAACATGGAATGTTGAATCCATGTTAAACATTTACACTTTATGAACTTATTACTTATGTTTGGGGTTTTTTTACATTTATGCTTCTGCTGAACTTGAACTATGTGTTTGTTTTAAACACCTTTCATATTGTGTGGTTGAATTTTATTTATTACTTACAATGTTCAATATGATTGGTGGCTTGATCCTGGTCAGTCACGCCTCCAAGCGGTGATACTCCGCATGTGAATTTTGGTGGTGTGACACCTTTAAAGTCCCTCCGTGTTGTTTGGTTACCTGGGAGGTAACTTGGTATTAGTTAGTAGCGCTACTTAGGTTTGGCAACCTCACCCCATACCGGGGAGGACGGGTGTTGAACTAATTGTCACACCCCCAAAATCCACCATGCGGAGTACCACCGCTTGGAGGCGTGACGTTACCAGGATCGAGCCACCAATCATATTGAACAACTTAATTAATTAAATGAAATCAACCACAATACAATTGGTGACCAAAGCTAGTTAACTGAGTTTAGTCTAAACAACAGAAGCATAAACGTAAATCCAAAAACATAAGTCCATAGTTTATAAGTTGAGGTTCAAAACGCAAGTTTAATAAGTTCAAAAGGAATTAAATATTAAATACGGGACATAACAGTCCGTACCTCACAACGACTCCTTCCTCGTGCAAGCTCCAAGCATTTAACGACTCGTAAGGCATGTAACAACGAGTCAACAATAAAGTTGAGTGAGTTCACGTTTGGTTGTTTAGTTTTATGTTGTTTCTGAAAATGTTGTTTGTCTTTCGTTGGTGTAATTTCCGTGGGGGTTACCCCGTATGTCACACCCCCAAAATCAACACGCGGAGTACCACCGCTTGGAGGCGTGACATGACTAGGATCAAGCCACCAATCATATTGAACATGTAAGAAATAAGTAAAAGTAGATGTAATTCAACCAAACCAATATGAAAGGTGTTCCAAAACCAAACATAGTTTACTTATTCAGCGGAAGCAAAAATGTAACAATCTGACAAAAGTTTTTAGTTCACAAAATATAAATGTATGACATGGAACTCAACAATCCATGTGCCCACAACGATCGCGCCTCCCGTGCAAGCTCCTTAAGTACCTTTGGTCCTGCAAGGCATGTAACAGAAAATCAACAACTAGTTGAGCGAGTTCACAGTAAGTAAGTTCGTAATAGTAGGTTCGTTGCATCACCGTGCATTATAAACTAAGTCAATTGTATGTTCATTTAGTGGGGGTTTCCCATGTGATATATTCAGTTAGTGACGGGGGCTTCCCATGTCATATGCACTAGACTATTGGTAACCATGAGTGTTCTTCTTAACCCGAGAATGGGAGTACGTACGATGTATACGTAGGTTTTACGTAAGTGTCCTTCTTACCCCAAGGATAGTGGTACGTGTGAGGTATACGTAGGTTTTATGTAAGTGCCCCTCGAACCCTGAGGACAGTAGTAAGCATATGTATACGTAGGTTTTACGTATGTGTCCCTCGAAACCTGAGGACAGTGGTAAGCACAAGTATACGTAGGTTTTACGTCAGTATCCCTCGAACTCTGGGGATGATGGTAAGTAGTCTAGATGTGTCCTTAACTTACAAGTCTATCATATCCATCAATACCATTCCCAACCCACCGGGAATCCCATGCCTTGGAAGTGTGAAATCACCTTGGTTTGCTCGGTTTGTTATTGCTTCTAGTGTAAATAAATGATTAGGTCCGTTACACACGACCTAGGGTACATTGCACATAAACTCGATGTAAGTGTTTACGTTCAGTTAGGGGTTTACAAGTCCTTGATGTCCAAACAACTGTGATTCGTGTGATAGTTGTGTACAGAATGATATGACATAGATTGTTCTACATACAATACATACAGTATCATCCAGTAACATGCAGTAACATACAGTGATATACAGTAACATACAGTGATATACAGTAACATACAGTAGCATGGTGTTCCTCATTCAAGGTTTTAAACTTGGCACTAAACAATAACTAAAACTCAGATCCTGTATCACATACAAACTCGGATTATATGGCATCATACAAAACTCAGACCAAACATCCCCTTGTAAAAGTCGGACCAAACATCTCTTATAAAAGTCGGACCAAACATCTATAAAGTTCGGACCATGCATGCTTTGTTAAAAGTTCGGACCATTCAGGCTTTGTTAAAAGTTCGGACCATTACAACTCCCACAAAACTCGGACCATGAACCCTTATGAAACTCAGACCAACATCAACACATAAAGTTCGGACCTTGCAACTCATATAAAGTTCGGACTACATATAAGCATAAAACTCGGACCTTCTTCAAGCATAAAGTCGGACTAACACCCCCTTTGAAAACACAGACTATGCATACACTCTACAAAAGCCGGACCATGTATATCATTCAAAACAAACTCGGACCAAGTTCCCTTATAACAAACTCGGACCTTACAACCTTAACAAGAATTCGGATCAACACTCAATCATGCGAATATTCAAGTTCAATGGAACAGTTACGTTTTACGATCAAAAACCCTAATTTTTCATATATTCGCAGTGCAGTAATCTAATCAACAATCAAACATCTCTATCATATCAGGCTTCTCATTGTCAAGCATTGGTTTAAGCAACTATTCACAAACCATTTCACAATAAACCGGAAGATCAATAAACACAGAGCCATTATATGTAGAACTAGGGTTTTGCATGAATCTCATAATCAAGGATTAACAACAAATAATCATTAAACGTTTACCTTAAATTGATTCTAGATGAAGAGAGATCAAAAGTGATGAAGAGCTTGTGCCACCAAGAATGATGAAGAAGATGATTGTAGGAGAGGATTGTAGAGGAATATTGAAGGTACGTATGATGATTGTGAGATGATTGTGAGGGAGGTTAGGGTTAAGAGTTATTAAGATTCACTAACTACTCTACTCACCCCTAAGTATCATCTTTTACATAAAACACACCCATCACAATATAATTTACAGTTTCATCACCAAGTTCATGTATTTGTCAGATCATTCGTAAAATAACACATAACCATGCAATAATCACAATACACTTTATCAAATCACAACGTATACAGTTACAAAGCAAATCAATTGTGTAAGTAAGCAACTAAACAAACAGTGAACGTGCAATAAATGCGAAAGTGGAATCTCGGAAACTTGAGTTGTCACATTATCCCCAACTTGAAAGAAATTTCGTCCCGAAATTTAGCATGCGGTTACTGAGGAAGCTAGTTAAGTTGTATCGTTTAGTGGTTTCCCTGGGGTGTCACATCATCCCCCCGTTGATTTGGAATTTCGTCTCGAAATTCTGTAGTAGCTTCAGCCTCAGTAGTGGTTGCATGGTTTCCGAATAACGGGGGATACTTGAGTTTCATTTGGTCTTCTCGTTTCCAGGTGTACTCTGGGCCACGACGGGAGTTCCAACGAACTCGTATAAGAGGTATTCTAGTGTTCTTGAGGACCTTAACATCCCAGTCCATGATTTCAACAGGTTCCTCGACGAAGTGCAACTGTTCGTCAATAGTGAGTTCCTTCAAAGGAACTATGAGGGTCTCATCTGACAGACACTTCTTCAGATTCGACACGTGGAAAACGTTGTGAACTGCACCGAGTTCAGCTGGTAGGTTTAGTCTGTAGGCAACTTTGCCTATTCTTTCAGTGATTTCGAATGGTCCAACATACCGCGGATTGAGCTTGCCTCGTTTACCAAAACGAACTACACCCTTCCAGGGTGAGACTTTGAGTAGCACTCGATCCCCAACTTGGAACTCGAGCGGTTTCCTGCGCTTATCAGCGTAGCTTTTCTGACGGTCGCGAGCTGCCGCCATGCGTTGTCGTATCTGTGCAATTCGTTCAGTAGCATCAACTACCATTTCTGGACCTGTGATTTGACTATCCCCCACCTCTGCCCAACAGAGAGGTGACCGGCATTTACGTCCGTACAATGCCTCGAAGGGAGTGGCTTGTATGCTGGTGTGGTAACTGTTATTGTACAAAAACTCCACTAACAGGAGATGTTTTTCCCAGCTGTTGCCAAAATCGATAACACACGCCCGAAGCATGTCTTCTAGAGTCTGGATAGTGCGCTCAGACTGCCCATCCGTCTGAGGGTGGTAAGCTGTGCTCATGTCTAATCGAGAGCCAAAAGATTTGTGCATTGCTTGCCATAATTCTGAAGTGAATCATGCATCACGATCAGAGATAATAGAAATTGGCACTCCATGCCTTGAAACAACTTCCTTAAGATATACGTCTGCGAGAGTGGAGAACCTATCCTTTTCCTTAATAGCTAGGAAGTGTGCAGACTTTGTGAGTCGATCTACGATCACCCAAATAGTATCATTCCCACGCTGGGATCTAGGTAGGCCAGTAACAAAATCCATGGAAATTTCCTCCCATTTCCACTGCGGTATCTTGTGTTGCTGAAGTAGGCCTGATGGTTTCTGGTATTCCGTCTTGACCCTCGCGCAGGTCAAACACTTGCCGACGTAAGTTGCTATGTGGGCCTTCATGCTAGGCCACCAATACGTAGTTCTGATGTCGTGGTACATTTTATCCGAACCTGGATGTACCGAGTAGCGAGACTTGTGTGCTTCATCCATCACAAGTCCTCGTAAACTGCCATATAGTGGGACCCAGATACGCCCCGTTACATAGTAGGCGCCGCCTTCCCTTTGTTCTAATCGTTGCCTTGAGCCGCGTAAGGCTTCAGCCCTTACGTTTTCTGGTTTCAATGCTTCCACCTGAGCATCTCGTATCTGTGTAGGAAGACTAGACTGAATAGTAAGTTGTAATGCTCGCACGCGTCTATGTACTGTATCCTTTTGACTGAGAGCGTCAGCCACAACATTGGCTTTGCCTGGATGGTACTTGATGGCACATTCGTAATCGTTCAGTAGTTCAACCCATCGACGTTGACGCATGTTCAATTCCTTCTGCTTGAAGATATGCTCGAGACTCCTGTGATCGGTGTAGATGGTGCACTTGGTACCGTACAGGTAATGTCGCCATATCTTAAGCGCGAAAACAACAACTCCCAGCTCTAAATCGTGCGTCATGTAGTTCCGTTCGTGAACTTTAAGTTGGCGCGGAGTGTAGGCAATGACTTTATCCTTTTGCATCAATACACAACCAAGACCCTGAATCGACCCGTCACAATAAACCACGAAATCATCCGTGCCCTCCGGCAATGAAAGAATAGGTGCGCTGCATAGTCTATCCTTTAAGTGCTGAAAAGCTGTTTCCTGTGCATTGCCCCAGCGATAAGTGACACCCTTCTGTGTCAGTAGAGTAAGCGGCTGCGCGATCTTTGAGAAATCCTTGATGAACCGTCTGTAGTAACCCGCCAAACCCAAGAATTGGCGTATTTCCGTTGGTGTACGCGATGCAGGCCAGTTCCTGATCGAATCTACCTTGGATGGATCAACATGGATCCCATCCTTGTTTACCACATGGCCTAGAAAGTGGACTTCACGAAGCCAGAAGTCGCATTTTGAAAACTTGGCGTGCAGTTGTTCCTTTCGAAGAAGTTCCAAAATAAGTCGCAAATGCTGCTCGTGTTCCTCCTGACTCTTGGAGTAGTAGCTCGACCCTTGCAACTGGTTGAATAAGTCATCAATACGCGGCAGAGGGTAGCGGTTCTTCACTGTCACCTTGTTTAGTTCACGGTAATCTATGCACATCCTGAAAGTACCGTCCTTCTTTTTCACGAATAACACTGGAGCTCCCCAAGGCGAAGAGCTAGGACGAATAAAGCCCTTATCCAAGAGCTCTTGCAGTTGCTTTGACAGTTCTTCCAATTCGGTTGGAGCTAATCGGTACGGTGCGCGAGCTATAGGTGCTGCTCCAGGAACTAGTTCAATATGGAATTCGACCTGGCGATGAGGCGGTAGCCCAGGTAAATCTTCTGGAAACACTTGAGGAAAATCGCGTACAACTGAGATATCCTCTAATCTCTTCTCTTTCGTTGATGCATCAGTAACAAGTGCCAAAATGGCAGTGTGACCCTTTCGTAACCACTTTTGGGCCTTCAGGAAGGAGATGATGCCAACCACAGCACCACTCTTGTCGCCTTGAACTTCGAGAGGTTCTTTGCTAGAATGGGGAATACGAACTATCTTCTCCTTGCATAGGATCTCTGCTTGCTGCTGGGATAACCAATCCATCCCAAAACGATGTCGAAACTACCCAAAACTATAGGAATGAGGTCGATGGAGAAAGTCTGACCAGCGAGGATAAGATTACAACCCTGAACTATGTGTGTGGCTCTAGACTCTTACCATTAGCTAATTCTACAACATGCTTGGTGTTCAAGGGAGTTGGTGCACATTTTAACATTCGACTAACTTTCAAGGACATATAATTGGTATCCGCACCCGAATCAAACAATACAGTAACATAAAAGTCGTCAAGAAGAAACTTACCCATAACTACGTTGGGATCATTCCTGGCATCACCCTGCCCCAGCACAAATGCACGTCCTCTAGCTTCGTTGCCGATGTTGTTCCCACCGTTGTTGTTTCCGTTACCTTGGTTATTATTGTTGTTGTTGTTGTTCTGGTTTCGGTTTAACTGAGGGCAGTGTCTTTTGAAGTGACCTTCAGCGCTACAATGAAAACATCCCTTGTTGCCCTGTTGCTGATTCTGCGGTGTTTGCTGATGCTGCTGATTCTGATTCGCAGGCCATGGGCTCCTACAATCCTTGGCCTCATGACCCATCTTGAGACACCTCTGACAACGACCCTTGTTGCACTGGCCGCTGTGGTGTCTGTTATAGTTGTTACACCTGGGGTGATTTCCTCGATAAACTCTCTGCCCGCGGCTACCAGAAGACTGCTGACTGGGACTCTGGTAGTGGTCAGTCTTTTGCTGCTGGACCTAAGACTGAACTGTAGCTGATCCCTTGCTTGAACCCCCCTCCCATTTTCGCTTGTTGTCATTGGGAGTAATAGGAGTGGCAGAAGTGGTAACGGTAGCAGTAGCGCTGATGCGCTTAGGTAGCCTGTTTTGTTCCACTGCCTGATCCGTGAGGCGATGAGCAAGACGCTGGATATCCTGGATATTATCAAGGTTAGCTGATGTCACATGGCTCTGAATTTCAGGTGCTAACCCCTTGAGATACAATTAGATGCGCTTGATTGGAGGGTCCACCATAGTTGGACACAAGATGGCCAGCTCGTTTGACCGTTTCGTATAGGCTTCAATTTCCGACACTGTCATTTTCAAATGGTAGAGCTCCACTTCCAACTTGTGGATGTCATCACGTGTGCAGTATTCTCGTTTGATGAGTTCCTTGAAATCGTTCCAAGGGGTGGCGTTAGCAGCTGCCAACCCTAAAATCTGAACTTGCGGGTTCCACCAAGTCAGCGCAATTCCTTCTAGAGTACCAGTGGCGTATTTCACCCTGCGAGCCTCAGGACATTCACACATCTTAAATACCGACTCGAGCTTTTCGAACCAATGGAGGAGTCCAACCGCTCCTTCAGTGCCACTAAACGTGCTAGGACGACAGTCCATGAAGTTCTTAAAAGTGCAAACTGGTTGCTGAGCGTGTTGACCTATTGTTTAAGAATAGGACAAGGTTAAATACAAGAGTTGGTTTAGTAATATAGGATCAAAAGATCCTAGTATGAGTTACGACTGTAGGGTATACCTCCTGCGTGTGCAGCTGCAAGTGCCGCAGCAACTTGTTCGTTGATGAGAGCCGTCAACTGGGCTTGAGTCAAGTTAATACGTCCAGCCATGATCTTCATAGCAAATGTAACATAAGTGAGAGAGCGTTCACGAATAGTGCAATGACAGAAGAGAGTAAGCACACAAGTGTTCTCAAGCAATAACGAATAGTAGGCAATGTAATCTAAGCATACCACGAGCAAAGTTCTATGCAATTCTAGCATGTAGGCAATAAACATAAACCATATTACCTAGAATGTTGAGTCTTGCACGTGGAGCGTGGCGTCATTGTGGATCGTTGAGCACTGTACTGGTTATAGTCTGGTTTTAATAAAAACGTTTTCCCCATTATTAAAACTAAGTTCTCTATAACCAATGGCTCTGATACCAATTTGTCACACCCCCAAAATCCACACGCGGAGTACCACCGCTTGGAGGCGTGACATGACCAGGATCAAGCCACCAATCATATTGAACATGTAAGTAATAAGTAAAAGTAGATGTAATTCAACCAAACCAATATGAAAGGTGTTCCAAAACCAAACATAGTTCACTTATTCAGCGGAAGCATAAATGTAACAATCTGACAAAAGTGTTTAGTTCGCAAAATATAAATGTATGACATGGAACTCAACAATCCATGTGCCCACAACGATCGCGCCTCCCGTGCAAGCTCCTTAAGTACCTATGGTCCTGCAAGGCATGTAACAGAAAGTCAACAACTAGTTGAGCGAGTTCACAGTAAGTAAGTTCGTAATAGTAGGTTCGTTGCATCACCATGCATTATAAACTAAGTCAATTGTATGTTCATTTAGTGGGGGTTTCCCATGTGATATATTCAGTTAGTGACGGGGGCTTCCCATGTCATATGCACTAGACTATTGGTAACCATGAGTGTTCTTCTTAACCCGAGAATAGGAGTACGTACGAGGTATACGTAGGTTTTACGTAAGTGTCCTTCTTACCCCGAGGACAGTGGTACGCGTGAGGTATACGTAGGTTTTACGTAAGTGCCCCTCGAACCCTGAGGACAGTAGTAAGCATATGTATACGTAGGTTTTACGTATGTGTCCCTCGAAACCTGAGGACAGTGGTAAGCACAAGTATACGTAGGTTTTACGTAAGTATCCCTCGAACTCTAGGGACGATGGTAAGTAGTCTAGCTATGTCCTTAACTTACAAGTCTATCATATCTATCGATACCATTCCCAACCCACCGGGAATCCCATGCCTTGGAAGTGTGAACTCACCTTGGTTTGCTCGGTTTGTTATTGCTTCTAGTGTAAATAAATGATTAGGTCCGTTACACACGACCTAGGGTACATTGCACATAAACTCAATGTAAGTGTTTATGTTCAATTAGGGTTTACAAGTCCTTGATGTCCAAACAACTGTGATTCGTGTGATAGTTGTGTATAGAATGACATGAAATAGATTGTTCATACATACAATACATACAGTATCATCCAGTAACATACAGTAACATATAGTGATATACAGTAACATACAGTGATATACAGTAACATACAGTAGCATGGTGTTCCTCATTCAGGGTTTTAAATTTGGCATTAAACAATAACTAAACCTCAGATCATGTATCACATACAAACTCGGATTATATAGCATCAAACAAAACTCAGACCAAACATCCCCTTGTAAAAGTCGGACCAAACATCTCTAATAAAAGTGGGACCAAACATCTATAAAGTTCGGACCATGCATGCTTTGTTAAAAGTTCGGACCATTCATGCTTTGTTAAAAGTTCGGACCATTACAACTCCCACAAAACTCGGACCATGAACCCTTATGAAACTCGGACCAACATCAACACATAAAGTTCGGACCTTGCAACTCATATAAAGTTCGGACTACATATAAGCATAAAACTCAGACCTTCTTCAAGCATAAATTCGGACTAACACCCCCTTTGAAAACTCAGACTATGCATACTCTCTACAAAAGTCGGACCATGTATATCATTCAAAACAAACTCGGACCAAGTTCCCTTGTAACAAACTCGGACCTTACAACCTTAACAAGAATTCGGATCAACACTCAATCATGCGAATATTCAAGTTCAATGGAACAGTTACGTTTTACGATCAAAAACCCTAATTTTTCATACATTCGCAGTGCAGTAATCTAATCAACAATCAAACATCTTTATCATATCAGGCATCTCATTGTCAAGCATTGGATTAAGCAACTATTCACAAACGATTTCACAATAATCAGGAAGATCAATAAACACAGAGCCATTATATGTAGAACTAGGGTTTTGCATGAATCTCATAATCAAGGATTAACAACAAATAATCATTAAATGTTTACCTTAAATTGATTCTATATGAAGAGAGATCAAAAGTGATGAAGAGCTTGTGCCACCAAGAATGATGAAGAAGATGATTGTAGGAGAGGATTGTAGAGCAATATTGAAGGTACGTATGATGATTGTGAGATCATTGTGAGGGAGGTTAGGGTTAAGAGTTATTAAGATTCACTAACTACTCTACTCACCCCTAAGTATCATCTTTTACATAAAACACACCCATCACAATATAATTTACAGTTTCATCACCAAATTCATGTATTTGTCAGATCATTCGTAAAATAACACATAACCATGCAATAATCACAATACACTTTATCAAATCACAACGTATACAGTTACAAAGCAAACCAATTGTGTAAGTAAGCAACTAAACAAACGGTGAACGTGCAATAAATGCGAAAGTGGAATCTCGGAAACTCGAGTTCTCACACCGTAGTTGAAAGAAAATTTAACCACTTCATTCTTTATTACCAAAACCATATCCATGATTAGTGGGGGCTTCCCCATGTGAACTACTAAACGGTATGATATCGACTACTAACGAAAGTAAGTTGTGCCCTAAGTCAATGTCTATCAGCATTGACCCTTTGCCTTAGTCCATTAGTACACTCCCGTTCGAACGACACGGTGTGAGGTTTGTTAAACCTAATAGCGCTATTAACTAATGACCCGCTCGCCATCGGCCTCGGCGATTAAGTCGATATAAAATGAGGGACTTATGATAGAGTTTTGTCTAGTAAGTTTTAAGGTTGCTGTCCTACCCAAGGAGGACGAACGTACGTAGTTCTCCCAAAGAGAACACGCAGGATTAATATTGGCATCCTACCCAAGGAGGATGGCCGTACATATCCTACCTAAGTAAGATATGTAGATTCCGTTTTAATTCTTTAACCCATTCCCAAACCACCGGGAATCCCATGCCTTAGAAAGTGTGTGAACTCACCTTCGTTTGCTCGGTTAGATTCTCAAATATAGCTAATAGTCAAAGTCGGTCAATCACGTCCTAGTAGGATTACCACTTAGTTTATTAGTGACTTCAAATAGAGCACAAAGTTCCTACACGTATCTATCACATAACATGCATTACTTTAACGGTTTATGCCCATGTAAACTCCCTATCTATTTCCATTAACAAATAAACATACGACATTGCACATAACACTTTTATCGACACATAACATGTTAGATCATTCACAGATAACATACTCGACATTTAGACACGCAAATTACTACTTATGTCATCTCAACTTAAATATCCGAAACTAGGCTGTTTTTGAGCATTTTAATAAAATAGTTATCTTATTTCAAAAATTCCCAACTTTTTACAGAAGGTGCTAAACGATCCAAATATTATTGTCTATATATCTCGGGATCTGATTTATCACCAATATTTTATTAAAAATCATTTTCCGGACTGCACTCAGATTTATCTTTTTCTGACTGCAGTCCACGGAATAATTCATTAAAAATTCATTGTAAGTCGGATTGACGAAATTCCAGTGCGACAATTACTACGACATCAGTGTCCATCTACAGTACCAGTTTCATGATCCAACTCTACACAGAACTCAAGTTATGATAGAAAACAGAATGCATATTTTCAGCAGTAAAAATGCAGCTCTAGCTGCTGTTACAAAATGACACTTTAAAAATAGTAAACGATGTCCAAAAATTACGATTCCAGTGCCATTAGAACCGTATTTCATAATACATAACTCTAGACTTTAGAAAATCAGTTTTTCGTTAAGTTACAGTCTGGTTACAGCCAACTGAAGGTGGCTGTAAAAACCAAACAGCCTTCTGTTTCAGATTTTATATTTTTAACTTGTGTTCGATTGATTCCGTTAACATGTTTAGTGATTACAATAACATCAAGCATCAATATTACAAGTAGATCAGCAAATAAATCAGTAACATAATCAAGACAACTTCAGTTTATCATCACTTCATTATGTTTCATCAATATTTCATTACAAGTTAGTTTATATGCAAGACTTTGTTCATGGTTCTTTAGTGTTCATGGATTTTCATCATCAAACAACTATTAACCACTTAAATAACATGAAGAATGAATGGATCTAAGTTCTTACCACTAGCTCAAGGCTAGGGAAGTTCGAGAGTAGAAAAGTGATGGTTAATAGCGAATGGAGAAGGTCCTTCCACTTCCGAGAGAACCAAGCTTCGTTGTATAACCCGTAGCAACTTTGGATGTATGTAGAATGCTTGAAGGAAGACTTGAAGGTGGTGATGGTGGGTATGCTTGGTTTCGGCTGAACAAGAGAAGAGAGGGAGAGCTTTGGTGTGATAACTCGAGTTTTCGACTTTCACTTTCACATTTATTGCACGTTCACTGTTTGTTTTGTTGTTTATTTGCACAAGGGGTTTAATTTGTAACTGTATACGTTTTGGTTCAATAAAGTGTATTGTGATTGGGCATGGTTATGTGTTAAGTGTTGACAAATACATGAATGTGGTGATGAAACTGTAAATTGTATATCTTGTGCATGTAATATGTAATAGATAATACTTAAGGGTGTTTAGTGCTAATAGTGAAACTTTAATCATTCTTAACCCTAATTCCCTTCACTAATCATTCACACAATCATCATACGTACCTAAGATTTCCCCTACAATTCTCTCTACAATCATCATCTTCATCATTGGCACAAGTCTTCTGCATCAATCTTGATCTTTCAATCCATTTAGAATCAATCCAAGGTAATTGTTTAATGATTGTTTGTGTTAATCATTGATTGTTGATTCATGCAAAAACCCTAGTTTTTCATATGATGGTTCTGTGTTTTTGATCAATTCTGATTTATTGTGAAATGGTTATGATTGGTTGTTTAATCAATTGTCTGATGCTAATATGTCTGATATGATGAAGATGTTAATTGTTGATTGATTTCTACTATGCAAAGGTATGAATTAGGGTTTCTGGATCGTATGAAAACGTAACTGTTCCATTGCTTCGCATGACTAACTGTTGGTTTGATTTTGATTGCTTGTTTGTCCGAATTTTTGATGATGGAAAGCATGTCCGACTTTTGTAACATGGACACTAGGTCCGACTTTTGTAACAAGACCCTATGTCCGATTTTACATCTTACACTTAAAGATCCGAACTTTGTTAATATATCAAGGGAGTCCGACTTTTAATTGATAAAGGAGTCCGAACTTTTGTGTGGTGTAACAAGGGTCCGAATTTTATTATGAAACATGTAATGACCGAGTTTTTATAAGAGAACCCTTGTCCGAGTTTTAAGAATAGATTGAGTCCGACCTTTTTATACATATACACATTAGTCCAAATTTTATGTAAGGGACACTAAGGTCCGAATTATATAAAGGTTATAAGAGTCCGAACTTCAGGGGGGGTGTAGTCCGAGTTTTGCAAGGGACTCATGGTACGAGTTTCAATGATAGGCTATTGTCCGAATTTTTAATGGACATGCCTTGTCCGAACTATTATGGTATAACTTTATCCGAGTTTTGTATATATAAGGGGATATGTCCGAACTTTTATAAGTGGGTCATTTGGTCCGACTTTTAATGGGATATGCATAGTCCGACCTTTGATGTTGATATAGATGTCCGAATTCTTTTGATGTTTGCTTAGTCCGACTGTTTGTGATGTTATGTAAGGTCCGAGCTTGTTGATGCCTGTAATGTTAAACGTAGTACCTATGAACTAGAACTATTACATAACTGAGAACACCAATGATATGGTAAAGCATGATATAATTGATTTGATCTGATTCCTCGGATTGTGAATGTTCAATGTGAAACAAGCATGTTATCAGTTGTATAGCGTATCCATTGGATTAATTTAAACTTGTATAGCCGATAAAAGCAATGTGTTGGTTGTTACTTGCATGGACGTGATGATTTGACTGTTAGACGAACCGTGTCAATGTAAACTAATTGCGAATACGTGCATAACCTTTGGACACGACTGATTAATTGTGAGCATATACCCAGCATACCGAGCAAACCAAGGTGAGTTCACACAGCCAAGGCATGGGATTCCCGGGTTGGGAATTAGGTTGGAAGATTTGAATTGGATAATTACTCGTACTTACGCTATTTCTAGACTATATACCATCGTCCTCAGGTTAGTCAGGACACTTACGTAAAACCTACGTAAACTAGTATCTATCGCTGTCTCCCGGGTCGGGAGGACACTTACGTAAAACCTACGTAAACTCATACCTACTACTGTCTTCCGGGTCGGAAGGACACTTACGTAAAACCTACGTAAACCCCACGCGTACCACTGTCCTCGGGGAAGGGCACTCACGTAAAACCTACGTGACCTTGTACGTATTCCTGTTCTCGGATTAAGAAGAACACACATGGTTACAATAGTCTAGTAAGGATAAACATGCGAAGCCCCCACTAGTAACAAATATAATCATGGGAAACCCCCACTATTAGTACATACATACATGGGAAGCCCCCACTAAATGAACATACGATTTTGCTATTTCGAACTTACTTTCTGTGAACTCGCTCAACTAGTTGTTGACTCTCTACTGCATGCCTTGCAGGACCTTAGGTACATACGCAGCTTGCACAGGGAGGAGCAGGTCGTTGTGGAGCATGGATCGTGGATGCCATGTTAAACTTTATAACACTTGAACTTATTACATACATTGGGCTTTCATATTATGCTTCTGCTACTAATATTACGTTTGGTTTGAACATCAATTGTATTGAGTTGGATTTTTATGAACTACTTTAATTATTATATGCTATGTTCAATGTGATTGGTGACTTGATCCTGGTCATGTCACGCCTCCAAGCGATGGTACTCCGCGTGTGGATTTTGGGGGTGTGACAGATTGGTATCAGAGCCATTGGTTATAGAGAACTTGGTTTTAATATGGGGAAAACGTTTTTATTAAAACCATACTATAACCAGAACAGTGCTCTCAACGATCCACAACGACGCTTCGCTCCACGTGCAAGACTCAACATCCTAGGTAATAAGGTTTATGTTTATTTCCTGCTTGCTAGAACTACATAGAACTTTGCTCGTAGTATGCTTAGATTACATTGCTTACTATTCGTTATTACTTGAGAATACCTATGTGCTTACACTCTTCTGTCATCGCACTACTCGCGAACCATTCTCACTTATTCTACGTTTACTATGAAGATCATGTCTGGACGTGTGAACATGACTCAAGCCCAGTTGACGGCTCTTATCAATGAACAAGTAGCTGCGGCACTTGCAGCTGCACAAGCAGGTAGTATACCCTGCGGATGTGATTCACACTAGGATCTTTAGATCCTACATTAACTCTTGTGTTTAACTTTGTCCTATTTGTACACAATAGGTCAACACGCCCCACAACCTGTCTGCACATTCAAGAACTTCATGGACTGTCATCCAAGCACATTCAGTGGCATAGAAGGAGCAGTGGGACTCCTCCATTGGTTCGAAAAGCTCGAGTCGGTATTCGAGATGTGTGAATGCCCTGAGGCTCGCAGGGTAAAGTACGCCACTAGTACTTTGGAAGGAATCGCGCTAACCTGGTGGAATGCGCAAGTTCAGATTCTAGGGCTCGCAGCTGCTAACGCCACCCCTTGGAACGATTTCAAGGAATTGATAAAAAGGGAATACTGCATACGCGATGACATCCACAAGTTGGAAGTGGAGCTTTATCATTTGAAAATGACGGGGTCGGAAATCGAAGCTTACACGAAACGGTCGAACGAACTGGCCATCTTGTGTCCAACCATGGTGGACCCTCCAATCAAGCGCATTGAGTTATACCTCAACGGTCTAGCCTCAGAGATTCAGAGTCATGTGACATCGGCTAACCTCGAAAACATCCAAGACATCCAGCGTCTTGCTCATCGCCTCACGGATCAGGCGGTGGAATAAAACAAGTTGCCCAAACGCATCAGTGCTACCACTCCAGCTGCTACTCCCACTACCCCCAGTGACAACAAAAGAAAGTGGGAGGGGGATTCAAGCAAAGGTTCAGCAACAGTTCAGTCTCAGGCTCAGCAGCAGAAGACTGACCACTACCAGAGTCCTAGTTAGCAATCTTCTGGTGGTCATAGGCAGAAAAGGTATCAAGGATTTCACCCCAAGTGTCACAACTGTAACAGGCATCACAGCGGCCAGTGCAACAAGGGTCGTTGTCAGAGGTGCCTCAAGATGGGTCACGAGGCCAAAGACTGTAGGAGTCCACGGCCTGCGAATCAGAACCAGCAACTGCAATTACCAGCTCTACAAAACCCACAGCAGCAGCAACAGCGGGGCAACAGGGGATGTTTTCACTGTGGGGCTGAAGGTCATTTCAAGCTTGATTGCCCCCAGTTAAACCAGAACCAGAATCGCAACAACAACAACAACCAAGGCAATGGTAACAACAACGGTGGGAACAATAACGGCAATGAAGCTAGGGGTCGTGCTTTTTTGCTGGGTCGAGGTGACGCAAGGAACGATCCTAACGTAGTCATGGGTAAGTTTCTTCTCGACGACTTTTACGTTACTGTATTGTTCGATTCGGGTGCGGATACTAGTTATGTGTCTTTGAAAGTTAGTTAAATGTTAAAACGTGCACCAACTCCCTTAAACACCAAACATGTCGTAGAGTTAGCTAATGGTAAAAATCTAGAGGCCACAAACATAGTTCAGGGTTGTAATCTTATCCTCGCTGGTCAAGTTTTCTCTATCGACCTCATTCCTATAGTTCTGGGGAGTTTCGACATCGTCGTTGGTATGGATTGGTTATCCAAGCAGCAAGCAGATATCATATGTAAAGAGAAGATCATTCGTATTCCTCGTTCTGGTAAAGAACCTCTCGAAGTTCAAGGCGACAAGAGTGGTGCCGTGGTTGGCATCATCTCCTTCCTAAAGGCCCAAAAGTGTTTGCGAAAGGGTCACACTGCCGTTTTGGCACTTGTTACTGATGCATCAACGAAAGAGAAAAGAGTAGAGGATATCCCAGTTGTACGCGATTTTCCTCAAGTGTTTCCTGAAGATTTACCTGGTCTACCGCCTCATCGCCAGGTCGAATTTCAAATCGAGCTCGCTCCAGGAGCAGCACCCATAGCTCGAGCACCATAACGTTTAGCTCCAACTGAACTGGAAGAACTGTCAATGCAGCTACAAGAGCTCTTGGAAAAGGGCTTTATTCGTCCAAGCTCTTCGCCTTGGGGAGCTCCAGTGTTATTCGTGAAAAAGAAGGACAGTACTTTCAGGATGTGCATAGACTACCGGGAACTTAACAAGGTGACAGTGAAGAACCGCTATCCTCTTCCTCGTATTGACGACTTATTCGACCAGTTGCAAGGGTCGAGTTACTACTCCAAGATAGACTTGAGGTCAGGTTACCATCAGCTGAGAGTCCGGGATGAGGACGTCTCCAAAACCGCATTCAGAACTCGCTACGGTCACTACGAGTTTCTTGTCATGCCATTTGGGTTAACGAACGCACCTGCCGTATTTATGGATCTAATGAACAGGGTATGCAAGCCCTACTTAGACAAATTTGTGATAGTTTTTATCGATGACATTCTGATCTACTCCAAGAGTCAGGAGGAACATGAGCAGCATCTGCGTCTTATCTTGGAACTTGTTCGAAAGGAACAACTGTACGCTAAGTTCTCAAAATGCGACTTCTGGCTTCGTGAAGTCCACTGCCTAGGCCATGTGGTGAACAAGGATGGGATTCATGTTGATCCATCCAAGGTAGATTCGATAGGAACTGGCCTGCACCGCGTACACCAACGGAAATACGCCAATTCTTGGGTTTGGCGGGTTACTACAGACGATTTATCAAAGACTTCTCCAATATCGCACAGCCGCTTACACTACTGACACAGAAGGGTGTCACCTACCGTTGGGGGGATCCCCAGGAAACCGCTTTCCAGTACTTAAAGGATAGACTTTGCAGTGCACCTATTCTCTCATTGATAGAGGGCACGGATGATTTTGTGGTCTATTATGACGCATCGATACAGGGGCTTGGTTGTGTATTGATGCAGCGGGATAAAGTTATTTCTTATGCTTCGCGCCAACTCAAGGTTCATGAACGAAACTACATGACGCACGATTTAGAGCCGGGAGCTGTTGTTTTTGCGCTTAAGATATGGCGACACTACCTGTACGGTACCAAGTGCACTATTTACACCGATCACAGGAGTCTCGAGCATATTTTCAAGCAGAAGGAATTGAACATGCGGCAACGTTGATGGGTCGAGCTACTTAACGATTATGAATGCGCTATCAAGTACCATCCAGGCAAAGCCAATGTTGTGGCTGACGCCCTCAGTCGGAAAGACACTACACCTAAGCGCATACGAGCATTGCAGCTCACCATTCAGTCTAGTCTTCCAGCACAGATACGAGATGCTCAGGTAGAAGCATTGAAACCAGAAAACGTCAGGGCTGAAGCCTTACGTGGCTCAAGGCAGCGGTTGGAACAGAAGGAAGACGGCGCTTACTATGTAACAGGGCGTATTTGGGTCCCACTTTATGGAAACTTACGCGAGCTGGTAATGAATGAAGCTCACAAGTCTCGCTACTCGGTACATCCAGGGTCGGATAAAATGTACCACGACATCAGAACTACTTATTGGTGGCCTAGCATGAAGGCCCACATCGCTACCTATGTCAGCAAATGCTTGACCTGTGCTAGAGTCAAGGCAGAGTATCAGAAACCAGCGGGCCTACTCCAACAACCAAAGATACCACAATGGAAATGGGAGGAAATTTCCATGGATTTTGTTACAGGCCTACCTAGATCCCAGCGTGGGAACGATACTATTTGCGTGATCATGGATCGACTCACCAAGTCTGCTCATTTCCTGGCAATCAAAGAAACAGACAAGTTTTCCACATTAGCAGATATCTACTTGAAAGAAGTGGTCTCGAGGCACGGGGTGCCCACCTCTATCATTTCGGATCGCGATGCACGATTCACGTCAGAACTATGGCAAGCAATGCATAAGGCTTTTGGCTCTCGGTTAGATATGAGCACGGCTTAGCACCCTCAGACGGATGGGCAGTCTGAGCGCACGATTCAAACTCTAGAAGACATGCTTCGGGCATGTGTCATCGATTTCGGCAACAGCTGGGAAAAGCATCTCCCTTTAGTGGAGTTTTCATACAATAACAGTTATCACACCAGCATACAAGCTGCTCCATTTGAGGCATTGTTCGGGCGTAAATGCCGGCCACCTCTCTGTTGGGCAGAGGTGGGGGATAGTCAGATCACGGGTCCAGAACTTATAGTGGACACCACAGAAAAGATTGCATAGATAAGGAAACGCATGGCGGCAGCACGCGATCGTCAGAAAAGCTACGCGGATAAGCGTAGGAAGCCATTGGAATTTCAGGTCGGGGACCGGGTTTTACTTAAAGTCTCACCCTGGAAGGGTGTGGTTCGTTTTGGGAAACGGGGCAAACTTAATCCGCGGTATGTCAGACCGTTCGAAATCACTGAAAGAATCGGCAAGGTAGCCTACAGACTAAACCTACCAGCTGAACTCGGTGCAGTTCACAACGTATTCCACGTGTCGAATCTAAAGAAGTGTCTGTCAGATGAGACTCTCATAGTTCCTTTTAAGGAACTCACTATCGACGAGCGGTTGCAGTTCGTCGAGGAACCAGTTGAAATCACGGACCGGGATGTTAAGGTCCTCAAGAACACGAGAATCTCTCTTGTTCGAGTTCGTTGGAACTCCCGTCACGGCCCAGAGTTCACCTGGGAGCGTGAAGATCAAATGAAACTCAAGTAAACCCGGTTATTCGGAACCAATGCAACCGCTACTGAGGCTGAAGCTACTACTGCAGAATTTCGGGACGAAATTCCAAATCAATGGGGGGATGATGTGACACCCCAGGAAAACCAGTAAACGATACAACTTACCTAGCTTCCTCAGTAACCGCATGCTAAATTTCGGGACGAAATTTCTTTCAAGTTGGGGATAATGTGATAACTCGAGTTTTCGACTTTCACTTTCGCATTTATTGCACGTTCACTGTTTGTTTAGTTGTTTATTTGCACAAGTGGTTTACTTTGTAACTGTATACGTTTTGGTTCAATAAAGTGTATTGTGATTGGGCATGGTTATGTGTTAAGTGTTGACAAATACATGAATGTGGTGATGAAACTGTAAATTGTATATCTTGTGCATGTAATATGTAATAGATAATACTTAAGGGTGTTTAGTGCTAATAGTGAAACTTTAATCATTCTTAACCCTAATTCCCTTCACTAATCATTCACACAATCATCATACGTACCTAAGATTTCCCCTACAATTCTCTCTACAATCATCATCTTCATCATTGGCACAAGTCTTCTGCATCAATCTTGATCTTTCAATCCATTTAGAATCAATCCAAGGTAATTGTTTAATGATTGTTTATGTTA
Organism: Helianthus annuus; assembly: GCF_002127325.2. Classification (NCBI taxonomy): domain Eukaryota; kingdom Viridiplantae; phylum Streptophyta; class Magnoliopsida; order Asterales; family Asteraceae; genus Helianthus; species Helianthus annuus. The sequence goes on from NC_035441.2 coordinate 69,446,705, forward strand.
ATCATTGATTGTTGATTCATGCAAAAACCCTAGTTTTTCATATGATGGTTCTGTGTTTTTTATCAATTCTGATTTATTGTGAAATGGTTATGATTGGTTGTTTAATCAATTGTCTGATGCTAATATGTCTGATATGATGAAGATGTTAATTGTTGATTGATTTCTGCTATGCAAAGGTATGAATTAGGGTTTCTGGATCGTATGAAAACGTAACTGTTCCATTGCTTCGCATGACTAACTGTTGGTTTGATTTTGATTGCTTGTTTGTCCGAATTTTTGATGATGGAAAGCATGTCCAACTTTTGTAACAAGGACACTAGGTCCGACTTTTGTAACAAGACCCTATGTCCGACTTTTACATCTTACACTTAAAGATCCGAACTTTGTTAATATATCAAGGGAGTCCGACTTTTAATTGATAAAGGAGTCCGAACTTTTGTGTGGTGTAACAAGGGTCCGAATTTTATTATGAAACATGTAATGACCGAGTTTTTATAAGAGAACCCTTGTCCGAGTTTTAAGAATAGATTGAGTCCGACCTTTTTATACATATACACATTAGTCCGAATTTTATGTAAGGGACACTAAGGTCCGAATTATATAAAGGTTATAAGAGTCCGAACTTCAGGGGGGGTGTAGTCCGAGTTTTGCAAGGGACTCATGGTCCGAGTTTCAATGATAGGCTATTGTCCGAATTTTTAATGGACATGTCTTGTCCGAACTATTATGGTATAACTTTATCCGAGTTTTATATATATAAGGGGATATGTCCGAACTTTTATAAGTGGGTCATTTGGTCCGACTTTTAATGGGATATGCATAGTCCAACCTTTGATGTTGATATAGATGTCCGAATTCTTGTGATGTTTGCTTAGTCCGACTGTTTGTGATGTTATGTAAGGTCCGAGCTTGTTGATGCCTGTAATGTTAAACGTATTACCTATGAACTAGAACTATTACATAACTGATAACACCAATGATATGGTAAAGCATGATATAATTGATTTGATCTGATTCCTCGGATTGTGAATGTTCAATGTTAAACAAGCATGTTATCAGTTGTATAGCGTATCCATTGGATTAATTTAAACTTGTATAGCCGATAAAAGCAATGTGTTGGTTGTTACTTGCATGTACGTGATGATTTGACTGTTAGACGAACCGTGTGAATGTAAACTAATTACGAATACGTGCATAACCTTAGGACGCGACTGATTAATTGTGAGCATATACCCAGCATACCGAGCAAACCAAGGTGAGTTCACACAGCCAAGGCATGGGATTCCCGGGTTGGGAATTGGGTTGGAAGATTTGAATTGGATAATTACTCGTACTTACGCTATTGCTAGACTATATACCATCGTCCTCAGGTTAGTCAGGACACTTACGTAAAACCTACATAAACTAGTATCTACCACTGTCTCCCGGGTCGGGAGGACACTTACGTAAAACCTACGTAAACTCATACCTACTACTGTCTTCCGGGTCGGAAGGACACTTACGTAAAACCTACGTAAACCCCACGCGTACCACTGTCCTCGGGGAAGGGCACTCACGTAAAACCTACGTGACCTTGTACGTATTCCTGTTCTCGGATTAAGAAGAACACACATGGTTACAATAGTCTAGTAAGGATAAACATGGGAAGCCCCCACTAGTAACAAATATAATCATGGGAAACCCCCACTATTAGTACATACATACATGGGAAGCCCCCACTAAATGAACATACGATTTTGCTATTTCGAACTTACTTTTTGTGAACTCACTCAACTAGTTGTTGACTCTCTACTGAATGCCTTGCAGGACCTTAGGTACATACGGAGCTTGCACAGGGAGGAGCAGGTCGTTGTGGAGCATGGATCGTGGATGCCATGTTAAACTTTATAACACTTGAACTTATTACATACATTGGGCTTTCATATTATGCTTCCGCTACTAATATTACGTTTGGTTTGAACATCAATTGTATTGAGTTGGATTTTTATGAACTACTTTATTTATTATATGCTATGTTCAATATGATTGGTGGCTTGATCCTGGTCATGTCACGCCTCCAAGCGGTGGTACTCCGCGTGTGGATTTTGGGGGTGTGACATTTGGTGTGATGTTGAGGGTTGAATGATGATAATGTGTGAGGGTCTAGTGGTTAAATAAGAAATCACCCAACACCCTTTTACCCCTTAGGTCTAATGTCCCCATATGTTCATACAAATCCACTAGACTAATCAAGAAGATCAAGTGGTGGGGCACCATCCATGTGACCGTAAGATGGGGGGGGTATATGGTTGGGTTTCAATGGCAAGGTTACTAGTTTAGTTGGATTTCAAATATTTAGTTAGTGTATTAAGGTGTGTTATTAATTATATAGTGTGTTAGGGTGTTCGGGGACCCTAAGTAGCTCAGAAAAATAAGAATAATGTGTTTGACAATATTTGTGTGTTCCGGGTAAAGTCCGGTTGTTCGGTTCGGTGTTGTTCCGTTAAAGTGCTTAATTAATCCGTAAAGTGTCATACATATATATTTTTGTAACGTTTTTAATTTTCAACACTCAGGAAAACATAACGGACTATTTAGTGACTTTTCTGTACATTATTAGTATGTTAACAAGCGCATGTAAATATAGCACAGAAATCAGAGAACAGTTAAGTAATTCCACACAGTCGTCAAACACTTTAATTATCAATAATAAATTGTATGGAATACATGGAATTTTGAGGGTTGTCACATTCTCCCCTTGTTAAGAAAATTTCGTCCCGAAATTTAGCACGTGGTTATTGAGGAAGCTAGTTAAGTTGTGTTGGTTTCCTGGTTTTCCTGGGGTGTCACATCATCCCCCCGTTGATTTGGAATTTCGTCCCGAAATTCTGCAGTAGCTTCAGCCTCAGTAGTGGTTGCACTTTTCTTAAACAGCTGGGGATACTTGAGTTTCATTTGGTCTTCTCGTTCCCAGGTATACTCTGGACCACAACGGGAATCCCAACGAACTCGTACAAGGGGTATCCTTGTACGCTTGAGAATCTTAACATCTCGATCAGTAATCTCTACTGGTTCCTCAACGAATCGCAGCTGGTCGTCGATAGTGAGCTCCTTGAGAGGAACTATGAGGGTCTCGTCTGACAGACACTTCTTCAGATTTGACATGTGGAACACGTTGTGAACCCCACTGAGTTCTTCAGGTAGATTCAACCTGTAGGCCACCTTGCCAATCTTCTCGATGATTTCGAACGGTCCGACATAACGTGGATTGAGCTTGCCTCGTTTGCCAAAACGAACTACATCTTTCCAAGGTGAGACTTTGAGTAGCACTCGATCCCCAACCTGGAACTCGAGTGGCTTTCTTCGCTTATCAGCATAGCTTTTCTGACGGTCACGAGCTGCCGCCATTCGCTGTCGTATCTGAACAATCTTCTCGGTTGTATCTACTACAAGTTCTGGGCCAATGATTTGACTGTCACCAACTTCTGCCCAACATAGAGGTGATCGGCATTTCCGTCCATACAATGCCTCAAACAGAGCGGCCTGGATGCTGGTGTGGTAGCTGTTGTTATACGAAAACTCCACTAACGGGAGATGCTTTTCCCAGTCATTACCTAAGTCGATTACGCATGCCCTAAGCATGTCTTCAAGAGTTTGGATGGTGCGTTCAGATTGCCCATCCGCCTGTGGATGATAAGCGGTGCTCATATCTAAACGTGAGCCAAAAGACTTGTGCATAACTTGCCACGGTTCAGAGGTAAAACGCGTGTCACGATCAGAAATGATGGAGGTTGGCACTCCGTGCCTTGATACTACTTCCTTTAGGTAGATGTCTGCTAGAGTAGAAAACTTATCCGTTTCCTTGATAGCCAGAAAATGTGCAGACTTGGTCAGTCGATCCACGATCACCCAAATGGTTTCATTTCCGCGTTGAGATCTAGGCAGGCCAGTAACGAAATCCATGGGAATTTGCTCCCATTTCCATCTCAGAATCTCTGGTTGTTGAAGTGGGCCTGATGGTTTCTGGTATTCAACCTTGACCCTAGCACAAGTCAAGCATTTACTAACGTAGGTTGCTATGCTGGCTTTCATACCAAGCCACCAGTATGCAGTCTTTAGGTCGTGGTACATCTTATCCGAACCAGGATGTACTGAACAACGAGACTTATGTGCTTCATCCATCAAAAGCTTGCGTAAGCCTCCATAAAATGGAACCCAGATGTCACACCTCGACCACGTAAAACAACAAAACGTGGCGGAAACGTCGGGGAGTGTTGTAACAAAATCATTGTTCCGCAACCATGGAATATATAATTTTGTTTTATTGAATAAATGAACTCATTCTTTTAATACAATCAAATAAGTACAACTACTATCTTTCAAGTTTTAAAGTCGCTAAGGCACGAGTCCATCCTAAGTGTAGCATATATCATCAATCATCACAAAGCAGCACCTGAAACATGTGTAAAAATAGGTACGTCAGCATAAAAATGCCTGTGAGATACATAGGTTTTATAGTAATTAGGATTCATGACTTATGAGTTTAAAAAAAAAAGTTTTTAATAAAAGTAGTCATGATCCTTGTAGAAGGTTTTCTTTTATAAATCATTTATAAGAAATCAGATGATATAAAATAATAATGCATAGGAAATTAAATAAGTAAATAGAATAAGTTTGTATAAAAATATATTGTTTGAAAAACAATGTTTTGATAAAAAGATTCATAGTATATATAAAAATATACTTTGGTTTTTAAGAAAGTCGAATAAGTAATATATTAAAATATATTTCAGTTCCAAAATCATTAACCCAAGTGTACTAAATAACGCTACGGTATGTAATGTGATGAAAACACTTATATATAAGAAGTACCAGCGGCGTATCTACTGTGACAACCCTCACCAAATTAGGTATCCGTACGACTTAATTAATATTTAATTACTGCTTAATTACTGCGCTTGCTTGAAATTATGGATAAACTGCTACCTGAATACTGATAAATGAACATACTTGCATCATACTTTATTTGCTGTCACTCCATTATTTACATACAGAACTTTAGTGACAACCTTGATGCACAAAAGCACAGTAGCACAATGAACGGATAACCCAGTTAACACGCTGATATAGCCAGCACCAGGCAGGCACTACCTCTAAGGCCTGTATGAGCCAGGAATAGATCACTACACTAGTAGAGAGTGTAGGGATATGAGGGTTGTAGAACTGCGTCACTAGGTATAAGTTATAGTGACCGGATGTGCCTAAAACGTAATTTAAGTACAAAATTCAGCACTTTAAATAATAATTCAGCATTTAGCCAACTAATAAAGTGCCAAAACATGAGAAAAACATTACTAGACACTTTCCAAAGTGTCGGCAATAAATCGTGTCACTAAAAATAGTATTTACGACACTTTAAAGCTTTGTTAAGCACTTTAACGGATTAATATCCAACCGGGCTTAACCCGGAACATAAAAATATTGCCATCCACACTGTTTTTCTTTTTCTGAGCCAGTTAGGGTCCCCGAATACCCTAACACCCGTTACAACTTACTACATGCTAATATCTAGTCTTAAGCTCCTAACTTAACATAACTATATCCTAATTATCTAGTTGAAATCGAACCAAAGACCCCCCCCCCCTGAACCGAAATCGTCCCCTAGGGGACACCCCTTGTCCTTGCAAGATTAAAATAATCTTGGTTGTCTAAAATCAAGTGGACATAAAAACCCTTTGGTTAAAATGGAAAGATTTATCCATAAGTAATAAGCATGATCCATCATATTCACTTAACACTTAACAAATCACCACACTACGCTCTCCTCTCCTTTGCTCCATTCGGCCGAACACCAAGCCCCACCATCCATCATTTTTCGATTTCATTCAAGACATCCCAAGCACATACAAGGGTTAAGGATCGCGTATAAGGAACCTCGGCGCACTCGGATTGCGAAGGACCTCACTACATTGCTTTTATCCACTTGATTTCCGACTAGTTTCTTCCCTAGCCTTGAGCTAGTAGTAAGTGACTCTAAACGCCTTCTTGATCTATTCTAAAGTGGTTAAAATGAACTTTGTTGGTTAAAAATCAGGAACATACAAGATTACATGCTAAAAGTTTACAAAAATGATAAACATGTTGGATAAAAACAATAGAGTTGTGTAAAACTTGTAAGACTTGTTTTATGGTGATTATTTAGTGTTTATCTATACTAGTAGTAGCTCGGATCGTCATCTAACCCGGCTAAGTCATGTCTATGAAACATGACCTAGAATATGTTAAAGTATCAAAGGACCAAGCGTCAAAAGAAATCATATTTTCTAAACAAGGTTTTACATGAACAAGAGTGATTTTTGTAAACACACAAGTGTGTAGACACTTGTGTAACACAAAGTTTTGACAAAAGAACTATTTTTGTAAATGTTGACAATAGCTTGTGGAAATTTATTTTCTTTAAAAACGAGACTCTAAAGAAACCGAGTTGATTTATACAAAGATCCACTAAAAGTAATGGAAAGTTACTACCTATTTTGGATAAACCACAAGTTCATGTATTTTTGCGATTTATATCTATTTTGACTAGTTTGATGGTTTGAATATTGTTTATTATTGATTGAGAAAATTGTTGTTTGAAATTATAAAAGAAAATGATACGCTTGAAAGCGTGGCCACCTCCAGTTACAGGGGAAACTCTGGCAAAATTTTTCCAAAAACCTAACACTTGGAAATATTTTCACCACAAGTGTTATAAATATGTTTCTAACTTGTTTGCAAAAATGTAAATTTCGCCACGATTTTATTTACAACATTTCTAAGTGTCGGGGGTGGGATTTTCACAAAATAAAACTTGATAAATATATATTTGATATATATATATATATTTTTCATAACAACACTTGTGAGATTATTATGATTATTTTGTGAACTATACAAATATTATTTTTAGGGTAAAAAATAATATTACCGAATGTTAATGATTCCAAAATAATACGAACGCCTTCACAATAAATATTAAGTTACAATAGTATTATTAATACCACCGGATCTTTAAACGTGACTTACGCATTTTCGGAAAAATACTCTTAAACGCGTCTTTTGACAAAAGTATTATTTTGGAAAATTATATGTAATAAAATATAATAGTTTTGGGAAAAATATTTATATTTTGGAGAAAGAATTAGAATATATTATAAGTGAGACTTAATAATATATTTCGAAGTTATACGAACACACATGTATTAAAACCCCCATCCTTGGGAAGGAATATATATTACCAAATAACTACGAAGTGGAAACACGAAATAGTTGCCTAACTATTTCCCAAAGACATTAAACCTTAAACTAAGGCACGGCCGTCCGTCTAATAGAAGTTAATACGTGTAGGTCATCGCACAGCAGATTTTCTGGGAGATACTTTTTAGAGACGCACTTCGGTGAGTTCATGTCCCCCTTTTTCTCTTAACTGATTTCAGTTTTCTAAACTACGGGGGTGAAATACATGTTACTATGATTACGAGTACTTTTTTTACATGGTATGGTTAGCGTAAGGAGGGTTACTACTTAGATCATGTGAGTGGGTAGGCGCAACTTGAGGCCATTAATCCTCATTGTAGGACCGAGGGATAGTAGCGGTAGATCTATCTGGGTGTAGCGAGCCCAGCCCCAGGCCCAGCATAACGGACCTCGGGGTGACTTTGTACCCAACGCAAAAATCCGCTAGGTTTGAGTCTTCCTACTTGCACTTCACACATATCAATGGCCTTGCAAACCATTGGTGATCTCTTTTTCCTTATTTGCTACATACCAGGATTTTATACATACAAAGGTGTTATTACTCACTTACACATGAACTCGCTCAACAATTTTTGTTGATTTTTCCAACTTACATGTATTTCAGGGAACTAAAGATCTGGCGCGGTATGCTACGTTTTCCCGCTGCATAAGAGTTTCGAGGTCATCCAAGTTTAGGGGATGTGACTTTTACCTGGACGAGTCACAGTCCTTAAACTGCGTTTATTTCATGTTGGTGTTGTGTCTTTCAAACAATGTTTTTATGTTATCAGGTTGTAGTGTCCGTTGCATGAGTCAACGCCTTAAGACAATGTTGTGTTACTTATATTTTAAAACTTAATTCAATGGATGATCTTGCATGGTTTTATTTTCATATAGCTTTGTTATGATTAAGCTATGGTATTAAGAAGTCACACTAAATTAACCACGCTTCCGCAAAGCCAGGGTGTGACAGCTTGGTATCAGAGCCAGCCAGGTTCATAGCGAACTAGGATTCCTTCTCGAGTCTAGACTATGATCACTATGCCTCTCACGAAAACATTTTTACACTGCATACCACTTAAGTCCAGATCCAAAACGTTTTTACAAACAAATATTGAGCACATTTTCTTTATTAGTTATAGGCTCAGTCTAAGAGGCCGAGGCTCGATCTGGGAGGCCGAGGTTCCGTCTGGGAGGCCGAGGTAGTTGTCTAGTGGGACTAGGAAGAGCAGTCTGGGAGGCTGGGAGGCTAGTGGGACTAGGAAGATCAGTCTGGGAGGCTGGGAGGCTAGTGGGACTAGGAGAACTATTTGATTGCTTAATTGGTGACTAATATGTTTATCTGACTATATGATTGATTATTTGTGCATATTTTTGTTTGTGTTATAGACACCATGGATTCCTCAGCCACTGGTGAGTCGGACACTACGGGTCCTATGCCCATCGTATCAGACGACTGAGAGTCATCGGAGCATGAGGTACACACTTCAGATGTTACCAGCACGGATGAGGATGATTTCCAGCCATTCGCACTACCCGATGTTGCCGCCGAGCCCGCTGATGGCCCTTTTTCCGGGGATTTTCCGCTCGTGGAGATCCCTGCCCCTATACCTCTTGCCGCATACCCTGTTCTTGATATGCCCCTCGACGCCGACGCTGATGACGACGTCGATTTGTTTGATGACGAGCCCCTGGAGGATGATATTGAAGGCGAGGCCCTTATAGCTGATGGCGGTCTTTTGCTACTCGCAGATGCTCCTGCTGAGGAGTCACCTACTCATTCACCCGTCCCAGACTCTTTCGAGTCTGTGGCCTCTGCACCGTTGCACACTCATGGTGCGCAGCATTATTCTCACGATTCAGATCCTGATAGGGCATAATCTGCTGCCCCTGCCCCGAGCTACACCTTTGATCATGACATTGATGAGGGTTCTGACCATGTCTTTCCCCTTGGGTTTGACCTAGACCAGGAGATTGAGTTTATACACCTGGATCAGCCCATGGAGGACCCGGTTGACCCAGTTGGCGCTGTTGACCCTACGTTTGCTGACCACGCAGATTTTGAGATGGAGTTCGATGACCCAGAGCCTGCCATGGCCCCCGAGCCGGTAGCCGCTCCTGACCCTGTGTTTGACCCTGTGATTGTTGATCTACCCGTTGATGATCACCCTGTTGATGCTCCACTATTGGAGGGTGATCATGTTGTTGCTGCTGCTCAGGCTGATGCCCCTCTCATCGCTGATGTACCCGCTGAGCCTGTTGTTGTCGCTCCCCTTCCTGACCCTGTGCCTGTGCAGTTCGATCATGCACTTTTTGAGGCCCATGTTCACCCACGAGATGCGCACACCCAGAATGGGTGGATTGATGCTGATGATGAGCTCCCACCTTTTCCCCCACATACCACCGATGCACGTCACATGGATTTCTCTTTTTCGTTCACTCAGTACACACCTCCAGCACGTCCGGGAGAGGGTTCCTCGACTCATCCCTTCGGCCATGTGCCGACATCTGTCCCAGTTATACCATAGTTTTCTTCTGCTATTCCCCCTGTTCCACCATTTTCTGTGCCACCTTTTACCCCAGCTAGGGAGCCATTTCTTTGGACGTCACCACCTATCATGCCACCATCCGACCCCTACCATCCTTTTCATATGGGGTATTCTATTGAGGACATTCTTATGTCATTTGTTGTCCAGCATGAGGCACTCACGCGGCGCATACAGGAGCTCGAGAGAGCAACGCCACCGCCATGCCAGTGTCAGGGCCAGACTCACCCTACTATTTCGCAGCCCCCTCGATCATTGTCACCAGACTCCGCTGCACGTCTTTGGGCACTGGAGCAGCAGATGGCTTCCTGGTTGCGTTCCCGGCGAGCCATGGAGGAGGATCGGCTCCATTTGCGTCGTTTGTTCTATTCCCATTTTCCCCTCCTCCACCGCCGTCAGTGTAGGGCTATTTAGTACAGCACGGGTGGACTTTGGTGAGAAGACGGCGATTGTTCTGACTGCACAGCTTTTTGGAGACTACATTTTAATCCTGACTTTTGTTGATATGTATATGGATATATTGACACTGATTTGATATATTTTTGGACTGGGGTGATGTAGCCCTTAGTCGTTGATGTTGTATGTTACAGTTATGTGCTTGTACACTTTACCATGTGGTCTCGATTTATGGCAATGCAATCGCAGTATTCTCATCATATATGATGTTTGATTGATTATTTATGTTTTATGACATGGGATGTTGTGTGATGGATATATTTATAACATGGGATGTTGTGTGATTGATATAATTGTAACATGGGATGTTATGTGATTGGTCTATTTATAACATGAGATGTTATGTACTATTACTATCATTATATACGTACGCTTTACTATGGCCTGACCCACGTGAACACATCGTTTAGAAGATGTCGCCGAGACGTCAAACGCAAATGCCTACCAATGAGGCAGAGCTTCAGCAAGTCATCGCTGCTGCCATCGCACAGTACGCCGCCTCTCAAGGAGGGACTAGTGGAAGTAATTCTGGCAATACTGGCAACAACAATCCGCCTCATGGTAATACTAAGTCATTGAGACATACCATGATACAATTGGATATCTCTAGCAAGGATGCTAATGCCATTCATATGTTGTAACGTATGTGCAGGGTGCACCTACAAGCAGTTCCTAGACTGCAAACCTGTCAACTTTGATGGCACCGGAGGTGCTGTCGCTTTTGTTTGTTGGGCCGAGAAGACGGACTCAGTTCTCCGCATGAGCAAGTGTGCTCCAGACCAGCAAGTTACCTACATTTCGGGGCCATTCTTGGACGGAGCCCTGTCCTGGTGGAATTTACAAGTCCAAACACTTGGTGAAGCCGCTGCATACGCAATGACATGGAACGAGCTGAAGGAGCTCATGCGCCGGAAGTATTGCTCTCTTGCAGAAATTCAAAAGTTGGAAACTGAATTTTGGCACCTGAAGATGGAAGGTCCGAAAATCGCAGAGTATGTTCAAAGGTTTCACGACTTATTTCATCTGGTACCTTATATGGTCACGCCAGAATTCAAGCGGATTGAGCGTTTCATTTGGGGTTTAGCTCCTCAAATCATAAGTATGGTGACTTCTTCAAAGCCGACAACAATTACTGAGGCAATTGATCTGAGCATGGCTCTCACAGAGGAGGCTATACGCCTAAACAAGTTTTCTGATGCTGAGCCAAAGAAGAAAGAGACTCATGTCGAGTCGTCCGGGGGTAAAAAAAGAAAGTTCTCGAACTTCAAACAAGGCACCAGTGGGGTTGTTAAGAAAGGAGAGTCAAGCACGCCAGCTCAAGTTACAGCTGGTACTGGAAGGAAAGGAAAGGGATATATGGGTACCCATCCCAAGTGCAACACCTGCCAGCGTCACCATTCTGGCCGATGTGGTTTAAAAGTATGTGAAGCTTGTGAAAAGACTGGTCACTCAAAGGATTCTTGTTGGGCTACTGTTGGCCGGGGAGGCCAAGGAGGATTTAGGAATAGAAACAATAACCGAGGTGGAAATGGAAATCGCCCACAAGGAAACAATGGAGGAAATGGGAATCGAGGCAACAATGCGAATCAGGCTGGTAATGTGAACTGTAATCAGAACAACAATCAAGCTGGGAATGGTGGAGGAAACGGGCAAAGACCAGGATGCTTTAACTATGGTGATATTGGGCATTATAAGCGAAACTGCCCAGAATTGAATCAAGCGCGCAGAAGGGTTTTCAATATCGAAGCAAGGGAAGCGTGCCAGGATCCCAATGTCGTTACTGGTACGTTCCCTGTAAACCAACGCTTTGCATCCGTTTTATTTGATACTGGTGCTGATTATAGCTTCGTATCGTTAGAGTTTAAGAATATGCTTGGGTTAGCCGCTAGTAACTTAGATATCCCCTATTCAATCGAATTGGCTAATGGAAAGTTAGTAGAAGCCAATGAAGTTGTCAGAGGTTGTGTAATCGAATTGGGAGAGCATGAGTTTGCTTTGGATCTACTACCAGTCCAGCTGGGAAGCTTCGACGTGGTAGTAGGAATGGATTGGTTATCAGGCAACAAGGCAGAAATTGTTTGTCACGAAAAGGTCGTTCGTATCTCAACCGAAGATGGTGAAACAATTGTGGTTCATGGAGAGAAGCGTGATACGCCTTTGAGAATTATCAGCTGCCTGAAAGCGTGAAAGTGTTTACAAAAGGGATGTGCTGCCTTCCTGGCACACATCGTGGATAAGAAAGCTGCTGAACCAAAAATCGAAGACATCCATGTCGTGAGGGAATATCCGGAAGTCTTCCCAGAGGACTTGCTAGGATTGCCACCCCAGAGGCAAGTGGAGTTCCATATTGACTTAGTTCCAGGCGCTGGGCCTGTAGCTAGGGCACCATATCGACTTGCCCCATCTGAGATGCAAGAACTGTCGACACAACTTCAGGAGTTGTTAGACAAGGGATTCATCAGACCAAGCTTCTCACCTTGGGGAGCTTCGGTCCTGTTTGTCAAGAAGAAGGACGACAGTTTTCGAATGTGTATCGACTACCGGGAGCTGAATAAGCTGACGATCAAGAATACATACCCTCTGCCAAGGATCGATGATCTATTCAACCAACTACAAGGTTCAAGCTTTTATTCAAAGATCGATTTGCGATCCGGATACCATCAGTTAAGGATACAAGAGGAAAGTATCCCGAAGACAACCTTCAGAACTCGTTATGGACACTACGAGTTCCTAGTTATGCCGTTTGGGTTGATACACGCGCCTGCAGTTTTCGTGGATCTAATGAACAGAGTTTGCAAGCCATACTTGGATAAGTTCGTGATTGTGTTGATTGACGACATTTTGATTTACTCAAAGACAAAGGCTGAGCACGAACAGCATCTAAGAGCTATTTTGGAGTTGCTGAAGAAAGAACAGTTGTATGCCAAATTCTCTAAGTGCGAGTTTTGGCTACGTGAAGTCCAATTCCTTGGACATGTAGTAAATGGAGATGGAATTCATGTGGATCCCACCAAGATCGAAGCGATCAAGAATTGGGAGACGCCAAAGACGCCAACCGAGATTCGACAATTCTTGGGTTTGGCTGGCTACTATCGAAGGTTCATTGAGGATTTTTCAAAGATCGCTCAACCATTGACGCTCCTCACACAAAAAGATAAGAAGTTTGATTGGGGAATCAAACAGGAAGAAGCGTTCCAGCTATTGAAAGATAAGCTCTGCAATGCGCCAATCTTAGCACTACCAGAAGGTACCGAGGATTTCGTGGTATACTGTGACGCCTCGCGTCAAGGATTGGGTTGCGTGTTGATGCAACGCCAAAAGGTTATAGCTTACGCATCGCGTCAACTGTAGGTACACGAAAAGAATTATACCACGCATGATTTGGAAGTCGGCGCAGTGGTATTTGCTTTAAAGATCTGGAGACACTACCTATATGGTACAAAGTGTACAATCTTCACAGATCATAAGAGCCTACAACACATATTCAACCAGAAGGAGTTGAATATGAGACAAAGACGATGGGTTGAGTTGTTGAACGATTACGACTGCGAGATAAAGTATCATCCAGGGAAGGCGAATGTGGTCGCCGACGCCCTAAGTCGAAAAGAAAGGATCAAGCCCATAAGGGTTAGGGCTTTAGAGATGATTATCCAAACCGATCTTTCCTTGCGCATTCGTGCCGCGCAGAAAGAAGCTCTTAAGGAAAGAAACCTTGAAGAGGAATATCTCCATGGGATGGAGAAGCAATTGGTGCCAAACGAGGAAGGAACGTTATGTTTCATGAAAAGGATTTGGGTTCCTTTGTTCGGTGATTTGAGAAAAGTTATTTTTGATGAGGCACACAAACCACGGTACTCTATCCATCCAGGAGCGGATAAGATGTACCAAGATCTTAAAGATTATTATTGGTGGCCGAGGATGAAAGACGATGTTGCTGTTTATGTGAGCAAATGTTTATCGTGTGCTAAAGTGAAAACGGAATACTAGAAGCCTTCAGGACTTCTGCAACAACCTGAGATTCCCAAGTGGAAATGGGAACAAATCTCCATGGATTTTATTACAAAGTTGCCAAGAACGCCAAGAGGTCATGACACTATTTGGGTAATAGTGGACCGATTAACGAAGTCTGCGCACTTCTTACCTATCAGGGAGAAAGATAACACGAGCAAGTTGGCTGAAATTTACATGAGAGAAATCGTTACGCGCCATGGAGTGTCTCTCTCAATCATCTTCGATAGAGACGGAAGGTTCGTATCAAGGATTTGGCAATCCTTCCAAGAAGCTTTTGGCTCGCAATTAAATATGAGCACTGCGTTTCACCCACAGACCAACGGACAAAGCGAACGGATGATACAAACATTGGAAGATATGCTGAGAGCATGTGTTATGGATTTGGGCAGTAGCTGGGATAAACATTTACCATTGGTCAAATTTTCATACAACAACAGCTACCACACCAGTATTGGTGCCGCGCCATTTGAAGCACTATATGGCCGCAAGTGCAGATCACCGCTTTGTTGGTCTGATGCAGGTGATAGACAATTGGTTGGTCCTGATGTGGTACAGGAAACCACGGATAAGATCGCACAGATCCGAGATCACATCAAGGCGGCTCGTGATCGTCAGAAATGTTACGCGGACCGAAGAAGGAAACCTCTAGAATTTGAGGTAGGTGATATGGTTTTGTTGAAAGTATCACTCTGGAAGGGTGTGGCACGCTTCGGGAAGCGTGGAAAGTTGAATCCGCGGTATATTGGTCCGTTCAGAATTTTGGAAAGAATTGGGTTAGTAGCATACAAGTTGGATTTACCTGCTGAACTGAGTGGCGTACATGATACATTTCATGTATCGAATCTGAAGAAAAGTCCAACTCAAGATACCATTGTCATTCCCACCGACGAGATTCATGTTGACGACACGCTCCATTTTGTTGAAGAACTGGTTGAGGTTACAGATTGGAAAGTGAACAAAACGCGCCGGAGCAGTGTCAAGCTCGTCAAGGTTCGATGGAATGCAAGACATGGCCCGGAACACACCTGGGAGCGTGAGGACCGAATGAAAGAGAAATACCCCCACTTATTTCCCAAGAACACTGCATCTAGAAGCAGAACTTAAAATTTTGAGACGAAATTTTTCTAACGGGGGGAGAATGTGACAACCCTCACCAAATCAGGTATCCGTATGACTTAATTAATATTTAGTTACTTCTTAATTACTGTGCTTGCTTGAAATTATGGATAAACTGCTACCTGAATACGGATACATGAACATACTTGCATCATACTTTATTTGCTGTCACTCCGTTATTTACATACAGAACTTTAGTGACAACCTTGATGCACAAAAGCACAGTAGCACAATGAACAGATAACCCATTTAACATGCTGATATAGCCAGCACCAGGCAGGCACTGCCTCTAAGGCCTGTATGAGCCAGGAATAGATCACTACGCTAGTAGAGAGTGTAGGGATATGAGGGTTGTAGAACTGCGTCACTAGGTATAAGTTATAGTGACCGGATGTGCCTAAAACGTACTTTAAGTACAAAATTCAGCACTTTAAATAAAAATTCAGCATTTAGCCAACTAATAAAGTGCCAAAACATGAGAAAAACATTACTAGACACTTTCCAAAGTGTCGGGAATAAATCGTGTCACTAAAAATAGTATTTACGACACTTTAAAGCTTTGTTAAGCACTTTAACGGATTAATATCCAACCGTACAACCGGGCTTAACCCGGAACATAAAAATATTGCCATCCACACTGTTTTTCTTTTTCTGAGCCAGCTAGGGTCCCCGAAAACCCTAACACCCGTTACAACTTACTACATGCTAATATCTAGTTTTAAGCTCCTAACTTAACATAACTATATCCTAATTATCTAGTTGAAATCGAACAAAAGACCCCCCCCCCCCCCGAACCGAAATTGTCCCCTAGGGGACACCCCTTGTCCTTGCAAGATTAAAATAATCTTGGTTGTCTAAAATCAAGTGGACATAAAACCCTTTGGTTAAAATGGAAAGATTTATCTATAAGTAATAAGCATGATCCATCATATTCACTTAACACTTAACAAATCACCACACTACTCTCTCCTCTCCTTTGCTCCATTCGGCCGAACACCAAGCCCCACCATCCATCATTTTTTGATTTCATTCAAGACATCCCAAGCACATACAAGGGTTAAGGATCGCGTATAAGGAACCTCGGCGCACTCGGATTGCGAAGGACCTCACTACATTGCTTTTATCCACTTGATTTCCGACTAGTTTCTTCCATAGCCTCGAGCTAGTAGTAAGTGACTCTAAACGTCTTCTTGATCTATTCTAAGGTGGTTAAAATGAACTTTGTCGGTTAAAAATCAGGAACATACAAGATTACATGCTAAAAGTTTACAAAAATGATAAACATGTTGGATAAAAACAATAGAGTTGTTTAAAACTTGTAAGACTTGTTTTATGGTGATTATTTAGTGTTGATCTATGCTAGTAGTAACTCGGATCGTCATCTAACCCGGCTAAGTCATGTCTATGAAACATGACCTAGAATATGTTAAAGTATGAAAGAGGTTAAATGATGAACACTACTACATATCAAGCATGAACTTGTGTAAAGACAATCTTTCTTATGAAATAGACTTGTAAACTAGTAGATCTACGGATCTACAAGTGGTATTTTCAAAGGACCAAGCGTCAAAAGAAATCATATTTTCTAAACCAGGTTTTACATGAACAAGAGTGATTTTTGTAAACACACAAGTGTGCAGACACTTGTGTAACACAAAGTTTTGACAAAAGAACTATTTTTGTAAATGTTGACAAGAAGTTGTGGAAATTTATTTTCTTTAAAAACGAGACTCTCAAGAAACCGAGTTGATGTTGGACCGTTGTTTGACCCTAAAACGTCAGTCAAGGTAGCTCATCCTCATATACAAAGGCGGAAACAGAGTATACAAGGTTACAACAGCTTGTCCTTTCAATTCCACAACTTTTATTGCTTTCAAATGTGATTTTGACAGAGTTTCGGCTCCTGAGCACACAACACACACATACAGATTCGCTCCAAATGTCCCCTATTTATAGATCTAGCTGGTTCGCTCCAATGACCTGACAAAATAAGCGAACCAGTCATTTTACCTAATAAGCGAACCTCATCACGACCCTATGAGCGAACCTACTAATCCTTATAAGCGAACCTATATCTAAAATGTACATATAAGCAAACCTTGATCATAAAATATATATTTTGACTTTCTAGACTCCCTGTTGACCTATCTAGACCTAAGACATCATGTAGACGTAGTCAACAGACATTCCGTGCATCAACAGACTCCCCCTTGGATGTTGACGTAGTCTTTATCAGTCTTCAGATCCATAGTCTTCAGTCTCAGTTTTGTCACCAACTCTCCAACTCTGTCTTCTCTTATTAGGCATTCTTCACAAGTTCCAGAACTGTCTCCTAGCTCTAACTTCAAGCTTCCCATTCGTTGTTGATCCAGACTCCCCCTTTCACAGACTCCCCCTCTCAGTATGCTGGGATTTAAGGTATCTGGTTCAAGCTTTGACAATTTGCCTCCATGGGAATAATGAAGTCTCCAAACCTGTTACTCAACCAATAATCATTACAATCTATCTTTTCTAAACAATAAAAACAAATTCAATCAGCACTGAGAAATCCACTTAAGTTTTCAAGTTCAAGTTAATGACCCTGAACACCTGATTAATCTACCAAGTTCAATTTAATGACCCTGGTTGATCTTTTGACGAATCAAACTGATTTAGTAAAATCATTTTCAACTTTTTCTGAAAATAACAAGTATCAACTTAATGAACTTGATTTTGACTTTGAAAAACAATCAAACTTCCAACAATATAAGCTCTCCTCATTCTTCAGCTCAGAATCTCCTGCATCTGCTTCATCTTTCTAGAATCCAACAATCAACTTTCCACTCTGGTTTGTCTAAAATAAAGCAGAAATAAAATCTTTTTGGATTTTTAATGTGATCTAAACTAAGAAATGAAATAACAGAAAACTTAAATTGCAGAAAGTAAACTATTTACAAGTTTTATTTTTGGCGAGCGTGTCAGGGAATCATATCAGCTTTTCAGACAGATTACAAGTACCGTTAAGCTACATTACATACACAGATTTAAACAATTCACCTCGATTGTCGATATACTGACCCATCTTAAATTCTCACACAAACTTCAATCTATTCAGGATACCGTTTAAGTGTTTTAAGAACTTAGATCAATTCATGTGTCCCACCTCTTGAATATACTCCCGTATCCAGAATCCCAATATTCAGTCTTACAGGCAAGAATACTACAATGATGTCTGTACATAAATTAGGGGTTAAATGCGAGAACTGAGGGATCTCAGGTCAGAACTTCCGTTCAACAGAGAGATATCAGCTTCGACTTTGAAGTGTGTCCCCTTTAGAGGATCTTTTCAGCTACAACAGATGATTATCAATTTTATTCTCTAATCAGCTGAGGGCTTTATACTATATTTCAAGCATTTTGGATAAAGTATTAGCCAAGGACTAGGTCAGAACTACCGTTCAGCAGAAGTCCCGGAATAATACCCCAGACATCATAGAGTATAAACACCTAGTATATCAGAATACGAGACCTTTCAAACGAGATTTCAGGGGTTACCTATATATCCAAGTAGTGTTCCCCACGAATTTCACCAGTTTGAAACTTTAGGTTTATGTCCCGAATAAATTTACTAAATGTGCAAAAACCTATCGACACATCGTTAGTGAGACTGTTTAACTCATTTTATCTTTCCGAATCTTTAGCATACTGTAATTGTCTAGCCGATATATACACAAGCTCTTTTTCAATTTTATCATGTTTTTGAATTTTTGCATTTTTTACTGTTTTTGTATTTTTTCTGAAAATAAACTATGTACAACTATCTATCTCCCCATAAATACCAAAACACAAAAAAAAACCGAAAAACCATCGCAGATTGTTTCTCATCTTCATCCGCAACAGTACTCTCATCAACGCTCACAACCCCATCCGACACCGAAAGCAATTTCATACCATTAAGTTTTAACAAATATTGAAACCGATTTTTATCAAAAGCTTTGGTATGCAAATCCGCTTTTTGTTCGTCAGTGTGGATTTTCTCAATTCGTATCAACTTTTTCTCGAAGCAATCGCGAATAAAGTGATGACAAATCTCGATATGTTTAGTTTTAGCGTGATATACTGGATTTTTAGTTATATTAATTGCGGCCTCATTATCAACAAATAGAGGTGTGTTAAGAAACTACAAACCATAGTCGCGCATCTGTTGTTGTATCCACAGAATCTGAGAGCAGCAACTGCTAGCAGAAACATACTCCGCTTCACATGTAGATAGCGCCACAGATGTTTGTTTCTTACACTGCCAGGTAACCAATCTCGGTCCAAAGAACTGGCATCCTGTAGTTGTTGATTTCACGTTGACTTTGCAGCATCCGAAATCTGAATCGGAATACCCTTCGAGCGAAAAATCGCCTTTTCTAGGATACCATAACCCCAATGACGGAGTACCTTTCAGGTAACGTAATATCCTCTTGACAATAATCATGTGCGATGCTCTCGGGTTAGACTGAAATTTTGCTGCGAGGCACGTTGGGTACATGATGTCAGGACGTGAAGCAGTCAGATACATCAAAGAACCTATCATGGAACGATAAAACGTTTCATCAGCCCTGTCTCCAGTGAGATCTGGGTGAATCCCATGATTAGTCGCAAGTGGGGTAGCAGCTGGAGTAGAACTTGACATTCCAAATTTCTCTAGAATATCATGCACGTACTTCGTTTGATGAATGAAAATTCCTTCAGGAAGATGTTCAACTTGTAGACCCAGAAAGAATTTCATCTCCCCCATTGATGACATTTCGAATTTCTGCTTCATCACCTGTTCGAAATCTTTGCACAATTTCTCATTCGTTGACCCAAAAGTTATATCGTCCACATAAATTTGTACTATCAGAAGATGACCATCAACAACTTTAGTGAAGAGAGTGGCATCCACTTTTCCACGTATAAAATGGTTAGCGAGTAGGTGTTGAGACAAAGTCTCGTACCAGGCCCTCGGCGCCTGATGTAGACCATACAACGCTTTGTCTAGCAGATAAACTTTGCTCTTGTGGATTGGGTCAGTAAATCCCGGCGGCTGACCAACATAAACCTCCTCTTTGACCTTCCCATAAAGAAACGCTGATTTAACATCTAACTGATATACTTTGAAATTCTTCCAAGACGCAAAAGCTAGGAAAATTCTGATAGCCTCTAGTCGTGCGACAGGAGCATAGACTTCGGTAAAATCAATCCCCTCCTGTTGACTAAAGCCCTGAACAACGAGTCGAGCTTTGTTCCTTACAACCACCCCTCTATCGTCCCTCTTACATTTGAAAACCCAATTTGTATTGATTTTCCTTTGACCATCCGGCAAATCAACTAACTTCCACACCCCCAATTTTTCAAACTGACTTAACTCTTCTTGCATTGCTATGACCCAAGAGTCTTCAGTAAGCGCCTCTTTGTAAGTTCTCGGTTCAACCTGCGAAATAAAACAACTTAATGAAAATTCAGTTTGTAAAGGTGCTACTGTAGAATAAAAACATGTTAAGCCCTGGTCAATTTGACGTCTCGTGCGAACGCCCGATTGCAATTCTCCTATGATCAACTCCTCTGGATGATAAGAAAGAGTTCGCGGCATCACTTCGCTTGGAACTTCTACATTTCCCTCCAGATTAGTAACATTCTGTTCTGCATCTTGTTCACCAACTTGGTTTGTTTGACTTGACAACTGGATCTGCTCCCCCTCAAGATCTGAATCACCATGGTAAAAAACTGGCATATTTTCAGCTTCTTGATCATCATTCACCTCCGACTGATTACCAGGAACAACTTCATCATCATTTTCACCAGCATTACTAGGACCTGCTTCATCGTCATTTGAAGTTTCCCGAGGTCTTCTAGAATACTCTGCTGGAAACCTGAGCTGCGACTCATACTCTCGCAAAATATCCAGCTCATCAAAGAAATCTTCTTCTTCCTCTGATTCTTCTCTCATGTCAAACGAATCCCAAAGTTTGTCATAATGATAACGCCATGAATCACCAGGATTCTGTGGCGGCATAGTGTACCCCTGACATTCAACATTTGTTGCCTCAATAATCTGCTTCTCGCTTGGAATGAAAACACGTCGCAAAGGACTTGAATAACCCACAAAGATTCCCTCAACGCTCTTCGGACCAAACTTTCCTTTAGGCTCTATCACCGTACAGGGTGACCCAAACGGTTCTAGATACTTCAAATTCGGGTTGCGTTTATTGAGTAGCTCAATACACGTCTTATTGAACTTCTTTACAGTAAGAACTCTGTTGAGAGTATAGCATGCAGCAGAAACAACTTCAGCCCAGAAATTTATTGGTAACTTAGAGTCTGCAAGCATCGTTCTGGCTGTCTCGATTAGCGTCCGGTTTTTGCGTTCTACAACTCCATTCTGCTGCGGAGTGTACGGAGCCCTAAACTCATGCAGTATACCTCTTTCGTCACAAAATTCTTCCATCTTACTGTTTTTGAACTCAGTACCATTATCACTGAGAATTCTATAGATCGGCCTCTGGTACAGATTCTCAATTCTTTTAAACAATGCCATCAAACTATCAAAAGTCTCATCTTTTGATTTCAAAAACATCACCCAAGAAAATCTGGAATAATCATCGGTCACGACCAAACAGTAGTAATCTCCTGTTATACTCTTGACATTCACTGGACCGAACAAATCCATGTGAAGTCTTTCCAAAGGTCTTGAAACTGAATTGACTTGCTTTGTAGGGTGTGACTTTTTCTTCTGTTTGCCTTTGACACAACTTATGCACTCCCCTTCCAGATGAAAACCTTTAATATGCACTCCTGTGACCAAGTCGTTATGCACTAAGTGATTCATTTTCCTTAGGTGAATATGCCCCATCTTTCGGTGCCATAACCTTGACTCTTTCTCCGTTGCTCTGGACACAAAACAATGAGCCTGACCCGTGGTTGTAGTAGCGACGCTCATGTCCAACACGTACAGATCGTTGACTCTTGGTGCCCTCATGATGATCCACTCTTCAGGTATCACAAATCCCGGTTTCAAGATCAAACATTCTTTGTCGGTGAAATGAGTAGTATACATCTGGTTACAGATCTGGGAGATACTCAGCAGATTGTTCTCCAGCTCAGCGATGTAGTTAACTCTCTCAAACGTTATAATGCCATTTGACAATGTTCCTTCACCTATGATCCTTCCTCCTTGATTACCCGCAAAACCCACATAACCACCGTTAATGTTATGCACATCATACAGCAATGTGGTCTTCCCTGTCATATGCCTTGACGCTCCACTATCCATTATCCACCTGGATACAAGTTTTGGAAGACCCTACACATAGCAGATCATCATTTAAACAACTTCAAGAAAGAGCCGATTCATGCTTCGCAATCCAGGAAGCTCCGACAATTCAAACTGTTTAGTCAAACATTGAGTCCACCCAGGCCTCATCAGCCTTAGGTGCAACCTTGACTCTCGCAATTTGAATTTTGAAATTTTCAGTCTTGAGAGGCGGAAAATTTGCATCATAATCAACAATAATTGGCTCTTCAGCCTTTTTCTCATCAGAATTTGAAACTTTCTTCTCAACATTTGAATCAATTTTAGGTTTCCACACCTGTTGAGTTACTGCAACCCTTTTGTAAAATTTGTCATTTTTAGTTACCAACTTTCCTACGGGTACAGTTTTTACTTTTAGGTTGTCGATTTTAGTGTTTTTCTTTTCAACAACTTTCTTCTCAACATGCATCGGTGCTTTACCCTTCACATCAACCTTCTTTTGTTGAGTCTTCACAGCTTCAGTCTTAGGCTTCACATATGTACACTTTCGTGCAATATGACCAACCTGTTCACATCTAAAACAAGTACGAGTATCAGCTACCCGACTCGTGCCTTCAGACTGAGCCTGTGAAACTCTCTTCTCAAAAAATTCTTTGTTCGATTTTGAAAAAATTTCTTTTTCTTCATCAGCAAGTGAACTTGAACTGTTCACAAACTTTTTCTTTTCAACAAACCTCTTGTGTGAAATATTCTTTTTTCTGAAATGGTTTACCCCCCTGATAACCACCTGACCAGTTGTTTCTGTTGTTATTGTAAAAACGCGGTGGATAACCAGTTTTCTCGTTGTAAACCCTGTCTTTCTTTCGACTCAAATTATTCACAGCTGACAACTCTACTTCAACAAGTTTGAAAACATTTGTCAATTTATTCACGTTAACATTCTCGATCGGAAACTCTGAATCCGAAAACAACTTATCCGAACCCATCATCTTGTACGTGACAAGGTTTGATTCTTCATCTAAGTTGTTCTTTGACTTTTGTTTCGGAATGTATTTATCCAAGAAACACACATCCTCCTCAGAAGTGTCACAATCTGGTTTAAGCACTTTGTCTACCACACTTTTCACCACATCACTTTGGACACCCTCGTCATTGGAAGACGTGAACGTGACATCAATGTTTTCAGGAAGTTTAACATCACTTTCTTCCTCAATTTCCACCAAAATGGACTGCTTTTTCGTGTAGTTGTCTAAGATTGGCGGTGGAACTTTGTGAAACCCTACACCCGTTCCATCTGAAAACACATCCTCGCCAGCTTTGTTTTTCCCTATAGGTTTGGGAACAATATGCTGCAACACAAAGCTTGCTGAGCTATTGCTGTTTAACTTCAACTGAATTCTTTCATTTTCAATTTCCGCTTCTTGAACCTTAAGTTTCAATTTAGCAATTTCATCCAGTTGTTTGTTAATTAATTCTTCTTTTATTCTCACCACAGCTCTCAGATGTTCGTTTTCTTTATACGTTTAACCATTACGATCATCACTATCTTTGACAATGTTTTTCAATTTTTCAAACTTTTCAGAAATATGACGGTTTTCAAGAATTAATTTTTCATTTTCACATTTAATTTTCTCTCGTTCAGTTTTATCATTTTCAATTTGAACTGTTAATTCCTTGATCCGTTCAGTTGAAGCTTTTACTGTTTTGTCACGACCTAGAATCTGATCCTCAACATTTCTAACCTTCGTTGTCAGATTTTTGATTTTCTCACTATTTAGGTACATGACAGTGCTACAAAAATTGCATTGTTTAGTGCAATTTTTGCAGTCAGCATTTCCATCGACTTTGTTACCTGACACATTCGTTGACGCATTTTGACTGACCTGATCCTTTGACTCAGTAACAGAAATAGGATCTACCTCGAGTGCTTTTGCAGCCAGCACTTTGTCAGCCATCTTTCCCAGGTTCTCAGTTGTCAACTCTTGCGTAGTATCGATCAAACCTGTATCAACCTGCTTTGCTTTCTCAATCTCTTCTTTTTCTTTCATCTCTTTCTCCTATTTCTCCTTTCTCTCTTCCTCTTTCTCTTCTTCAATCATCTTCTCAGTTGGCGTTCCCCACCACTTGTGCTGCCAATACTCATCATCCTCTTTTATCTCCTTGATGATGGCTTCCATATCAAGTGTGCTGTCATCAATCGCAATGTTTCCATATCGATCAAGATAACATTCCCTATCTGGATCCCATCTATTTGCTCGTCTTGCTTCCAGATAAATACGAGAGATCTTCAAGATTCTGTTTTCAGCAATCATCTTTCTATAACAGTACTTCTGCTCGTCAGTACGATCATCTTTCCATGGAATCGGTTCATCATCATTCGCCATGAATGCGTAACCAACCGCATCTTCTTCCGGTAACACTTCCTTACTCCAATCGTACCCCTCATCATCATAAATCACTGCGAGAGCCCTTGATTTGTCTCTATTATCTTCAGTCTGTTTCAATCTCGGCGGCTCGGATTAATTTTGATGATAAATTGCCTTTTTGTAGTAATCATCTCGAAATGGATTCTCTGACTCATCTGCGTACGCGTTTCTGCATTCACGCTTGAAGTGACCCTTCTGCTTACACTTAAAGCACGTCACCTTCGATTTGTCGAACCCCAACTTTGTAGACGGACCACCTATCGTTTTTCTCCCGGTAATTTCCATGAAACGTTGAGCACGTCGAACAGCACTTGCCATTGCCCAACGAATGTCAATAAGCTCCATTTCTTCGGGGTCTATCTGATCGTAATCTTCTTTTGTCAGATTTGTATTCCCGATCTTACCAGCCACCAACCCTTCATAAGATTCCAACACAGATGCCAAGAAAACCATCTGTTGCTTAGCCGACTCCTCATCAAAATTCTGTGCGTTCTTCAAATCTATCGCGATGTTGCAAGAAAACTTCGTGTCAGAACGATTTGTAGAAGACGTAGATCCACTGTGATAACCACTGTGACTTCCACTGTTTGAACTGCTTTGACTTTCTTTGTTTGCTGAAGAAACATTCTCAGCAAAAAATGCAGTTTTCGGAGAAGTAGCTTTCGGCATCAAGCTTTTCGGATAGTACAAGTCCAGGTTTTGCTAATAAGATGAGTGATTGACTTTGTATGTTTTCTTCAATTCTAGCTCATGACTTTCAAGTCTCTCAATCACCAAATCTGGAGTAAATTTTCAGGAGCAATAGTGTTCTTCAACATCAGTGCGTAATATCTCCAATCCACTTCATCTGGTAATGAATCGAACAGTTTGTCAACAAGTTCTTCATCAGAATACGTGATCTTATGTCATGCAAGTTCCAGCTTCAGATGACCGTACCTTTCAATCATTTTACAAACCGATTCATTTTTAAGACAACTAAACATGTCAAACTCTTTTCTAAGAAGTTTCGTTTTATTTTTTACAATCTCATTACTCCCTAGACACTTTTTCTTGAGTTTTTTCCATAAATCTTTAGCATTGGAGTAGTCTATCAACGTGTCTTCCCGCACCGACTGAAACAATAATGCCACACACTTTTGCTCGGCAACAAATCCTTCAATTTCTTCAGCTGATCTCAATGCTTCACCATTCTTCTTTCCATTTGCATATCCGTTTTTCATACTCTTCCAACTTGCAAATGCGAATGCCATCAGCCAGTCTTCAAACTTTGTAGACCACCTACTATAATCTTCTATAGCCATTAGCTTCAGAGGTTTGTTGAATGTACCAAATGCACTCTCCGACTCCCAAGCTTCTTTCTTTTTCTCTTTAGGTGTATCCTCATTCGTATTGCTTGAAGACGTATCGTTGTTTCCAGAACTTCCCGTGAAAGCATACATGTCGCTGAAGGGATTCATGAAAATATCATCCATTTTGATTATTCCTGCAAAAACAACCAACACTTAGAAAAAAATTTCAAATTTTTGAAAATCTGGACAAATAAGCGGATCAATCTGTGATTGACAGATGAGCGGACCAGTAAGGTTCAAATAAGCGAACCCAACAATGTCTTATCAGCAAACCAGTTGATGTCCGTTCGAGCGGACCTGTAATCGTTCGTTCGAGCGGACCGGTATAAGCGAATCGTCAGATAAGCGAACCCAAATATGTCCAAATATGCGGACCTGTAACTGTCCGAATGAGCGGATCTACTAGTAAAATTTTTCGAAAGAGCGAACCTGATTGATTGTTACGAGCGAATCTAATGAGAATTTTTGTACGTAAAAGCGAGCCTGTCGTTTGAAAAAGCGAACCACTGTTTTTAGCCGGTTTTAACCATTTTTAATCCGAATTTCACTCTAAAACTTTCTAGGGTTTGTTATTAATGTGTTTTACATGTTATACTCAAATTTCAGACAATTTCAACCGTAGGAACCACTGAAAACTAAAAAAGTATGAGAGAAAGTGAGTAGAAAAGAGAGATTTCTGCAGATATAAGCTGTAGTAGTATGAACTCCTCGTCCTGAGCTCTGATACCACTTGTTGGACCGTTGTTTGACCCTAAAACGTCAGTCAAGGTAGCTCATCCTCATATACAAAGGCGGAAACAGAGTATACAAGGTTACAACAGCTTGTCCTTTCAATTCCACAACTTTTACTGCTTTCAAATGTGATTTTGACAGAGTTTCGGCTCCTGAGCACACAAACACACACATACAGATTCGCTCCAAATGTCCCCTATTTATAGATCTAGCTGGTTCGCTCCAATGACCTGACCAAATAAGCGAACCAGTCATTTTACCTAATAAGCGAACCTCATCACGACCCTATGAGCGAACCTACTAATCCTTATAAGCGAACCTATATCTAAAATGTACATATAAGCTAACCTTGATCATAAAATACATATTTTGACTTTCTAGACTCCTGTTGACCTATCTAGACCTAAGACATCATGTAGACGTAGTCAACAGACATTCCGTGCATCAACAGTTGATTTATACAAAGATCCACTAAAAGTAATGGAAAGTTACTACCTATTTTGGATAAACCACAAGTTCATGTATTTTTGCGATTTATATCTATTTTTACTAGTTTGATGGTTTGAATATTGTTTATTGTTGATTGAGAAAATTGTTATTTGAAATTATAAAAGAAAATGATACGCTTGAAAGGGTGGCCACCTCCAGTTACAGGGGAAACTC
The DNA here is from genome assembly GCF_002127325.2 of Helianthus annuus. Lineage (NCBI taxonomy): Eukaryota > Viridiplantae > Streptophyta > Magnoliopsida > Asterales > Asteraceae > Helianthus > Helianthus annuus. Next base: position 69,474,516 of record NC_035441.2, read on the forward strand.
TGGCAAAATTTTTCCAAAAACCTAACACTTGGAAATATTTTCACCACAAGTGTTATAAATATGATTGGTCTATTTATAACATGAGATGTTATGTACTATTACTATCATTATATACGTACGCTTTACTATGGCCTGACCCACGTGAACACATCGTTTAGAAGATGCCGCCGAGACGTCAAACGCAAATGCCTACCAATGAGGCAGAGCTTCAGCAAGTCATCGCTGCTGCCATCGCACAGTACGCCGCCTCTCAAGGAGGGACTAGTGGAAGTAATTCTGGCAATACTGGCAACAACAATCCGCCTCATGGTAATACTAAGTCATTGAGACATACCATGATACAATTGGATATCTCTAGCAAGGATGCTAATGCCATTCATATGTTGTAACGTATGTGCAGGGTGCACCTACAAGTAGTTCCTAGACTGCAAACCTGTCAACTTTGATGGCACCGGAGGTGCTGTCGCTTTTGTTTGTTGGGCCGAGAAGACGGACTCAGTTCTCCGCATGAGCAAGTGTGCTCCAAACCAGCAAGTTACCAACATTTTGGGGCCATTCTTGGACGGAACCCTATCCTGGTGGAATTTACAAGTCCAAACACTTGGTGAAGCCGCTGCATACGCAATGACATGGAACGAGCTGAAGGAGCTCATGCGCCGGAAGTATTGCTCTCGTGCAGAAATTCAAAAGTTGGAAACTGGATTTTGGCACCTGAAGATGGAAGGTCCGAAAATCGCAGAGTATGTTCAAAGGTTTCACGACTTATCTCATGTGGTACCTTATATGGTCACGCCAGAATTCAAGCAGATTGAGCATTTCATTTGGGGTTTAGCTCCTCAAATCATAAGTATGGTGACTTCTTCAAAGCCGACAACAATTACTGAGGCAATTGATCTGAGCGTGGCTCTCACAGAGGAGGCTATACGCCTAAACAAGTTTTCTGATGCTGAGCCAAAGAAGAAAGAGACTCATGTCGAGTCATCCGGGGGTAACAAAAGAAAGTTCTCGAACTTCAAACAAGGCACCAGTGGGGTTGTTAAGAAAGGAGAGTCAAGCACGCCAGCTCAAGTTACAGCTGGTACTGGAAGGAAAGGAAAGGGATATATGGGTACCCATCCCAAGTGCAACACCTGCCAGCGTCACCATTCTGGCCGATGTGGTTTAAAAGTATGTGAAGCTTGTGAAAAGACTGGTCACTCAAAGGATTCTTGTTGGGCTACTGTTGGCCGGGGAGGCCAAGGAGGATTTGGGAATAGAAACAATAACCGAGGTGGAAATGGAAATCGCCCACAAGGAAACAATGGAGGAAATGGGAATCGAGGCAACAATGCGAATCAGGCTGGTAATGTGAACTGTAATCAGAACAACAATCAAGCTGGGAATGGTGGAGGAAACGGGCAAAGACCAGGATGCTTTAACTATGGTGATATTGGGCATTATAAGCGAGACTGCCCAGAATTGAATCAAGCGCGCGGAAGGGTTTTCAATATCGAAGGAAGGGAAGTGCGCCAGGATCCCAATGTCGTTACTGGTACGTTCCCTGTAAACCAACGCTTTGCATCCGTTTTATTTGATACTGGTGCCGATTATAGCTTCGTATCGTTAGAGTTTAAGAATATGCTTGGGTTAGCCGCTAGTAACTTAGATATCCCCTATTCAATCGAATTGGCTAATGGAAAGTTAGTAGAAGCCAATGAAGTTGTCAGAGGTTGTGTAATCGAATTGGGAGAGCGTGAGTTTGCTTTGGATCTACTTCCAGTCCAGCTGGGAAGCTTCGACGTGGTAGTAGGAATGGATTGGTTATCAGGCAACAAGGCAGAAATTGTTTGTCACGAAAAGGTCGTTCGTATCTCAACCGAAGATGGTGAAACAATTGTGGTTCATGGAGAGAAGCGTGATACGCCTTTGAGAATTATCAGCTTCCTGAAAGAGCGAAAGTGTTTACAAAAGGGATGTGCTGCCTTCCTAGCACACATCGTGGATAAGAAAGCTGTTGAACCAAAAATCGAAGACATCCATGTCTTGAGGGAATATCTGGAAGTCTTCCCAGAGGACTTGCCAGGATTTCCACCCCAGAGGCAAGTGGAGTTCCATATTGACTTAGTTCCAGGCGCTGGGCCTGTAGCTAGGGCACCATATCGACTTGCCCCATCTGAGATGCAAGAACTGTCGACACAACTTCAGGAGTTGTTAGACAAGGGATTCATCAGACCAAGCTTCTCACCTTGGGGAGCTTCGGTCCTGTTTGTCAAGAAGAAGGACGACAGTTTTCGAATGTGTATCGACTACCGGTAGTTGAATAAGCTGACGATCAAGAATAGATACCCTCTGCCAAGGATCGATGATCTATTCAACCAACTGCAAGGGTCAAGCTTTTATTCAAAGATCGATTTGCGATCCGGATACCATCAGTTAAGGATACAAGAGGAAAGTATCCCGAAGACAGCCTTCAGAACTCGTTATGGACACTACGAGTTCCTAGTTATGCCGTTTGGGTTGATAAACGCGCCTGCAGTTTTCGTGGATCTAATGAATAGAGTTTGCAAGCTATACTTGGATAAGTTCGTGATTGCGTTGATTGACGACATTTTGATTTACTCAAAGACAAAGGCTGAGCACGAACAGCATCTAAGAGCTATTTTGGAGCTGCTGAAGAAAGAACAGCTGTATGCCAAATTCTCTAAGTGCGAGTTTTGGCTTCCCACCAAGATCGAAGCGATCAAGAATTGGAAGACGCCAAAGACGCCAACCGAGATTCGACAATTCTTGGGTTTGGCTGGCTACTATCGAAGGTTCATTGAGGATTTTTCAAAGATCGCTCAACCATTGACGCTCCTCACACAAAAAGATAAGAAGTTTGATTGGGGAATCAAACAGGAAGAAGCGTTCCAGCTATTGAAAGATAAGCTCTGCAATGCGCCAATCTTAGCACTACCTGTGACACCTATGTCACTTCAGCCATCAAACAAATACCAAACCGATGAAATATTGTATTTCATACTTGGGATTTGTATAAACATGTGTATCATTTGCACATATCAACTCTTGTTCAATTTCGGGCTTTAGATCGCTTTCTAGAGGGTTATACGCGCACTGATGCGTAAATATAACCAGTTAATGCAACAAACACTCCGGAATAGTGAAATAGGCTTAACATACCTTAAATAACCTCCACATAACTTAGAAATAAGTTTTGGATGGTTTGGTGTGTTGAAATCAAGTTTGTTCGATCGCAGGGACTAATTGTGTCAAACTGCGAAACTATACCGATTCGTATAGTAACAAACCTTCCGGAACTAGATCATAAGTTAAATATGCCCTAAATATCCTTTACATAGCTTAGAAATAGGCTTTGAGGTGTTTGGTGCGCAAAAAAATAAACTTTTGGTCATTCAGGGACTAAAAGCGTCAAAAAGTGCATAAGTTTGCATTTTCGCGCATATCTTACGTTCTGAATATATCCGGACATCCAAAAATTTATGTAAGCATTAAAATATTTTATTTTAGTGTTTGGCATATTAAAAATCCATTCGTCGCTCAATTTGGGTCGTTTTTGCGTTCGTTACGACTTCCGTCGTAATTAACCGAACAACGCAACCGTACGACCAAACGAACCGACATCCGAGAGATTTTTGAGCATGTTTTGAGTTCCCAATACTTTAACTTCATTTTAGAGCCTTGAAATGAGGTTAACGGGGCTTAAACGTGTCAAAAATGGGCCGAAACGCATGATTCTAAGCTGCAGGGACCAAAACTGACAAATCTGTCAAACTATGCCCAGGCGGCCCGCGTGAGAATTTGTGTAATCCTTACGCGGGGCGCGTCAGACTCCCAGATCAGCAAAATTGTTGCAAACAGCTGTTTGCAGCTGTTTAGCACTTCTAAAACTCTTGCAAATGGTTTTGGGGCATTTCTATGGGCTCTAATGGTATTCTAACACAAGGGGCCCATGTGTACGGCCAAGATCGAAGCACGTTTGTCGAGGAACGATCCTAACGGTCTTGGTTTTCCTATAAATACCCCTCACCTTTCACTTGCAAAACCCACTTGATTTCTTGAGATTTCTCTAAGTTGGAGTACTAAACCACTTCATACCTGAGAATACTTGAGAAATCAAAGCTTGCGGGGACCCTTTGTAAGTTTTCCTTCGTTCTTTTATTGCTTTTCGAGTTCAAAAGTCAAACTTTGTTTCACTTTCTGCATTGACCAGTTTATGGTCAATGCGAAGTTCGTTTGAACTTCATAACGTGAGCGTAATCACGATGGTTATAGTTCCTAGTAACTATACCTACTGATTACCACGTTATCTAGGCTCAGTGACGAGTCGTAGTTTCGGCCAAAATGCGTTTTCTCGCGTATTTTGTAACCAAACTACTCTAGGGTATTAAAACCGTTTGTTTTAATACCAAACCTGTTTTCTAACATTACTAAACATGTTCTAGCATGTTTAGCTCGTCGCTTTTAGATTTGTGCTTGTTTAGGGTCGTAAAGGTAAGCGATCTAATCAATCGCTTATGCTTACGAACCCGACCCATTTGGTCGATCATTAGGATCCGACCAAACATTTTAGGTGACCATAGTTGTATAGGGAATAACCTTCCGAGGTTATACCTTATGGTCATGACGTTTAAGTAGTGATATGATAAGTAGTTCTTATGCCTTAGGTAAATTACCAAAATGCCCTTTTGTCGTCAAAATTCATTTTAAGCCTATGTAACGTAACTTTTGACATCTAAACTGATTTAGCAACAATATTAAACATATTAAGGCATATTTCACTTGTCATAGGGTTACTTAGGCGTTCCGAACGCGTTTTACGCGAACGACGCGTTAAAGTAGCATAAGCTACCTAAACGGGTCGTAATGGGTCATAAGCACTAAGGTTAGGTTTCATTTTAGTATGTAGGCTTTGTTTAACCATATCATATGAGTTCCAATACTCATTTGGTTTATGAAACCTCATACTATCCAATCTCCCGATTTAGGTCCGGTTATTTATGTAGTTATCTATATAGGGTGCCGTTTGATTCCGTGATCCCTCTAGCTTCGCTTGGTTGTTGTTCAAGACTTCTAAGCACCCTCAAGTGAGTACATAGACCCCTCTTTTACTGTTTTTCAAACATTTTGGGGTGAAACACATGTGCCTACTTGTTACTTTCATGATTTCATGCTTTTATATCATATACTTGCTATGTTCATTAGTACACTATTAGTACATGATTTCATTATGTTTTTGCTATGTATGCCCATTGTGTGCATACTTAGTACATCGTTTTACATTACATTTCTTTTGCTATGTATGTTCATTTAACATGCTAGCACATTGATTCACATGACTTTTCTACTTTGTATGTTACTTAGCATACTTAGTACATTGTTTTTCACATAACTTGTTTACATTTGGTATGACATTTGGTTTGCATAAACGGTTCTTTACTACATTCATTAACATTAGCTACGCCGCTCGGTAGTAAGTAATGGTACCATAGGACTTGACAAATCCCGTTCCTGACACCCTAGGTTTGTTTGGGTGAAAGGAATGACTGAATCCGTGAACATTTTACTTTGATAACCTTTACTCTAAGGTTATCCTGCTGTCTCAAGGTTTGAATGTAATGCGTTATCTTACCACATAAATGTTTGTATCAATAAAACAAGTTTTCTACTTGGCAAAACATAACTTTTTGATTTATTCAAAATACTTTGTTTTGTTCCTTTTTACTTATGGTTAAGTATTCTCATTTTGTTACTTACCATACATAACTTTTGTTTACACATAACTACATGACTACATTTTGGGTTTTAAACATTGACAATGGGTTAGAAAAGAACATTTGATGATTGGTTTGAACATGAACTATATGCTTTGGTGGTTTGTTTAAGTGACTTAAGTAACGATATGTGTGTAGTATGCTACAAGCATGGTGGATACGCCGCTGGTACTTCCTATATATAAGTGCTTGTATTATATTACATGGCGTAGCGTTTGTTGGTGCAGTCATCTGTCGACTACGTCTAATGTCGAGTTCGGGTTGCGATGCGGATCTGATCAAGCATGATGTCATTATGTTTAATGATGACATCATGTGACATCATCAAAATACTATGATCATCAACAACAAACGACAAAAGACAAAAGATAAAAGGTTTGACAAAGTTCATGGTGGCCGTTGGTGATGATTGGACCAAATGAAGGTCCAATGAGCTTCTTGCATTTTAAGGTCCAATAAGATGTAAGTTCACAAGAAGACAAAATGGAAGGTCACATGATATGGATCGCTTGTATGTACAACATGTCAGATCGCTTATAAAGCCAAGGTGAATCGCTTTTAAGGCAAACTTGTCGGATCGCCTTTAGGGTCATACATGTAGATCGCTTATGTGGACTGTCTTTGGAGCGATCCTAGATTAGTATAAATAGGCTAGTCTTGCATTTCATTTGTAACAGTTTTCAGATCTGGTACCGAGGTATTGCCGGTTTTCCTTGTGAATGTAAACAGTGTAAAATCAATCTACAAGAGGTTTAAAGTGTGAATCTAGCTGTGTACGCATCCGTTTCCTTGTTTCCGCCTCTGAAACGGAGTTGAGCTCTTCCGAACGACTCGTTTAGGTCGCGAAATTCGATCCTACAATTGGTATCAGAGCCAAGGAGGAGGAGATCTCGCATATACAGCTCGTTTTCATCATTTTTTCTTCTTCTACACCTTCTTTCTTACGTCAGACCAAGATTTCACGGTCCGTTTTGGCTGATTTTTGGATATGTGATGCGCGTATACCTGATCTAAAACCCTACCAAGTTTCAGCTCGAAACTCCAAGCCGTTTTGGAGATATCGCGATTTTTCGGTCCGCTTTTTCGTCAAAAGTATCTGTATCGCTTTTGTGGACCGCTCGAAATACTTTTGGATCGCTCGAAAATCTTCTGGTCCGCTCCAAACGTAGTGTCTGGTTCGCTCTTTGGTAAAAAAATTCTGAACCGCTCATAAAAACATTTCTGAACCGCTTATAAGTCAAATCATCTGAATTGTTTTTGTGATAACGTACACAGCTTGTATACGGTACGATAACAGAGTGTGTTACAGCTGCGGATATCACGGACACATTGCTGTTAACTGCCAGTATTGGAGTTATGAGACCAGAAGGTGCTTTAATTGCAACATCAAAGGTCACATTGCCAGAGAATGCCCAAGGAAATCGAATGACAGATTGAGGGTTAATTCTCAGAAATTGGCAAAGATTCCAGTCAAAGTCAAGCCCCAGGAACAGAAGGTTCTAAAACCTAAAGTTCAAGAACAGAAAATTCAAGAAAAGAAAGTCAAGCTTTCACAGGGGCAGAAAGACAGACTGAGGAAGAAAAGGAAGAAGGCGAGAGAGTATCTCGAGAAGATTTTGTCCTCGGGTTCTCGAGACACACAGAATAAAAGTTCTGATGAATCAAATCCCTCAGTTGCAAAGACAAGCAAAAAGAATTCATCAGATACAAATCTGGGGACAAAAGAGGAGAAGAAAAAGAAGAAAGTGAAGTTTTTACTTCCTGGCGATGAATCTGTTTCTTCGGAAACAAAGGAGCCAAATGTCGGCAATGAATCTGACAAGTCAAAGTCAGACAAGCCACATTCAGGCAATGATTCTGGTATGGTAAAACCAGAGGAGTCGTTGGTTGAGGTAAAAAAGGAGAATTCAGGTTTAGCAATGGATGATGCAAATTTTCCACCATTGTTGAACAAGAATTCAAAATCACCCAAGAACAGTCAGGCTTGGGTGAAACTGTTTAAATGAAAAATCTGACTTGCCGGAGATCCCAAGTTTATATCGTGGATCAGGAATCGGCATCTTTCATGTTAATTAGGATGATTGGAAAGTGTTTGTAATTGTTAAAATTTTACAGGTAAGAGGACTATGCCGGAGCTTCCAGGTTGGTAAGTGCGAAGCAGGAATCGGCATCCTGATTGGTAAAATGGTGATGTAGACGTAACATTCCTACAAGTGGTATTGTGTGCTTTTACAAGTGGTTATTTTTACAATTGGTTTAGAGATTGCTTGATTGCAAATGGTAAATCAGGGACATTAAGTTGTACTTGATTTACTACATATGGGTAAAAGATAGACAAGATGATGAACCACATCCCCGTACTTAAAAATGATAAACCTACAAGTGGTTTTTATCAACACAAACTTATTTTCCGGAAAAATCATTTTGATTAAAACAAACTTAAGTGTTTTGAAATCTAAATGAGAAAATAGTTTGTTGATAGGGGGAGTTCTGATTGTTTATGCCAAAGTGAATGGCGAATTGATGCGATTTGATATCGGTTGTCAGGTTTCTGCACAGTTTGTTTTCAATTTTCGTTAATGTGTTTGCATTTTAGGGGGAGTAGAAAATTTCAGAAAATCCAAAAACATTAGAAAATTTGAAAAAGACAAAAACATGATAAATCCAAAAATGAGTTTGTTGTGAAAAAGAGGAAATGATAGTACATCAGCGGACTATCACAACATGCTAAAGATTTGGAAAGTTTAAAAGTGTTAAACAATCTTACTGTGGATATGTCACTAGATTTTTGCACATTTAATAAACTGTGACGAGATATAAACATAAATTTCAAACTTGCTTGTTCTGTGGGTTAACACAAACTTGGATATATAGGTAACCCCTGAAATCTTGTTTGAAAGGTCCCTTATTCTGAGATACTAGGTCTTTATGCTCAGTGATATCTGGGGTATTATCCTCGGACTTCTGCTGTATGTAAGTACTGACCTAGTCCCCGGATAATACTTTCTGCAAATGCTTGAAAAAGCGCCGCCCTCAGCAAATCGATGAAACAATAAAATTGATAGTCATTGCTGTTGTAAAAAAGATCCTCTAAAGGGGACCCACCAAAAGTCGAGCCGTCATCTCTCTGCTGAACGGAAGTTCTGACCTGAGCTCTCACGGTTTCGCATCTAACCCCTTACAGATATCAGCTGTGGTATACTCACCTGTAAGACTGAATATTGGGATCTGGATACGGGAGTATATTCAAGTAGTGGGACACACGGATAAGTTTAAGTGCTTAAAACATTAATATCGTATTTCGGATCAGTTGAACTTTGTGTGAAAATTTAAGTGGACCAGTATACTGACAATCTAGGTAAATTGTTTAAAACTTAAAATGAAATGAAGCTTAACGGTGTTGGTGATTTGTCTCATAAGCTGATATGATCCTCTTACACAAACTCACAAAAATATTGATTGTAAATATTTCTTTACTGCATTTTATTTCTCTTGTGTAAAAAAATCCAAAAAGATTTTCAGTGTGTTTTAGCATAAATTTTTGAAAAATTCAAAAAGATTTTCGACAACTGGTATTGAAAAGTTGATGTTCAAAATTCCGAGTGCTAAACTTGACGAACAAATGGTTTGGGAGAGTGTGTTTTTTTTTGAAAACAAAAATGATATATATCTCCAAGTGGTTCTTCAAATTGTAAAATCATTCTGTGATTGTATACTGTCTGCGAATGATTCATTAGATTTTTACATGTTATCATCGGAAGTTTTATTTTTGGGTAGAGGATGTGCAGGTTTCAAAGAGATAGAGAACCAGGTTCCGATACCTGAAGATCGTGTGATCTCAACATGCCAGACTGCGATCCCAGCATTTCGAAAGGGGGAGTCTGAAGACATCCGAGTATAGATTGTTCGTGGAGAGTTTATTGGTGATGATGTAAAGAGAAGAGAAAGATTTGAGGATGCTTTCACTGATAAAGACTGAAGTCGTTGAAGACTCGACACTTTAGACTCGTCAACATCTGAGGGGGAGTCTGTTGGTGCAGTCATCTGTCGACTACGTCTAATGTCGAGTTCGGGTTGCGATGCGGATCTGATCAAGCATGATGTCATTATGTTTAATGATGACATCATGTGACATCATCAAAATACTATGATCATCAACAACAAACGACAAAAGACAAAAGATAAAAGGTTTGACAAAGTTCATGGTGGCCGTTGGTGATGATTGGACCAAATGAAGGTCCAATGAGCTTCTTGCATTTTAAGGTCCAATAAGATGTAAGTTCACAAGAAGACAAAATGGAAGGTCACATGATATGGATCGCTTGTATGTACAACATGTCAGATCGCTTATAAAGCCAAGGTGAATCGCTTTTAAGGCAAACTTGTCGGATCGCCTTTAGGGTCATACATGTAGATCGCTTATGTGGACTGTCTTTGGAGCGATCCTAGATTAGTATAAATAGGCTAGTCTTGCATTTCATTTGTAACAGTTTTCAGATCTGGTACCGAGGTATTACCGGTTTTCCTTGTGAATGTAAACAGTGTAAAATCAATCTACAAGAGGTTTAAAGTGTGAATCTAGCTGTGTACGCATCCGTTTCCTTGTTTCCGCCTCTGAAACGGAGTTGAGCTCTTCCGAACGACTCGTTTAGGTCGCGAAATTCGATCCTACAGCGTTATTTAAATCATTCATTTGGACTTATACATTTTTACACAAATAACATATTTTTCACAAGACATTGTTTTACAAAACAGTTTGACTTATACAAACTCCTTTTTACTTGGTTATTCACTTAACCTTACCTCATTCTTTTTAACTATACCTATCTATCATCGATTTTCAAACGTTTTATAAAAGCAAACACTTAAACTGGATTCATGACAAGTTTTTGTTAAACATTTTCTTAAACCTAAGTCATGAATCCTATTTTTCAGAAAACCTATGTACTCGCCGGCATTTTTATGCTGACGTACTTTCACATGTGTTTCAGGTACAATAGTTGATGATATTTGATGATGATATTGATGCATGCTCACATAGGATTGGACAAGGCCTTAGTGACATTAAAAGATGCAAGACTAGTTAATTTTGTTATGTTTCTTTATTGTTAAGACATTGTAACTCATTTAATTCAATAAAACGAAATTTGTTTAAATCCATGGTTGTGAAACAATGATTCTGTTACAACACTCCCCGACGATTCCGCCACGTTTTGTTGTTTTACGTGGTCGGGGTGTGACAGAAAAGCTGGTATCAGAGCTCATGGTTATAGGGAATTAGGTTATTAGTAATGCTTTGACCTAGTCTATAACCTTCCTAGGACCCTAACGCGAGTTTACTTGCGTTTAGTCATAAAACAATACCGTCACTTATCCTTAGGTGACAACCACAACAAGAACATAAATTTGATCCGCTTTGAAAACTAATCATCTGTTCTAGGATGATTGATTACTAGGTTTTGAACTCTCTAAGTTTTCAAATCTCGTCAAAGTTTGGGTCTAAATAATGTGAACACGTGCAAACTGGAAGAGTGAATGCCTGTACTCTGAGTTTTCTGTCTAAGGCTAGAGTGTTCGTACAAATCCGCAATATCGGACCAGTCACTCTTACCTGGGAACTCTTGGGGTGAGTGTTCACTTATAAGCGAGCATGTCTTCAGCGATGCATTATTATGACCTGCTTACTTTGATTCTTCACCATCTCATTTGTTTGCCTTAGGTAACAAACAAATGATCGCAATCTCTATGCGTTGTCATTTTGTTTTGATCACCCGATAACATTTCACTCGTTTCTTCCTATGTCTTTCATTTTCTTCTAGAATGTCTCTTTATCTCAGCAACGGTCAGATGTCCGAGCAAACAGCCAAACTTGCCCAGCAAATAGGCGAAGTAGTTCTGAAGACCGTGGACTTAGGTATTGCCATGTCCCGCCTCAAAAATGGAGCCACACAAGAGCCACTGAGGAAAGTAGAAATCAAGCCTGCACCAAAATCAAGGAAGCGTAAGGCTTCAAAGAAACCCGCAGCAGATGCACCTAATCTAGCAGGACCTAGCCAAAAGGCAACACCGCATGCTAAGAAGCAATACAAGGGAACGGCACCACTATGCGACAAATGTAATGGGCATCACCAAGCTCACTTACAGTGTCGTCTGTGTGAATCATGTGGGCGAGTTGGTCACCTGGCGAGTGTTTGTCGAACTAACCCAAACCAAGGTGGTCCAAATCAACCACAAGTCAATTCTGCTCAAGCTCGTTTTCCCCGTGGGTCGTGCTACAACTGTGGCAAGATAGGTCATTTCATGAACAAATGCCCAAAGCTTGCTAAGGCAAATCCAACCCACGGATGAGCAGTTGGTTGATTAGAAGATGTTGTTGTCTTATGCTTATGTTTCTTTTGTTTTCTTGTAATGTGAAACAATCTGTTTTGTTAATAAATAAATTGTTATTCACAATTCTGATGTACAAGTGTAGTTACATGTGTGTATGGCATTTCTCTATAATACCTACATCAAGGAACCTTGTTCTTTACAACTACTCTTATGATTCTCCCTTTCAAGTGATCGCTCATGATTTCCTCAAAATTTTAAGTACTCGTCTCATTCTAGGAGACGAAGTACATGAAATGAAGTGACATTATGAGTAACCGTGCTCTTCGCATATTTTTTAACTTTAAATCCCTGGTTAGATAACTAAAGGTATTTTTAAATCTCATACCCATTACGATCTGATTTTTTTCAACTTACATAACATAAGTTTTCAAAACAACCTTCATGACTTCAAAAACATTTTATATATAGTTCAAAAACATTTTTAATATAGTGTATTTACTTAACATATCATATGCATAATTTCGAAAACATTGTCTATATTTTCAAAAACAACCTCCATGAATTCAAAAACATTGTCTATGTTTTCAAAAACAACCTTCATGATTTCAAAATGTTATTAATACAGTATAATTACTTATATCAAGTGCATGATTTCAAAAGCATCATTCATGTTATTTTAAACCATTTTTTTTTAAAATATACCTACCTAATACACCTACTTTATGATTTCAAAAGTATTATATATATAAGGCTTCCAAAAACATTAAACACATTTTAGAACCCCATGCATAGTTTTCAAAATATTTTCCTCATACATTGACTTAACCTTCAAATTCTGCTTCATGTGTCGCCTTGGCATATCTAGCATCTCAACTTCATAAGCATTTTTACTTCATGTTTTGACTTAAGCACATCCAATGCAAGGTTTCAAAACATCTTCAACTTCTAAAATCCATATGGGATCTTCTTACCATTACAATTAGATCCTTGTGCATAATTATCATTCAAATCAGAATCCTTAATTGGATTCCTTGTGTACCTTAATTCGAACATTTCGGTTCCTTGCAATTGAAATCGAATCTCCTATTTAAGATCCTTCTAACTTCATAGTTAGATTCTTGATAATGTTTAAAGCACCAATCAAAATCCACTGATTGGATGCCTGGTGTGCTTTAAATGCATGTGCTCAGTTAGCAGAACAAATTAACAAAATCATGACAAGTTTAAAATCAAGATAAACAATTTTGTGGTTATGTGACTATGTGTTTATGCATTTTGCGTTTTCTTTTTTTTTGCATATTTTGTGGTTTTTTTTTGGATATTCGTTATCCAAATCCTCGTAGAACCTTTCATATCTTCATATGAGGGATTCGTAGTAGGATATTCAAAAGGTACTACCTTAAACCCTTAATGGGCTTCTGCGTAATCGTTAAGACCCTTGGATTATATAGTACCATTCCATCATTCAAAGAGACCCCTTTTTGTGGTCTAGGTCAAAAGATTGATTCAAATTCTGGTTGAGAATGACATGCGATGATATAAGCTGAAAAGACTCCTTGGCGGTCTGGAGATCATTTATTGACTAAATAAAAAAGGACCCCATTATGGTCTAATCACAATCATCACAGGCTCGTTCATCGTTTTCCTCCCCTACGCATTATAAGATGCACTACGTGACTATGCAAGGAATTACGTAATTATGGATGCATACATAATTATGAAGTTCAGTGCACGGAAACCGCGGTAAGACTTATTATGTGTAAGAACCAATAGTGGCAACCATAACAAAATGTGAACAATGTAATAGAGGTACGGTGGACGCACCAATAACGCTTTATATATTTGTATATAAGTGACCCTCTCACGTTGCAAGCATGATGTTATTTAAGGTTACTAAAAGTTCAGAACTCTAACCAGTGTTGTTCGATCTTTTCAACTTCATGTTTCAAGCTCTCACGAGTTTCCTCTAAATAAATTTCGGGACGAAATTTCCTGAAGTAGGGGAGACTGTGACACCTGTGTCACTTCAGCCACCAAACAAATACCAAACCAATGAAATATTGTATTTCATACTTGGGATTTGTATAAACATGTGTATCATTTGCACATATCAACTCTTGTTCAATTTCGGGCTTTAGATCGCTTTCTAGAGGGTTATACGCGCACTGATGCGTAAATATAACCAGTTAATGCAACAAATACTCTGGAATAGTGAAATAGGCTTAACATACCTTAAATAACCTCCACATAACTTAGAAATAAGTTTTGGATGGTTTGGTGTGTTGAAATCAAGTTTGTTCGATCGCAGGGACTAATTGTGTCAAACTGCGAAACTATACCGATTCGTATAGTAACAAACCTTTCAGAACTAGATCATAAGTTAAATATGCCCTAAATATCCTTTACATAGCTTAGAAATAGGCTTTGAGGTGTTTGGTGCGCAAAAAAATAAACTTTTGGTCATTCAGGGACTAAAAGCGTCAAAAAGTGCATAAGTTTGCATTTTCGCGCATATCTTACGTTCTGAATATATCCGGACATCCAAAAATTTATGTAAGCATTAAAATATTTTATTTTAGTGTTTGGCATAATAAAAATCCATTCGTCGCTCAATTTGGGTCGTTTTTGCGTTCGTTAGGACTTCCGTCGTAATTAACCGAACAACGCAACCGTACGAACAAACGAACCGACATCCGAGAGATTTTTGAGCATCTTTTGAGTTCTCAATACTTTAACTTCATTTTAGAGCCTTGAAATGAGGTTAACGGGTCTTAAACGTGTCAAAAATGGGCCGAAACGCATGATTCTAAGCCGCAGGGACCAAAACTGACAAATCTGTCAAACTATGCCCAGGCGGCCCGCGTGAGAATTTGTGTAATCCTTACGCGGGGTGCGTCAGACTCCCAGATCAGCAAAATTGTTGCAAACAGCTGTTTGCAGCTGTTTAGCACTTCTAAAACTCTTGCAAATGGTTTTGGGGCATTTCTATGGGCTCTAATGGTATTCTAACACAAGGGGCCCATGTGTACGGCCAAGATCGAAGCACGTTTGTCGAGGAACGATCCTAACGGTCTTGGTTTTCCTATAAATACCCCTCACCTTTCACTTGCAAAACCCACTTGATTTCTTGAGATTTCTCTAAGTTGGAGTACTAAACCACTTCATACCTGAGAATACTTGAGAAATCAAAGCTTGCGGGGACCCTTTGTAAGTTTTCCTTCGTTCTTTTATTGCTTTTCGAGTTCGAAAGTCAAACTTTGTTTGACTTTCTGCATTGACCAGTTTATGGTCAATGCGAAGTTCGTTTGAACTTCATAACGTGAGCGTAATCACGATGGTTATAGTTCCTAGTAACTATACCTACTGATTACCACGTTATCTAGGCTCAATGACGAGTCGTAGTTTCGGCCAAAATGCGTTTTCTCGCGTATTTTGTAACCAAACTACTCTAGGGTATTAAAACCGTTTGTTTTAATACCAAACCTGTTTTCTAACATTACTAAACATGTTCTAGCATGTTTAGCTCGTCGCTTTTAGATTTGTGCTTGTTTAGGGTCGTAAAGGTAAGCGATCTAATCAATCGCTTATGCTTACGAACCCGACCCATTTGGTCGATCATTAGGATCCGACCAAACATTTTAGGTGACCATAGTTGTATAGGGAATAACCTTCCGAGGTTATACCTTATGGTCATGACGTTTAAGTCGTGATATGATAAGTAGTTCTTATGCCTTAGGTAAATTACCAAAATGCCCTTTTGTCGTCAAAATTCATTTTAAGCCTATGTAACATAACTTTTGACATCTAAACTGATTTAGCAACAATATTAAACATGTTAAGGCATATTTCACTTGTCATAGGGTTACTTAGGCGTTCCGAACGCGTTTTACGCGAACGACGCGTTAAAGTAGCATAAGCTACCTAAACGGGTCGTAATGGGTCATAAGCACTAAGGTTAGGTTTCATTTTAGTATGTAGGCTTTGTTTAACCATATCATATGAGTTCCAATACTCATTTGGTTTATGAAACCTCATACTATCCAATCTCCCGATTTAGGTCCGGTTATTTATGTAGTTATCTATATAGGGTGCCGTTTGATTCCGTGATCCCTCTAGCTTCGCTTGGTTGTTGTTCAAGACTTCTAAGCACCCTCAAGTGAGTACATAGACCCCTCTTTTACTGTTTTTCAAACATTTTGGGGTGAAACACATGTGCCTACTTGTTACTTTCATGATTTCATGCTTTTATATCATATACTTGCTATGTTCATTAGTACACTATTAGTACATGATTTCATTATGTTTTTGCTATGTATGCCCATTGTGTGCATACTTAGTACATCGTTTTACATTACATTTCTTTTGCTATGTATGTTCATTTAACATGCTAGCACATTGATTTACATGACTTTTCTGCTTTGTATGTTACTTAGCATACTTAGTACATTGTTTTTCACATAACTTGTTTACATTTGGTATGACATTTGGTTTGCATAAACGGTTCTTTACTACATTCATTAACATTAGCTACGCCGCTCGGTAGTAAGTAATGGTACCATAGGACTTGACAAATCCCGTTCCTGACACCCTAGGTTTGTTTGGGTGAAAGGAATGACTGAATCCGTGAACATTTTACTTTGATAACCTTTACTCTAATGTTATCCTGCTGTCTCAAGGTTTGAATGTAATGCGTTATCTTACCACATAAATGTTTGTATCAATAAAACAAGTTTTCAACTTGGCAAAACATAACTTTTTGATTTATTCAAAATATTTTGTTTTGTTCCTTTTTACTTATGGTTAAGTATTCTCATTTTGTTACTTACCATACATAACTTTTGTTTACACATAACTACATGACTACATTTTGGGTTTTAAACATTGACAATGGGTTAGACAAGAACATTTGATGATTGGTTTGAACATGAACTATATGCTTTGGTGGTTTGTTTAAGTGACTTAAGTAACGATATGTGTGTAGTATGCTACAAGCATGGTGGATACGCCGCTGGTACTTCCTATATATAAGTGCTTGTATTATATTACATGGCATAGCGTTATTTAAATCATTCATTTGGACTTATACATTTTTACACAAATAACATATTTTTCACAAGACATTGTTTTACAAAACAGTTTGACTTATACAAACTCCTTTTTACTTGGTTATTCACTTAACCTTACCTCATTCTTTTTAACTATACCTATCTATCATCGATTTTCAAACGTTTTATAAAAGCAAACACTTAAACTGGATTCATGACAAGTTTTTGTTAAACATTTTCTTAAACCTAAGTCATGAATCCTATTTTTCATAAAACCTATGTACTCGCCGGCATTTTTATGCTGACGTACATTCACATGTGTTTCAGGTACAATAGTTGATGATATTTGATGATGATATTGATGCATGCTCACATAGGATTGGACGAGGCCTTAGTGACATTAAAAGATGCAAGACTAGTTAATTTTGTTATGTTTCTTTATTGTTAAGACATTGTAACTCATTTAATTCAATAAAACGAAATTTGTTTAAATCCATGGTTGTGAAACAATGATTCTGTTACAACACTCCCCGACGATTCCGCCACGTTTTGTTGTTTTACGTGGTCGGGGTGTGACACTACCAGAAGGTACCGAGGATTTCGTGGTATACTGTGACGCCTCGCGTCAAGGATTGGGTTGCGTGTTGATGCAACGCCAAAAGGTTATAGCTTACGCATCGCGTCAACTAAAGGTACACGAAAAGAATTATACCACGCATGATTTGGAAGTCGGCGCAGTGGTATTTGCTTTAAAGATCTAGAGATACTACCTATATGGTACAAAGTGTACAATCTTCACAGATCATAAGAGCCTACAACACATATTCAACCAGAAGAAGTTGAATATGAGACAAAGACGATGGGTTGAGTTGTTGAACGATTACGACTGCGAGATAAAGTATCATCCAGGGAAGGAGAATGTGGTCGCCGACGCCCTAAGTCGAAAAGAAAGGATCAAGCCCATAAGGGTTAGGGCTTTAGAGATGATTATCCAAACCGATCTTTCCTTGCGCATTCGTGCCGCGCAGAAAGAAGCTCTTAAGGAAAGAAACCTTGAAGAGGAATATCTCCATGGGATGGAGAAGCAATTGGTGCCAAACGAGGAAGGAACGTTATGTTTCATGAAAAGGATTTGGGTTCCTTTGTTCGGTGATTTGAGAAAGTTATTTTTGATGAGGCACACAAATCACGATACTCTATCCATCCAGGAGCGGATAAGATGTACCAAGATCTTTGTTGGGATTGAACCCTATCAGAGGAACAGACAATGTAAAGCCAAAACTGGATCAGCTCAGTGGATTCAGAATAAGCAAATGCTGATATACATATCTCTCCCCTTGAAAGTGATTACAACAGCTGATGACCTCCTATCTGCTGATCTTACTAACTACTGACCAATAACTGCTGCTCAATTAAAGATCTGATGAAGACTCAAGTATTCCTGATTCAATCTACTGCCTTGAGTCAAGCACTGCTGATCCGGATAAGTGCTGCTGGGTTCACAGCAGTAGAAGGTTGCAGCAGTAGTTCTAAAGTCTGTTTGTAATAGAATGTAATAGCAGTAGTTAACACAAGCAGTGTCTGTATAGATCAGAGGTTAGAGTTTGTTAGGAGGTTAGATGTCACTTTCACGGTGACGTCAGCTAAAGATGCTCAGTAGTTTGCAAGTGCTTATAAATAGTACAGTACTTTGTACTGTTCTATTAGCTCTTCACATCATTCGTCTTCTTTGCACGAACAAACTACTGAGCTCGGACTGAGGGGGAGTTTGCATTCATACATCATCATTGTAATCGTGTTTGAAATAAATTCAATCATTCGGTTCTTTGTGTAAAGATGTTTGATTAAAGTATTACTCCCATTTGATTGTATACAAAGTTTGTGTTCATCTTAATTTCCACTGCACACTCATTCATTTCCATCTTATTTTACAAACAAAAGTACAATCAAAAGGAAACTCAGATCCAACAATTGGTATCAGAGCTAGAACAGTCAAATTTGATTTAACAATTATTTTGACGTAAATAGTTCAGCTCAAAACAGTTGATACTGATCGTTTGTTCATCGTTGAAAAACAGTGTAAGGATTAATCACCATTATAGTTGATTTCTCAGTACCTATAAAACAACAAGAATGATGTCACAATCCCAGGACGATAAAAACAACATTGGCTCGCTCTTTAAACCACCTATGCTAAAAAGAAATGAGTACAACATCTGGCAGAGGAGGATGGGTCACATCCTTGCTCAACAAAGCACAGGTTGTTGGAAGTCTGTTATCTTTGGTCCTCATGTTCCTACAGTGCCAAGCGCTGAAGATGCTAAAAATTTTGTTCCTAAACCTGTTGAAAATTATACTGAAACGGATTATCAAAAATTTGAACTAGATGCTAAAGCATTTAGTATTGTTGCATCAGCGCTCCCCAACGAAATATATGCTGGACTGTTACATTGTAACAGTGCCAAAGAGTTGTGGGACGCACTTAAGGAATAGTTTGGAGGTACCGAAGAGGTCATAGAAAACAATAGGGAAATCCTGAACCAACAGTATGAAACATTTTGTCATATTAAAGGTGAATCACTGAGGCTTGTCTCATCAGTGAACTGAGGCTTGTTAAGGTCACGTTTTCAAACTCGACTCAAAATAGTAGGTTCCTCAGATCACTTCCAGAAAAATGGGACACAATAGCTATTGTCACCAGAACTGCACCTGAGTTCAAGGATCTGACCTTGACCCAACTCCATGGTCGACTTCTGACCTTTGAGAGGGAGTTGAACCAGAAAAGGAAGTTACAAGAGTCAGGGAAAATCGTTGATGATTATTCATTCGGTAACACTGCTATTCTGGGTCAAGAAGAATCTGGTGGTAGTGGTAAGGATCAGGGCTATGATCACTTCATTGACATAACTGCTGGTGCAAACTTCAACAACCCTGATCCTCACTCTACAGGTTATGCATTCACTGCAAATGAACACCAGATATCAGACAATTTAAGCTTTGAACTCAATGATTTACAACATTTCGACCCCACTGACCTAGAAGAAATGGATATCCTGCACCAACTGGCCTTGCTAAGTGTTAGAACTAGCAAGTTTTATAAGAGAACAGGGAGAAAATTTCCAGGTCTTCATGGGAACCTAAGGGTTGGGTTGGATAAATCGAAAATCAAGTGTTACAAGTGTAACAGGTTGGGACACTTTGCTAGGGAATGCAGGAGTCAAACAACTGGTCCCATAGTTACTCACCCTAGTTCAAATCCTAGACCTCAAACTCAAAACACTGTGCACTATGCCCAATATGCCCCAGCAGCACATGTGAACACTGCTCATTATGTTGTTGCCCCTATGCCAGTGCATTATGTCCAAACAGCTGCTCCACAAATCCAATTTGTTAAAACCCCTGCTCCCTAGGCACAAGTGCAATCTGCACCTCAAACTACTGCTCTAGTAGTTACACAACCTGAACAACAAAGTTTCTTTAGTCAAGAGTTTGTTGACTGGAGCAGTATGTCTGAAAATCTTAATGATGAAAATTTTGCACTATATGCTTCAAATGATTCTTCTCACAATGAATTTTGTTTGATGGCATTAGAGTCAATACAGGAGGGGGTTGAATCTGAGGAGGAACAGCTGAAGGTTGAAACAGTGGAAGAGGTGACTGAATCAGTGGTTACTGCTGTGACTGATGAAATACTGCTGGGAGAAAGTTCAGGTGCCCTGATTGAACCAATGATAGATCTATGGTCTGGAGAAGACAAGAAAGATGAACAGACTGGTGAGGAAGAAGAGAGAGCTGATGAGGAAGAGAATCCTAAATGTGATTGTGCAATGATGGCTGCTGCCAAGGTATCACCTCAAGTTCTAGAAAAACTATGTTCTAACAATTGCATTATTGCTTTTACCAACATCAAAGAGGTGAATGAAAACCTTAGGAACAAAATCTTAACTGATGAAGTCAAATTTGAAAGATCTTTAAAAGAACTTAAAAACAAGTTGACTGAAAAGGAAAAAGAGATTAGCAGTTTGAAAGAAGAGCAAAGCATAACCAAAACCCAACTCCAAACTATGGTAGAAAAATACCAAGTTTGCAAAAAGGAGTTAGAATCCACCTAGATCACTTGTGAAAAATGGGTGGAATCATGCAAAGGGTATGAGGTTATGCTTGAGAAACAGATAAAAAGCAATGTAAAATTTGGGGTTGGTTATAGAAAACATGATGATGAAAACACTGCTTTTGGAAAATCTGTTTCAACCACTGATGAAACTACTGAGTTCATCCCAACAAACAAGGATGGCCAAGAAGTGAAAATCACTGACAAACTTGGTAACAAAATCACACTTGACATACCTGTAGGTCCCTCTGCATTTGAGGAGATTGAAAATCATCAATTTAAACCAAGATGGTCTGATGAGTGTGATATTCTTGAAAATTTCAAGCCAATGGACTTTACATCAACTGATGGTGTTAAGGCTCCAAAAGCTAAAGTCATTCCTCTTAAGGATATTCCAGCAGTGGTCAAAATCTCTGCTATAAAGGAGTCTGAAAAGAGGAAGAAGAAAGAGAAAATTGATAACTTGTTTTGTGAATTTTGCGAGAAGAGAAACCATCTAACAAAAGATTATTTCCATCTAAAAGCTTATGACTTAACCAAAACAAGTGTCACTACTTCAGCTGAAAGTTGCAGTGTTTGTGGTAAAACAAACCATAAAACTCAGGCATGTGTGTACCTCAAAAACTTCAATGAAAAGAAGAATGAGTACATGGCTAAAACATCCTTGAGTTCATCAGCATCTTCACCATCTGTCAAGTTCACAAAGAAACTGTCACACCCCCAAAATCCCACACGCGGAGTACCACCGCTTGGAGGCGTGACATGACCAGGATCAAGCCATCAATCATATCAAACATAGTATTTAATAATCAAAGGTAGTTAATACAATTCATAAAGATATGACTGATGTTTCGAAACCAAACATTGTTTAAATAGCGGAAGCATAGTAATAAAATTCTCAAATGTAGTTATGAGTTCAATTAACGTTCGCTATCCAATTCCCACAACGACCTGCTCCCTCCTTGTGCAAGCTCCAATATGTACCTAAGGTCCTGCAAGGCATGCAGCAGATAATCAACAAACTAGTTGAGCGAGTTCACAGTTTATAGTTTAGTTTGGGTAATAGTGCGTTTGTTCAATTAAGTTTTGTATCGTATCAGTTCCATCGCGGCCTCACAGGCATGTGTGCGAAGATTATGTTCGTTAGTTCGCGACCGTAGTCTTTACCGACCAGGGTGTGTGCGAAGGCAGTTTATCAGTTCGTTCGCGACCATAGTCTTTACCGACCAGGGTGGGTGCGAAGGCAGTTGAGTAGTTCGTAAGCATCAACAGTTTAATCGTTCGTTACAGTATCAAAGTATGCACAAGTAATCATCCAACCCATTCCCACCCTGGGAACCCATGCCTTGGCTGTGTGAACTCACCTTGGTTTGCTCGGTATGCTAGGTTATGCACTCACAAGTAATTCATTCACGTCCTATCGTATGCACGTATAACAAATCAGTTCATGTTCACAACGATACGCATGCAATTTAATGTTCACATAACAGTCAGTTTGCATATCGGCACAACACGTAGTATTACACGAATATGTTCATCACCAAGCATGGCATAACAATTAATTCAACATATGTTCTACTGTTCAAAGCATTATCAAAACCCTAATATCTTTCGATTCATAATTCATCTTTCGACCAACAGTTTTGTCATGTTTCGAAGCATGCTATCCTTCGATCAAATCTATCCTTCGGTCAAATTATGGTTCGGTCAAACTATCTTTCGGTCACTACTATTATCTTTCGGCATATACATTATCTTTCGACAATAACTATGTTTCGAGTAGACAAGTATCGTTCGATGCAATCAGTTACGTTAACAACAGTTACAATTTCAGAAACCCTAAGCATGCTAACAGCCGTCAATCAACATTATCGATCAAACAACAATCATGCAGTAATCATAGGATCATCATCTAATCATCATGCAATCATCATAATTCTAATACCCATCGTGATCCCTAGTTTATGCGTATCCCGAAACCGGTTAACACACAGTAATACATTATCAAACCCTATCAGAAATAATGACTAAATCCAGATTAACGCCACCCAGAAATCAGTATTCAATCGTAACGAGTTTCACATAGAATCATATACATATCCGTCAACAACAATCCTATATGAAAACTATATCATCAATATCGTAACAAGAATCCTAATATTTAATCATGCATCAATTTCAGATTACTTCAACAACCAAAACACACGACACATGAGCACATACGCAGAGGAGCGAACGATCAAATCAAATCAAATAGATTTACTAACCGAGATGAGGGTTTGGTCACGCAAAAAGGGTTCCGGTGGTTTCTAGTCTGCCGTCACAGTGAAATGGCTCTTAGGGTTGAAAAATGACAGAAATGACAGCCGGTTATGTGCTTATACGTATATATACGTATTACAGAAATGGGCCAAGCCCATCTGAATGACTGGGCCGAAGGATGTCGAAGGATTCCTTCATGGCCCGAATGATATGTTTCGAGACTTATCAATCCGAAGGATGATCTTCCGGATCGAAGGATGTGTTTCGTCATCCTTCGATTCATGCACCATGTTTCGTGGACATCCTTCGAAGGTTGTTTGTGTAATGTAATGTGTTTCATGCTAACTAGTTTACAAGTTTCACAATGTAACAAACAACTATGCACGATCAAACAATCAAAACGTATATATATATATTTTCATTAACACACAACTCGTATAATTCAAGTCCACAATCCAACAACTAAACAGTCAAAGTCAAAGTCAACGCGCAATAAATGCGAAAGTGAAAGTCAAACACTCGAGTTGCCACATTATCCCCAACTTAAAAGAAATTTCGTCCCGAAATTTAGTACGCACTTACTGAGGAAGCTAGGTATCGTTCACTGGTTTTCCTGGGGTGTCACATCATCCCCCCGTTGATTTGGAATTTCGTCCCGAAATTCAGTAGTAGTAGCTTCAGCCTCAGAAGTGGATGCATTGGTTTCGAATAGCTGGGGGTACTTTTCTTTCATCTGGTCTTCGCGTTCCCATGTATACTCCGGGCCACGCTGGGAGTTCCAACGAACTCGAACAAGAGGGATTCTCTTGTGTTTGAGGACCTTAACATCCCGGTCCGTGATTTCAACTGGTTCCTCGACGAACTGCAACCGCTCGTCGATAGTGAGTTCCTTAAAAGGAATGATGAGGTTTTCATCTGATAGGCACTTCTTTAAGTTCGATATGTGAAAGACATTGTGAACTGCTCCGAGTTCAGCTGGTAGGTTCAACTTGTAGGCTACCTTGCCAATCTTTTCTGTAATTTCGAATGGTCCGACGTACCGCGGATTTAGTTTGCCCCGTTTGCCAAAACGTACCACACCCTTCCAGGGTGAAACTTTCAATAAAACCCGGTCCCCGACCTCAAATTCCAATGGTTTTCTACGCTTATCCGCGTAGGCTTTCTGACGGTCGCGTGCTGCCGCCATGCGTTGACGTATCTGTGCTATCTTTTCTGTGGCGTCCACAACAATATCTGGACCCGTAATCTGACTATCCCCCACCTCTGCCCAACAGAGAGGTGACCGGCATTTACGTCCGTACAATGCCTCAAATGGAGCGGCTTGAATGCTGGTATGATAACTGTTATTGTACGAGAACTCCACCAGAGGGAGATGTTTTTCCCAGCCGTTGCCGAAGTCTATGACACACGCTCGAAGCATGTCTTCTAGAGTTTGGATAGTTCGCTCAGACTGCCCATCCGTCTGAGGATGATATGCTGTGCTCATGTCTAATCGTGAGCCGAAAGATTTGTGCATCGCTTGCCAAAGCTCTGACGTGAATCGTGCATCGCGATCCGAAATAATAGAAGTGGGCACTCCGTGCCTCGAAACAACTTCTTTCATGTAGATGTCTGCTAGGGTAGAAAACTTATCCGTTTCTTTGATAGCCAAGAAGTGAGCAGACTTTGTGAGCCGATCAACGACCACCCAGATAGTGTCATTCCCACGCTGGGATCTAGGCAGGCCAGTAACAAAATCCATGGAAATTTGCTCCCATTTCCATTGTGGTATTTCTGGTTGCTGAAGTAGGCCTGATGGTTTCTGGTACTCGATTTTAACCCTTGCACAAGTTAAACACTTGCCGACGTAAGTTGCGATAAGAGCTTTCATGTTTGGCCACCAGTAAGTTGTTCTGATATCGTGGTACATCTTATCCGACCCTGGATGTATCGAGTAGCGAGACTTGTGCGCTTCATCCATCACAAGTTCGCGTAAGCCGCCATAAAGTGGGACCCAAATACGCCCCGTCACATAGTAGGCGCCGTCTTCCTTTTGTTCCATTTGTTGCCTTGAACCGCGCAAGGCTTCAGCCTTGACGTTTTCGGGTTTTAGTGCTTCTATCTGAGCAGCTCGTATCTGTGCAGGAAGACTGGACTGAATGGTAAGCTGTAGCGCTCGCACGCGCTTAGGTAGAGTGTCTTTCCGACTGAGGGCATCAGCCACAACATTTGGCCTTCCCTGGATGATACTTGATGGCGCATTCGTAGTCGTTCAGAAGTTCAACCCATCTTCGTTGACGCATATTCAAATCCCTTTGCCTAAGAATATGCTCGAGACTCCTGTGATCGGTGTAAATCGTGCACCTGGTACCGTACAGGTAGTGTCGCCATATCTTAAGCGCGAAAACAACAGCTCCCAGCTCTAAATCGTGTGTCGTGTAGTTCCGTTCATGAACCTTGAGTTGCCGAGAGGCGTATGCGATCACTTTATCCCGTTGCATCAATACACAACCAAGCCCTTGTATCGATGCGTCACAATAAACCACGAAGTCATCCGTGCCCTCGGGCAGTGAGAGAATAGGCGCGCTGCAAAGCCTATCCTTTAAGTACTGAAAAGCGGTCTCTTGCGTATTACCCCATCTGTAAACGACACCTTTCTGTGTAAGCATAGTAAGTGGTTGCGCGATCTTTGAGAAGTCTTTAATAAATCGCCTGTAGTAACCCGCCAAACCCAAGAATTGGCGTATTTCAGTCGGTGTACGCGGTGCTGGCCAGTTTCTGATCGAATCAACTTTTGATGGATCGACATGAATCCCATCCTTGTTTACCACATGGCCTAAGAAGTGGACTTCACGAAGCCAGAAGTCGCATTTTGAAAACTTTGCGTACAGTTGCTCTTTTCGAAGAAGTTCCAAAATAATACGTAGATGCTGTTCGTGCTCCTCCTGACTCTTGGAGTAAATCAAAATGTCGTCGATGAAAACGATGACGAACTTGTCGAGATACGGTTTGCACACCCTGTTCATGAGATCCATGAAGACTGCAGGTGCGTTTGTAAGCCCGAATGGCATGACCAGAAACTCGTAGTGACCATAACGAGTTCTGAAAGCAGTTTTGGAGACGTCTTCATCCCGGACTCTCAGCTGATGATACCCTGACCTCAAATCGATCTTAGAATAGTAACACGACCCTTGCAACTGGTCGAATAAGTCATCTATGCGTGGAAGAGGATAACGGTTCTTCACCGTCACCTTGTTGAGTTCACGGTAGTCGATGCACATCCTGAACGTACCGTCTTTCTTCTTCACAAATAACACTGGAGCTCCCCAAGGCGAAGAGCTTGGACGAATAAAGCCCTTTTCCAAGAGCTCTTGCAGCTGTTTCGACAGTTCTTCCAGTTCGGTGGGAGCTAAACGATACGGTGCGCGGGCTATGGGTGCTGCTCCTGGAGCGAGCTCGATTTGAAATTCGTCCTGATGATGCGGCGGTAGACCAGGTAAATCCTTGCGAGACACCTGAGGAAAGTCGTGTACAACTGAATGGTCTTCCAACTTCTTTTCTTTCGCTGATGAGTCAGTAACGAGAGCCAAAGTTGCGGTGTGGCCCTTCCGCAAACATTTCTGAGCCTTCAAGAAAGAGGTGATGCCAACCACGGCACCACTCTTGTCGCCTTGAGCTTCGAGAGGTTCTTGACCAGAACGAGGAATGCGAACAATCTTTTCTTTGTATAGGATTCCTGCTTGCTGTTGCTGCTGGCGATTCCGGTGTGCAAGCCGTGGGCTCCTGAATTCCTTAGCTTCTGCTGTGCTCAGGCGATCACTATTCTTGTGCTGCTGTTGTGCTTGAGACCGAGCGGTAGCTGAACCCTTGCTGGAATACCCATCCCATTTCCGCTTGTTGTCACTAGGAGTAGCGGGAGTAGCGGAAGTGGTAGCGGTAGTAATAGCGCTGATACAACTAGGTAGCCTGTTCTGTTCCACTGCCTGATCCGTGAGGCGATGAGCAAGACACTGAATGTCTTGGATTTTGTCGAGGTTAGCCGATGTAGCTTGGCTCTGAATCTCTGAGGCTAGACCCTTGAGGTACAATTCGATACGCTTGTTTGGAGGGTCCACCATGGTTGGACACAAGATGGCCAGTCCGTTCTATCGTTTCGTATGAGCTTCAATTTCTGACCCCATCATTTTCAAATGGTAAGGCTCCACTTCCAACTTGTGGATGCCATCACGCGTGTAGTATTCCCTTTTAATGTGTTCTTTGAATTCGTTCCAGGGGGTGGCGTTAGCAGCTGCCAACCCTAGTATCTGTACTTGCGCATTCCACCTGGTTAGCGCGATTCCTACCAAAGTACCAGTGGCGTACTTGACCCCTGCGAGCCTCAGGGCGTTCACACATGAAGTTCTTGAATGTGCCACTGAATGTGCTTGGGCGACAGTCCATGATGTTCTGGAATGTGTGCGTTCTGACCCGTTGCGCGAGGAAGATAGATCAAGGTTAAGCGCGAAAGTTGGGTCACGAGAGTAGGATCTAACATCCTAGAATAGGTCTGGGATAGCAGGTTATACCTCCTGCTTGTGCGGCTGCAAGTGCCGCAGCAACTTGTTCGTTAATGAGAGCCGTCAACTGGGCTTGAGTCATGTCAACACGTCCAGACATGATCGAACAGTAAAGGTAGCATAAGTAAGAATGGTTCACGAATAGTGCGATGACAGAAGAGTGTAAGCACGTATGTGTTCTCAAGCAATAACAAGTTGTGAGCAAAGTAATGTAAGCATACTACGAGCAAAGTTCTATGCAGTTCTAGCAAGCAGGTAATAAACATAAACCTTATTACCTAGGATGTCGAGTCTTGCACGTGGAGCGAAGCGTCGTTGTGGATCGTTGAGAGCACTGTTCTGGTTATAGTCTGGTTTTAATAAAAACGTTTTCCCATATTAAAACCAAGTTCTCTATAACCAATGGCTCTGATACCAATCTGTCACACCCCCAAAATCCCACACGCGGAGTACCACCGCTTGGAGGCGTGACATGACCAGGATCAAGCCATCAATCATATCAAACATAGTATTTAATAATCAAAGGTAGTTAATACAATTCATAAAGATATGACTGATGTTTCGAAACCAAACATTGTTTAAATAGCGGAAGCATAGTAATAAAATTCTCAAATGTAGTTATGAGTTCAATTAACGTTCGCTATCCAATTCCCACAACGACCTGCTCCCTCCTTGTGCAAGCTCCAATATGTACCTAAGGTCCTGCAAGGCATGCAGCAGATAATCAACAAACTAGTTGAGCGAGTTCACAGTTTATAGTTTAGTTTGGGTAATAGTGCGTTTGTTCAATTAAGTTTTGTATCGTATCAGTTCCATCGCGGCCTCACAGGCATGTGTGCGAAGATTATGTTCGTTAGTTCGCGACCGTAGTCTTTACCGACCAGGGTGTGTGCGAAGGCAGTTTATCAGTTCGTTCGCGACCATAGTCTTTACCGACCAGGGTGGGTGCGAAGGCAGTTGAGTAGTTCGTAAGCATCAACAGTTTAATCGTTCGTTACAGTATCAAAGTATGCACAAGTAATCATCCAACCCATTCCCACCCTGGGAACCCATGCCTTGGCTGTGTGAACTCACCTTGGTTTGCTCGGTATGCTAGGTTATGCACTCACAAGTAATTCATTCACGTCCTATCGTATGCACGTATAACAAATCAGTTCATGTTCACAACGATACGCATGCAATTTAATGTTCACATAACAGTCAGTTTGCATATCGGCACAACACGTAGTATTACACGAATATGTTCATCACCAAGCATGGCATAACAATTAATTCAACATATGTTCTACTGTTCAAAGCATTATCAAAACCCTAATATCTTTCGATTCATAATTCATCTTTCGACCAACAGTTTTGTCATGTTTCGAAGCATGCTATCCTTCGATCAAATCTATCCTTCGGTCAAATTATGGTTCGGTCAAACTATCTTTCGGTCACTACTATTATCTTTCGGCATATACATTATCTTTCGACAATAACTATGTTTCGAGTAGACAAGTATCGTTCGATGCAATCAGTTACGTTAACAACAGTTACAATTTCAGAAACCCTAAGCATGCTAACAGCCGTCAATCAACATTATCGATCAAACAACAATCATGCAGTAATCATAGGATCATCATCTAATCATCATGCAATCATCATAATTCTAATACCCATCGTGATCCCTAGTTTATGCGTATCCCGAAACCGGTTAACACACAGTAATACATTATCAAACCCTATCAGAAATAATGACTAAATCCAGATTAACGCCACCCAGAAATCAGTATTCAATCGTAACGAGTTTCACATAGAATCATATACATATCCGTCAACAACAATCCTATATGAAAACTATATCATCAATATCGTAACAAGAATCCTAATATTTAATCATGCATCAATTTCAGATTACTTCAACAACCAAAACACACGACACATGAGCACATACGCAGAGGAGCGAACGATCAAATCAAATCAAATAGATTTACTAACCGAGATGAGGGTTTGGTCACGCAAAAAGGGTTCCGGTGGTTTCTAGTCTGCCGTCACAGTGAAATGGCTCTTAGGGTTGAAAAATGACAGAAATGACAGCCGGTTATGTGCTTATACGTATATATACGTATTACAGAAATGGGCCAAGCCCATCTGAATGACTGGGCCGAAGGATGTCGAAGGATTCCTTCATGGCCCGAATGATATGTTTCGAGACTTATCAATCCGAAGGATGATCTTCCGGATCGAAGGATGTGTTTCGTCATCCTTCGATTCATGCACCATGTTTCGTGGACATCCTTCGAAGGTTGTTTGTGTAATGTAATGTGTTTCATGCTAACTAGTTTACAAGTTTCACAATGTAACAAACAACTATGCACGATCAAACAATCAAAACGTATATATATATATTTTCATTAACACACAACTCGTATAATTCAAGTCCACAATCCAACAACTAAACAGTCAAAGTCAAAGTCAACGCGCAATAAATGCGAAAGTGAAAGTCAAACACTCGAGTTGCCACAGAAACAACCACTGTCTGTGACAGTTCAAACAACTGTCACAAAACAGCTGAACCAAACATCTGTCAAAAGAGATGTTTAGGTTACTGATGCACTCCTGCCAATCAATTCAGAAAGGGCAAGGAAAAACAGTCTTACCAAAGGATTCCACACGTTTATGAGGTCTACAAAAAGCCCTCTAAACCCAGAGTGAATAGGCATCCTTTCGGTTACCAGCAGTTGATTGGGCAAGACCCCCAACAGTGGTTAGCAAGAAACAGTACTAAAACTGTCCAAACCCCTGACTTAACCACTGCTCATCACACTGCATCCATACCAGACACTGTTGAGACCCCATCCAAAGCCCTGTTGGCTTTGGAGTCCTTAATGAACTAATCCTTTTACTTCATGTGCAGTGAGCTTCTGCATGCTTTGATAGTCTATGGTATGTAGATAGTGGAGGCTCCAGCCACATGACAGGGTGTAAAGCCCTCCTCAAAGACTTTAAAATCCATGGTGGGGGTGATATATCCTTTGGAAATAATAGTAAAGGGAAAGTTCTGGGGTCTGGAACAGTGCAATCTGGCAATGTAAAATTTGAAAATGTCAATCTAATAGACAATCTAAAATTCAATCTTCTGAGTGTGTCTCAAATGAGTGACAAAGGGTTTGGGTCATTCTTCACAAAAGATTGTTGTAGGATTGTTGGACCAGAAATGGTCAAAAAGATTGAAGCAATAATTAAAAATGGTCAAACAAAACTTGTTGCTCAAAGAAGTGGCAATGTTTATGTTGTTGACATGTCTAAAGAGTGTCCTAGAGCTGATGCCTGTCTGTTCTCAGCTGCCTCTAACAAAGAGACAGAACTTTGGCACAAAAGACTGGGACACACAAATCTTAAGACTATAACAGAAATTTCAAAAAATGGTTTGGTGAGAGGCCTACCACAAAAATTATTTTCATGTCCTGAACATTGCACTTCCTGTTTAAAAGGAAAACAGCATAAAAGTTCCTACAGAGTCCAAAACAACCCAGTGCTTGCAAATGCTGCACATGGATTTGTTTTGCCCAGTTCAAGTCATGAGCCTCAAAAAGAAAAGATATTGTTTAGTTATAGTTGATGACTTTTCTAGGTTTACATGGACTTTCTTTTTGCACTCTAAAGATGAAACTGCAGGCATTTTGCAAGACTTTGTGACACAGGTTGAAAAGCAATTTGATCTTCCAGTGAAAAGCTTTAGGAGTGACAATGGCACAGAATTTAAAAATAGGGAGTTGGATGCTTTCTGTGTGAAGAAAGGGATTGTAAGGCAGTACAGCATCCCTAGAACACCAGAGCAAAATGGGGTTGTTGAGAGAAAGAACAGAACTTTGATTGAGGCTGCCAGAACCATGCTTGCAGATTCAGGTTTGCCATTAACTTTCTGGGCAGAGGCAGTAAACACTGCTTGTTATGTCCAGAACAGAGTTTTAATCAACCCCAGGTACAAAAAGACTGCCTATGAAATTCTGTACAAAATCAAACCACTGATCTTATACTTCAAGGTATTTGGCTGCCCATGCTTTATTTTGAACTTAAAAGATTCCATTTCAAAATTTGCAGCCAAAATTGATTGTGGTTATTTTCTGGGATACTCAACCACTGCCAAGGCCTACAACATGTTCAATGCACGGACCAAGGTAGTGGAGGAGACTTTGGATGTAAAGTTCAATGAACTTTCATCAATGAAAATCCCAGCAAATCCTGCTGAACTGTTTGATCTTGAAAAATTCACTTTTGAAAATACTGCTGTCAAGACTAACAGTGCAGGTCCATCAAAGGATACAACACCAGACTATGGGTATGAAGTCATCATCCCTCAAAGGTCTGCCACCAAAGGGAAAGCATCAGTTGTTCAAAACATCTGTGAAAGCTCAACCACTGCTGCATCAACAATTGTTGATCAAAGTAGCCCATCCACCACTGCTTCCATATCCTCAACTACCTCTGACAAAAGTCCTCAAACAGTGGATAAAAGTCAGCAGTGGTCCACTCCATTACCACCCATTCCACCACCTTTTGAAGCCACTGCTGGGTCATCAAAGTCACCAGCAGTGGTTAGCTCAGATGATACACATTTGCAGCCTTCACCAACAAATTCCATCATACCATACCAAGGAGATTTAATCTTCTTGAGATCTCATCCACCTGATCAAATCATTGGCAACATCAATGAAGGGGTGCTCACAAGAAGCCAAACCCAAAACATTTGTCTTTTTGCTGGTTTTCTATCACTCCATCAGCCAGTCAAGTACCAAGAGGCACTAAAAGACAACAGCTGGGTAGAAGCCATGCAAGAGGAGCTCCAACAGTTCAAGAGACAACAAGTATGGGAGCTTGTACCACTGCCAAAAGAGGTCAGTCCCATTGACACAAAGTGGGTCTTCAAGAACAAAACAGATGAAAGGGGCATTGTTGTCAAGAACAAAGCCAGGCTTGTGGTTCAAGGTTACAGACAGGAAGAGGGGATTGATTATGATGAAACATTTGCCCCTGTTGCTAGATTGGAAGCTATCAGACTGTTCCTGGCCTTTGCTGTCAACCACAACATGAAGGTGTTTCAGATGGATATCAAAAGTGCTTTCCTCTATGGTACATTGCAAGAAGAGATATATGTATGTCAACCTCCAGGCTTTGAGGATCCATTTTATCCTGATCATGTCTACAGGCTAAACAAAGCTTTGTATGGCCTGAAACAAGCACCAAGGGCCTGGTATGAAACTCTTTCCAACTTTCTACTCTCAAATGGTTTCAAAAGAGGTACCATTGATAAAACACTGTTTCTTAAATGGAGAGGGAAAGATTTAATGATTGTCCAAATTTATGTGGATGACATTATTTTTGGAAGCACATGTACCAAAATGTGTGAAGAGTTTAGAGAACTCATGACAGCTGAGTTTGAAATGAGTGCAATGGTGAGCTGCAATGCTTTCTTGGTCTCCAAGTACAGCAAATGCAAAATGGAACTTTCATTCATCAAAGCAAATATGCTAAAGAACTTTTAACCGAATTTGACATGAATGATTGTAAACCATGCAGCACACCCATGGCCACAAATAAGCTGGTCATGTCTGATGAAAAAGATGAGCTGATTAACCAAACACTTTATAGGAGCATGATTGGGTCTTTATTGTACCTAACTGGATCCAGACAAGACATCATGTTTGCAACATGTGTCTGTGCAAGAAGTCAATCAGCTCCCAGAAAATCTAATCTCATTGCTGTAAAAAGGATTCTCAGATACATAAAAGGTGCTCCCACACTTGGTATCTGGTATCCAGCTAATGGGAATATCAAGCTTTCAGGTTTTTCAGACAGTGACTTTGCTGGTTGTCACATAACAAGGAAGTCCACTTCAGGAGGGTGCCAGTTTCTAGGCGATTGCTTAGTTTCTTGGCAAAGCAAAAAGCAAGCAGCAGTTTCAACATCTACTGCTGAGGCTGAATACATTGCTGCTGCAAGCTGTACAGCCCAACTCCTGTGGCTTCAAAATCAGTTACTGGATTTTGGTATCACTGCCTTAAAGACACCACTTATGCTGGATAGCCAGGCAGCAGAAAATATCATCAAAAATCCAGTTTCCCATTCTACCACCAAACACATCGACATCAGACATCACTTTGTGAGGGATTGCTATGAAAAAGGTTTGATTTCTCTGCATCATGTTCCAACTAAAGACCAGTTGGCAGATGTGCTCACAAAAGCACTTGATACAGCCACTTTTGAAAGTCGGGTCTCTAGGATTGGGATGCTAAACATGGAATAACAAGCAACCTCTTGTTTTTCTATGAATAAAAGCAATAAAATGTTTTCAAAAAATCAAAAATCCATCCTTAAAAATAGCTTAAAAATGAAAATTTCATTAAAATCCTTAAAAGTCTGCCATAACCACTGATTGTTCAAAAGTCTGCTTTACATCAAAAAGTCTGCCCATTGCTGAAAGGCAACCTCTGTTCTCTCATTCCTTGATAACCACTGTTGTTCAAAAGCAGTGTCTTATCCACTGATATGCTATCTACTGATAGTAAAAATCATCCACTACCCCCTTTCCACTGCTTTCATCAGTTGCTTTCACCAAAAGTACTGTCCTTCATTTTCACCAGTGGTTGTCACGTGGGCCATAGCAGTCAGACTTTTTGTAACGGCTGCCACGTCAGCACTCACTCTCTCCCCTATAAAACTCCCCACTCACCATCCAAACAGGGTTTTACTGTCGAATTGAATTCATAAAAAAATTCTCTTCTCAAAGCAGTTTTTCTTTCCATCTCCCACAACATTCCTCCGATCAATCGTTTCAAAAATGACAAAATCGAAGTCATCTGCAAAACCCACATCAAAATCTTCGAAAACAGCCTCTCAAAAGGCAACCACCACTGAGATTCCATTCAAAAAATCTCACAATCTCCTGAGTCTTCTCACAAAACCAGGAACCACAGATGTTTTCGATTCCATTATCACCGTCATGGCAAAATCAAAGTACAAAACTTTGCTCACAGCCGATGCACCCATCTACTTGGCAACCCAAAGGGAGTTTCGAAAGAATGCAACCCTTGAAAAACATGGAGACATTGTCACTGCAATCAAATCTTCCATAAAGGGAAAAGCTGTCCACATTTCACCACAATCCATCTCCGAAGTCTTCCAACTCGATGATCAGGCAGGTAAAACTTCCTTCACCAAAAACGAGTTGCACATTGACTTCATTGAAAGAGGGTATGAAGCCACAATGATGACGAAATTAACTTTAGAAAAAGGTTATTTTCCTCCTGCACCAAGATTTTTATTTCATACCCTCCTAGTATGTGTTTCAAACAAAACCACTTCTTTCAATGAGATCCCTATAAAGATTCAAAATCTAGGATATGCGATTCTTCAAGAAGAAAATTATAACTATTCTCGGGAAATCTTTAAAGATTTGGTTAATAATGTTGAAAGTAAATCATTTTTACTGTTTCCAAGGTTTTTAAGCTATTATTTTCAAAAGAAATTCAGTAAGGATGATTTGCTTCTAATAAACCAAGGTGAAATAACTGCAATAAACTGTCTAACATCTGAAACATTTTCACGTATGTTAGCACCTTGCAAAACACAAGCACGGGTACCTGAGCAGATTTTAGCAGCTACCACTGCTCCTCAGGTATCTGCTGCTGAGACTACTTGTCACACCCCCAAAATCCACCTGCGGAGTATCACCGCTTGGGAGCGTGACTGACCAGGATCAAGCCACCAATCATATAGAACAATGTATATAGTAACAGTAATTGTAATTAAACCAAACCAAATCCATATGAAAGTGTCCCAAAAACATAAGTAAGTTATCATTGTTTAGCGGAAGCGTATAAATAAAACCCATCATAATAAAGTATCAAATGCCATAAGTGTTTAACAAGACAATCACGATCCAAGCCCACAACGACCAGCTCCTCCCTGTGCAAGCTCCATGTATCTAACGACCTACAAGGCATGTAACAGAGGATCAACAACTAGTTGAGCGAGTTCACAGAAAGTAAATGCGTAATAGTATATTCGTTTGTAACATGTGGCTCTACTGGGCCGATAGTACGTGCTATTGGTGGGGGCTTCCCATGTTGTATAACCACTAGACTATTCGTAACCATAAGTGTTCTACACATCCCGAGAACAGTAATACGTACAAGTTTACGTAGGTTTTACGTAAGTATCCTTCACAACCGAGGATAGGGGTACGCGGGGGTTTACGTAGGTTTTACGTAAGTGCCTGACACAACCGAGGCAGTAGTGAGTATAAGTTCACGTAGGTTTTATGTGAGTATCCTTCACAACCGAGGATAGCGAGTAGCATAAGTATACGTAGGTTTTACGTATGTGTCCTGCACAAGCGAGGACGATGGTATGGTAGTCTAGTAACAGTGTCCGTATGAATCTATTCAACCTTATCCTTTCAATCCCATTCCCAAGCCCTGGGAATCCCATGCCTTAGTAAGAGTGTGAACTCACCTTGGTTTGCTCGGTATGCTAAACTATGCGCTCGCAAGTAATCAATCAAGTCCTATCGTATGCACGTATAATCAATCAGTACATGATTGTAAAGTTTCACATGTAATCAGCTCACTAAATGTACTGGATGATTAACATCATCTAACGCGCAAACAGTTAATCAAATTCACATAATTCACACTTCACATAGCAGATTTCCCAGTCTCCTCTAACAAGAGTATTCATTAACAGTCATGGTAAGTTTAACAGAATTCACATATACAACAGAGTTACACAATTGACCAAGTTAACATCTAACCAAGTTAATAACTAACTTCACTGAGTTAGATAGTTTAACAGAGTTAACATGCTTAACGACTAACAGTGTTAACAACTAAGAGTATTATATAACTAACAGTACTAATGTGATAAACATTGAACGAAATCAAATGTATGGCGAAATCACCCAGCTGGCGAAAATCCTTAACCGGCGAAATCCCCTTTTTGGACGAAAACACTAGGGTTTTCGTTGAGTATAGGGGGTGGCGAAAACACAAGGTGTTTTCGTATGACCATGGTGTTTTCGTGATCCCTGTGTTTTCATCATTACTGTTTACGCAAACCCAGCACCCAAGATGCACCCTAACAGTTACATCTCCCACACTAAACCGTCGTTCAATCATTACACAAAAGTAGCAGATGATTAAGATCGTTTCAGTAATCAACATATGCATACAGTTAGAACCCTAATCTGCTAGCTATTTAACATCTTGACATCATAACAGTATCAGCGATATTAACAGAAATATAAGAATCCCTAACACACCAATCCCAAGTAATTCAAAGTGTGATGGCCGACATGTGCAGATCACCTCAAGAGATCATTGGACCATTTAGTTTAGTGGGTTTGGAAATTTTACAACATATACATAAAATCAAACTTGCCTATGCACATGCTTTGAAACAAACATAGCCGCCAAAAAAAAAAAAAAACTATTGGACCGATTCTAACATGCCAGCCGACAACTCCCATTATTCAACTCTCATCCATTCCTTTTATAATTCACAACTCCCATGATTGGAGCTTATAAAGGTTGCAATGAAATGATTGGACCAAATAAAGGTGTGATTACATTGTCAGGTTCATGTGTGATGATAATTAGCATATGTCGGCCATTAAGGGATTGCATATGGAATCATGTGAACTATCAATTTATTGTGCAATCAAAATCACTATACCAACATCAGATCATTCATGGTCGCATAACAATATCAGTTAACATACAGACATGTAATCAATTCATGCATGACTTGAATAACAGTACAACTAACCGATATAAAAGGTCACTAACTTGATCAAAAGGGAAGGCTTGAAAACTGATACTTGCCGTTGCACAGGAACAAGGACTCTAGGGTTTGGCGATTAAGCTTCTACGTAAAGTGGAGAATGTTGGTGCAGTCATCTGTCGGCTTCGTCTTAGTGTCAAGTCTCGGCTACGGTGCGGATCTGATCGGGGATGACATCACGAGTGACATCACCTAGGTGACATCACAAGTGATGTCATCATTCTATTATTACAAAAGTGGCCGTTTAAATCATGTTTAACAAAAAGTCTTGAAAGTCAACTAAAGACAATTGTGAAGTCATGGCTAGTGTGTGATTGGACCAACTTATGGTCCAATGGAATGTCACCATTATAAGAGCCAATGATATCAATATACACAAGATGACAAAAGGATGTTTAGTCAACATGGTGAATCGTGTATTCAGAAAAGTTGTCAGATCGTTTTTAAGGAAAGTCAGTGGAACCGCCTTTTTGGATAATGTTGGAACCGTGTTTTTGTCAACAGGTGGAATCGCCTTTACGGTAACTGTTGGAACCGCCTTTGTGGCATGTCACTATGAGCGGTTCCTAGCTAGTATAAATAGGTCTCTTTGTCATTTCATTTGTAACGGATTTTCATAATTGATACCGAGGTATTGCCGGTTTTCCTTGTGAATGTAAACATTGTAAAATCAATATACAAGAGGATTAAAGTGTGAATCTAGCTGTGTACGCATCTGTTTCTTTGTTTCCGCCTCTGAAACGGAGTTGAGCTCTTCCGAACGACTCGTTTAGGTCGGAGATCGATCCTACAATTGGTATCAGAGCCAAGGAGGAGGAGATCTCGCATATACAGCTCGTTGTTCATCATTTTTCTGCTTCTACACCTTTCTTTTTCGAAAAATGCAACTTTTTACGGTCAAAATCGCTTCAAATTTACATATTGTGTGCGGAATCATGACTTAACAAAACCTGGAAATTTTCAGACCTTAATTCGGCTTAAAAGTCATTAAAATTGAATTTTCGCTTTAAAAGCGGTTCGTGTTTGCTGACGTCACTTCTGGAATCGCTCGAAATATTATCTGGAACCGCTCGAAACACCGTCTGGAACCGCTCGAAATATTATCTGGAACCGCTCGAAACACCGTCTGGAACCGCTCGAAATACCATCTGGAACCGCTCAAAGTTACATACTTGAACCGCTCAAAAGTGTAAAGTGCATGAACCGCTCCAAACTTTCACTCATGGATCGCTCATATGTTAGAAACATATGAATCGCTCATTAGACCTACCTGGATCGCTCATAGGATTACTTCACGTGACTCGCTTTTATGACATCCACATATATACTGCTCCATCATTAAATGCATCGTTCCACATTTGTTTGTCACTAAACATCATCCAATTAAAAAATCATCACCGCCCCCATTAAACAATATAATTCCACTTATTATAGCGGCCCAATTAAATCTGTTGTATCACTGCCCATTTTTCAACAGCTTATGTGATTTTATGTGATTGGTTATAAGTGTTCAGTTTGTTTGGCAGTTCAAATTGTGTTTGGTGACACGGGGTCAGTTGATCTTAGTTATGTCTGCTTAAAAGTTTGTTCCAGTTCGTCAGGTGTTACTTGTTCGCATACGGTGTTTGGAAATCCAAGTTGTGTTTTGGTCGCGTGAAATCATGTGAAAGGTCACATTCACTTTCACTTGAACGTCGATTCTAGTTTGTACAGTTTGGAGTTCAAGAGTTTCAAAAGGCTCAGTTCATTTGAAAGTTCGTCAGTTTGTACGAAAAAGGGCCAACTCGTTTGAATTCGATTCGGGTCATTTCTGTTCGCTCAGTGTGTCAACCCTCAATCCGCACAGAATTCATCATCAGTTCGAGTATTAGTTCGCTTTTATTAATTGATAATACTTTAAACTGATTGTTGTTTCGTTTGTGTACATCAGGTATTTTCCGAAATATCATCTGACTCTTGAAACATGAGTTCTGAATTCTTCAACGCATTTGCTACACCGAGCACTCCAGCCGCGATTGCTCAAGCCATGAATCTTGAAAATGAGACGGGAACCACCCAGAAACCCCCGAAACTTATGAGTATTGAAGAATACTACGGGTGGAAAGATCGTTTTGAAAACTGGGTTCAGGCAAATCATCTCAGATCGTGGGAATGCATTTTGAAGAAGTATTCGTTACCGAGAACAGAGATGAATGTTGTAAAAGAAATATCCGAATTCTCAGATCAAGAACGTGCAATGTACAGAGCAGAGAAAATGATGATCAGTTTATTACAGCAAGCAATCAAAGAAGATATTTTCATCTTGCTACAACACGACAAAACAGCTAAATCGATTTGGGATGCTCTTCAGGTCAAGTTCGAGGGTAGTGCGAGCATGGTTAAAAGCAAAAAGGCATTACTCAAGAAAGAGTTCGATCTTTTTAGCAGTTTACCAGGAGAGGATACTAAGGCGCTAATTGAACGATATTGTCACTTAGTGAGATCATTAACAATGATTGGTGTTGATAAACAACGTGAAGAGTATGTGGATAAATTGGCTGACGCGTTACCTCAGAAAGAGTGGGGAACGTATTTGATGATATTGAAAAATACGGGTGTTTATGACGGACTGACAATTGGGCAATTTATTGAAAAATTAGAGGCTCAGAATCTTGAACAGCAAAAGATCGCTAGAATGAACAGTCCTAGTGGTCAACAGGATGTTAAAATGTACTATAAAGGTAGTGTTCCAGTTTCTGAAGCTGAAAGAAGTCCAAAGATTCAAACAGCCTTCAGTGCTGGAGATTCATCAGAAAAGGCTGATCAGAGTTCAAACAAGATTAGCAGCGGGTTTTCATCGTTTCCGAGTGTGAATCCGAAAGAGACTAACACAAGCTTTCAGTCTCAGAGTACGAAAACCGAAAATGGATACATAATTCAGTGCAACATAGCTCTCAACCTTCCAGAAGGTCAAAGCTTCTCTGAAGACACTGCTAAAGACCACATGGCACTGCTGGGTTCAGTTCTGTTATCTTATGAAGGTCTAGTTGCTGGTCGGATCGGAAATCCTATGCTCACCAAAGAGGATTACGATCAAATAGACGCCGAGGAAATGGAACTTATGGATATCAAATGGTGTCTTGCGAGTGTTCTTCGTCGGGCTGAGAAATTCAAAACTATTACCGGGAGAAATGACTTTCTTGATGCACATGTGTCTACTTTAGGTTTTGATAAATCTAAAGTTACGTGTTTTCGTTGCAGGGAGAAAGGCCATTTCAAGCGGGAATGCAAAGGAAGAGAGGCTAGCGGAGCACAAAATCCATTTGGGAAAGATGATTACTACCGCAAAGCTATCTATCAGCAAGTCGGTCGGAAAGATAGAAGATCCGAAAAGAGCATGTTTGGTAGATTTCAGCTGGAGTGATTTCATATCATCTGAAGCCACAGCCGCACGCATTGTTGATCAAGATGATGAGAAACTACCAGAAGGTTTTAGTTGGGATATGTTTGTTGATGAGAATGGAGATTATAAAGCTTTCATTGCAAATATCGTCCGAGAGCCAAATTTGTTTGCTACTTGGATGAGATTTATTGGAGAGAATGTATCAAGTGGAGAGGAAAAATCTGTGTCATCTGATGAAAGTTCAGATGGTGTTGATGATAAAATTTCTGAAAGATCTGGAGAAATTTCAACAGATTCAGATGAAAATGTTGAATATGCAGTTAGTTCTGATGAGAGTGTTCAGAATGAGATTTGTTCAGAAAAGGCTGTTGTTTTTGATAAATCACCAACTGTTTCTGATTTATCTGATAATGAGTCTGAAAAATCTGTTCACTTTGATCAATCACCAGTTCACAACAGCAGTGATGATGAGGGAGAAAAACTTATAAATGTTGCTAAAACTCATCTTTCTCCTAAAAGTTTTCATGTTTATTTTGCAGATTGCATGGAGAAACTGAAGGGAAAACGAGCTGCTAAAGAACAACAAACTGAATCTGAAGGCGATGAAACTGAATCTGAAGGCGATGTTCAAAATGCTGAGAAGATTACTGAGGTTGTTATTGAAGTAGAGAAGGTGGTTGAAGTGGAAAAGGTGATTGAAGTTGTTAAAACAATCGAAGTTGAGAAGATTATTGAAGTCATCAAGCCGTGCGAGAAGTGCTTGGAAGATTGCAAGAACTGTGCAGCTAAAGACGACATCATATCTGAGTATGAAAAGAAGAAGGAGCAGTTATTGTTCAACCTCAATTATGTGAAGGAATCGTACGACGTGTTGATCAGAACAGTAACTGGTCTTCAAACAACAAACTCAGAGAGAGAACAAGCGCTTACCATGATGAATGCTACTTTGATGTCGAAACAAAAGGCAATAAATTTTTACATTGAAGAGAGTGCCAAATGGAAGCAGGAGTTGGAAATCGAAAAGATAGAGAATGAGAGAATTAGGAGGTTGTTGTTAAGCTACACTACTTCTGATTATCTTATTGATCGTGTTTATCCAACTGTTGCAGGTTTAGAAGCTTTTCAAGATGAGAAGCAAAAGAAGAAGAATGACTGTGGTAAGAAAACGACAGTTAGCTATAACAAGTGTCCACCTCCAATTTGGGATGGGTATTCTCCTAGGAAACCAAATGAGGAGCAATTGGAGAAAGCAGTCAATATTCAGTTAAAAACCGACACAACTGACGTTTTACCAGACAATATTGATGTCACGTTTACCTCGTCTGATACTGATCATGAGTCTGAGTTAATTAAAAAGGTGGTCGATCAGGTGTTGGATACTGATGAGGAGTCTGAGTCGAAATCTGAGTCTGAAGGGTCAAAGTCGTCAGTCAAAAGTTCAAATTCGTCGGTTAAACGGTCTTATAGTTTAGAATTTTTGCTTTCACAGTCAAATTTGAATGATGAATCATTCGAAGTTGTTTATACTTTGAAAGGTTCGGACAAATTATATTACAACAAAGAGATCCCTATAATGAGTATTAAAACGGAACTAATAAACAAAACTTTCAAACTAACAGAAATCAATATTTCAGAATTAAAAGTTTTGAAAAGTTTTGAAAAACCTAAAAAATATACTTCTAGAGTTCAGCAACGTTTAAATAAGAAAAAGGGCAACAATTCTGGTTCTGGTTTTCAAAAGAAACCTAACCAAAATCGTAGCTACAAAAAGAAAGGTCTTGGTTTTATTCCACCAGAAAACCATAAAAATGATAAAAATTCTAAAACAAAAACTGAATTTGTGTCAGGTGGAAGTTCGGATGAAGAACAGAAGAAACCGTTCTGGAAACAGTCAAACCAGGAGTTTCTTGCTGAAAGAAAGAGAAATGGAGCTGAAGTGTTTTATCAAAGAGAGACTCGTACCTGTTACAGATGCAATGAAGTTGGTCACATTGCATGGAACTATACACGGAATGCCAAAGCAAAACAGGGAGTGTCTCAGAAGTTGAAAGAGAAAGTTGTTGATGTTGAACCACCGACTGAAAAACTTAGAATGTTTGAGAATTCAAAATTCGAGGTTGGTGAATGTTCACAAAAGAACAAGTATGAGAAGAAAGGAAAGGACAACCAGGTCTGGGTTGCAAAGAAAGATGAAGTAAATGTCGGCGATGAATCTGGTTCCACAAAGCTAGAGGAGCCACAGGTTGAAAAGAAGATTTTGGTAAATGATGAGGAGTTTCCATCATTGAAGTTTGAGGAAGTAAAGAAGAAAGTGGGAAAAACT
Organism: Helianthus annuus; assembly: GCF_002127325.2. Classification (NCBI taxonomy): domain Eukaryota; kingdom Viridiplantae; phylum Streptophyta; class Magnoliopsida; order Asterales; family Asteraceae; genus Helianthus; species Helianthus annuus. The sequence goes on from NC_035441.2 coordinate 69,518,097, forward strand.
GAGATTTCAAATCAGTTCTACAAAGAAAAGAATGATTTTGATGTCGAGAAAACATTCAACGGGAATGTTAAGAAAATTTTTGGGAAAATGTTGAGTGGAAGAGCAAAGGGGGTCAAAGATTTTTACGCTACGAAAAAGGCTACATACAACCCGACTGCTCAGGAGTTGAAATCCATCAAGTCTGAGAAGACTTGGATGGATGTTTGTTTTCCATGATAGTCATAGGACTACGCCGGAGATCCCAAGTTTATATCGTGGATCATGAATCGGCATCTTTCTTGTATTTGAGAAGTTTGAATATGTGTGTTTAATGTTTGAATGTTTTGTTTGCAGGATGAAGGACTATGCCGGAGCTTCCAAGATGGTTAGTGTGAAGCAGGAATCGGCATTCTGGTTGAAAATGGTAATGTAGAGGTCACATTCCTACAAGTGGTAACCATTGTATCTACAAGTGGTAATCTTGATCCCAAAATTGGTAATTGTGGTTAAATTTTGAGATGTTTGTATTCTTTGAAGTGTGTACATTTACAAGTGGTACAGAAGGTTCTTAGAGGCAAATGGTAAATCAGGGACATTAATTTGTACTTGATTTACTATTCATGACAAAATATTGACAAGATGATGAACCACATCCCCGTTTTTAAGATTGATAAACCTACAAGTGGTTGTTATCAACACAAATTCATTTTCCGGAAAAATCATTTTGATTAAAACAAACTTAAGTGTTTTGAAATCTTAATGAGAAAATGATTTGTGATAGGGGGAGTTCAGATTGTTTATGCCTAGTGAATGGCGATTTGATGTGATTCAGTGTCAGTTGTCAAGTTTCTGTATAGTTTGTTTTACTTTTTATGTTTTCAGTAGGTCATTTTTAGAAGTTTTCAAATTTTCTTTAAAATGTGTTTGCATTTTAGGGGGAGTAGGGAAATTTCAGAAAATCCAAAAACATTTGAAAATTTGAAAAAGCCAAAAACATGATAAAATTCAAAAATGAGTTTTGTTGCGAAAAAGAGGAAATGATAGTACATCAGTGGACTATCACGGCACGCTAAAGAAATGAAAAGTTAAAAAGTGTTAAACAATCTTACTGCGGATGTGTCAGTAGATTTTCGCACATTTAGTAAATTGAAACGAGATATAAACCTAAATCAAACTTGCTTAATTTGTGGGTAACTATTCTTGGATATATGGGTAACCCCCGAAATCTTGTTTGAAAGGTCCCGTATTCTGAGATACTAGGTCTTTATACTCAGTGATATCTGGGGTATTATCCCGGGACTTCTGCTGAATGGGAGTTCTGACCTAGTCCCCGGATAATACTTTCTGCTAAAGCTTTGAAACATAAGCTTCGCCCTCAGCATGCTGATGAAACAATAAAATTGATAGTCGCTGCTGTTGAAATGCAAAAAGATCCTCTAAAGGGGACCCACCAAAAGTCGAGCCGTCATCTCTCTGCTGAACGGAAGTTCTGACCTGAGCTCTCACGGTTTCGCATCTACCCTTTACAGATATCATCTGTGGTATACTCACCTGTAAGACTGAATATTTGGGATCTGGATACGGGAGTATATTCAAGTGGAGTGATACACAATTAAGTTTAAGTCTCTAAAACATTAATTTCGTATCTCGAATCAATTGAAATTTGTGTGAAAATTTAAGTGGACAAACATACTGACAATCTAGGTAAATTGTTTAAAACTGAGAATGTTTAAAGCTTAACGGTGTTGGTGATTTGTCTCAAAACTGATATGATCCTCTTGCACGAATTCACAAAAATATTGTTTGTAAATATTTCATTTCTGCATTTCAGTTTCTCTTTCAGAAAAATTCAAAAATATTTTTGGTGTGTTTTAGCATAAATTTTTGAAAATTCAAAAAGATTTTCGACAACTGATGTTGGATGGCTGATTTTCAAAATTCCGAGTGCTAAACATGATGAGCAATACTTGAGGGGAAGTGTTTGTATGAAATTAAAATGTTTTCATAATCTAACCTTTTCAAGTGGTTCATCAAAATTTATGTTTGTTTTGAATGAGAATCTGGATTGGTTCAAGTTCATATGTTTGATAAATATATGTGAAAGAAATTTACTCTGAGGTAGAGTTTTTGCAGGAAAGCCAGACGTCGATCCTGAAGATGTTGCTGAAGATCAAAGGAATGCCAGCAAATCGAGAGGGGGAGTCTGAAGATAGAGAGAGAGAAGCCCAAAGACTGATAAAGATTGAAGTCGTTGAAGACTCGACACTTTAGATTCGTCAACATCTGAGGGGGAGTCTGTTGGTGCAGTCATCTGTCGGCTTCGTCTTAGTGTCAAGTCTCGGCTACGGTGCGGATCTGATCGGGGATGACATCACGAGTGACATCACCTAGGTGACATCACAAGTGATGTCATCATTCTATTATTACAAAAGTGGCCGTTTAAATCATGTTTAACAAAAAGTCTTGAAAGTCAACTAAAGACAATTGTGAAGTCATGGCTAGTGTGTGATTGGACCAACTTATGGTCCAATGGAATGTCACCATTATAAGAGCCAATGATATCAATATACACAAGATGACAAAAGGATGTTTAGTCAACATGGTGAATCGTGTATTCAGAAAAGTTGTCAGATCGTTTTTAAGGAAAGTCAGTGGAACCGCCTTTTTGGATAATGTTGGAACCGTGTTTTTGTCAACAGGTGGAATCGCCTTTACGGTAACTGTTGGAACCGCCTTTGTGGCATGTCACTATGAGCGGTTCCTAGCTAGTATAAATAGGTCTCTTTGTCATTTCATTTGTAACGGATTTTCAGAATTGATACCGAGGTATTGTCGGTTTTCCTTGTGAATGTAAACATTGTAAAATCAATATACAAGAGGATTAAAGTGTGAATCTAGCTGTGTACGCATCTGTTTCTTTGTTTCCGCCTCTGAAACGGAGTTGAGCTCTTCCGAACGACTCGTTTAGGTCGGAGATCGATCCTACAGAAAATAAGGTATTAAAACAGATTGCTATGGGCCAAAGCCCATTTGTGGTTTTCGCCGGTTAGTAGTGGACGAAAACAACAAAGTGTTTTCGCCACAGGATGTTTTCGGGTGGGGGTTTTTGGCTAGGCATCCATCTATTGTTTTGTTTATAAAATATAAATTAACACCACAATATTTTAAACATACACAAATAATGCACATCACGTATATATATATATATATATATATATATATATATCTATATAGGACAAAGATCCGTTAGGAACCACCCCTTATTGCGAGAACCGCGAGAACCAGTGTGAACACAAACAGTAATTCCTAAAAAAATCTAAAAAACACCCAAAAAAATTTTTTTTTATTTTTTTACTATTTTTTTTGAAAAAATCGCTATATTTTGTTAATAAAAAAAATAAAAAAAAAATTCAAAAAAAAAAAAAAATTTCGAGTAACAGTTATCCATGCACATGTGCATATGTGTCGTTTCTTTGTCAAATTCCGTAATTCATTACAAATAATAGTCAATTGCACTTTCATTTACACTACTACGTGTAATACACTATCTTTTACATTACCAATGTTAGAAATGCACATGTGCATCTATATGTATCAACAGGAAATAAGGTGTTTTGGTACACTACTTTCTCTTTCATCTATCATTCCATCCATAATACACAAGCATGCACATGTGCATTTCTATCATTTCTTTGACAAATTCCGTAATTCATTACATATATTAGACAATTGCACTTTCATTTACACTACCATATGTAATACACTACTTTTTACATTACCAATATTAGAAATGCACATGTGCATTATATGTATCAACATGAAATAAGGTGTTTTGGTACACCACTTTGAATACACTTTCCCTTTCATCTATCATACCATCCATAATACACTACCATTACCTCCTACCATCCATAATACAATACCATTACCTCCTACCATCCATAATACAATACCATTAACAATATTTTCACTTTATTACATGTATGTAAACACCATTTATACCATCCAATCAACATATTACATAAAAAATTGACAACTATAACCAAACCATCAACCACTAGATATAACTAACCAAAAAACATGTATATGGGTCTACTTCTGCATTCAAAATCACAAACTTTTTGTACCAAAACACGTTATATCATGGTTATACCTAATTATGCACATGTGCATTTTGAATATTGGTAATGTAAAAAGTATTGTATTACTAATGGTATTGTAAATTAAAGTGCAATTGTCTATTCCTGATAATGTATTACCGAATTTGTTGAAGTAATGATACATATGCACATGTGCATGGATAACTGTTACTCGAAAAAAAAAAGTTTCTTTTTTTTTTTTATGGAACGAAATATAGCGATTTTTTGTTAAAAAATATTAAAAAAAATAAAAAAAAAATTTTGAGTGCTTTTTTGATTTTTTTTAGATTTTATTTTGTGTTCACATTGGTTCTCGCGGTTCTCGCAATAAGGGTGGTTCTCGCATGAACCTTACCCTATATATATATATATATATATATATATATACATATATATATATATATATATATATATATATATATATATATATATATATATATATATATATATATATAACGCCCTTAACACATTTAACATATTACAGCGTGTACAATTGTGAAACAACCAAGTCGTGTGAACAAACAATCTAAACGATTAACGTGCAATAGTGCGAAGATAGAAACTTGGAAACTTGAGTTGTCACATTATCCCCAACTTGAAAGAAATTTCGTCCCGAAATTTAGCATGCGGTTACTGAGGAAACTAGGTAAGTTGTATCGTTTGCTGGTTTTCCTGGGGTGTCACATCATCCCCCCGTTGATTTGGAATTTCGTCCCGAAATTCTGTGGTAGCTTCAGCCTCAGTAGTGGTTGCATTGGTTTCGAATAACTGGGGGTACTTTTCTGTCATCTGATCATGGCGTTCCCAGGTGTACTCTGTACTCTGGGCCACGTTTGGAGTTCCAACGAACTCGAACAAGAGGGATTCTCTTGCTTTTGAGGACCTTAACATCCCGGTCCGTGATTTCAACTGGCTCCTCGACGAACTGCAACCGCTCGTCGATAGTGAGTTCCTTAAAAGGAACTATGAGGGTCTCATCTGACAGGCACTTCTTCAGATTCGACACGTGAAATACATTGTGAACTGCACCGAGTTCAGCTGGTAGGTTTAGCTTGTAGGCCACTTTGCCTATTTTCTCAATGATCTCGAACGGTCCGACATACCGCGGATTTAGTTTGCCCCGTTTGCCAAAACGAACCACACCCTTCCAGGGTGAGACTTTAAGTAAAACCCGGTCCCCGACCTGAAATTCCAAAGGCTTCCTACGCTTGTCCGCGTAGGCTTTCTGACGGTCACGTGCTGCCGCCATGCGTTGTCGTATCTGTGCAATCTATTCCGTGGCGTCCACTACAATCTCTGGACCCGTGATCTGACTATCCCCCACCTCTGCCCAACAGAGAGGTGACCGGCATTTACGTCCGTACAATGCCTCGAATGGAGCGGCTTGTATGCTGGTGTGATAATTGTTATTATACGAAAACTCCACCAAAGGGAGATGCTTTTCCTAGCCGTTGCCGAAATCAATAACACATGCCCGAAGCATGTCTTCAAGAGTCTGGATCGTTCGCTCAGACTGCCCATCCGTCTGAGGATGATATGCTGTGCTCATGTCTAATCGTGAGCCAAAAGATTTGTGCATCGCTTGCCATAGCTCTGACGTGAATCGTGCATCCCGATCCGAAATGATAGAGGTTGGCACTCCGTGCCTCGAAACAACTTCTTTCAAGTAGACGTCTGCTAAGGTAGAGAACTGATCTGTTTCCTTAATAGCCAGGAAATGGGCAGACTTTGTGAGTCGATCTATGATCACCCAGATAGTATCATTCCCACGCTGGGATCTAGGCAGGCCAGTAACAAAATCCATGGAAATTTCTTCCCATTTCCATTGCGGTATCTTGGGCTGCTGGAGTAGGCCCGCTGGTTTCTGATACTCCACTTTGACTTTTGCACAAGTCAAACACTTGCCGACGTAAGTAGCGATGTGGGCTTTCATGCTAGGCCACCAATATGTTGTTTTGAGATCGTGGTACATTTTATCCGACCCTGGATGTATTGAGTAGTGAGACTTGTGTGCTTCATCCATCACAAGCTCTCGTAAACCGCCATAGAGTGGGACCCAAATACGCCCCGTTACATAGTATGCACCGTCTTCCTTTTGTTCCATTCGTTGCCTTGAGTCGCGTAAGGCTTCAGCTTTGACGTTGTCGGGTTTCAATGCTTCCATCTGAGCAGTTCGTATCTGTGCAGGAAGACTGGACTGAATAGTGAGCTGCAAAGCTCGTACACGCCTAGGTAGAGTGTCTTTCCGACTGAGAGCGTCAGCCACAACATTGGCCTTGCCTGGATGGTACTTGATGGCGCATTCGTAATCGTTGAGTAACTCGACCCATCGTCATTGACGCATGTTCAAATCCTTCTGCTTAAGAATATGCTCGAGACTCCTGTGATCGGTGTAAATTGTGCACTTGGTACCGTACAGGTAGTGTCGCCATATCTTAAGTGCAAAAACAACAGCTCCCAGCTCTAAATCGTGCGTCGTGTAGTTTCGTTCATGAACCTTGAGTTGGCGAGAGGCGTAGGAAATAACTTTATCCCGCTACATCAATACACAACCAAGCCGCTGTATCGATGCGTCACAATAGACCACAAAATCATCCGTGCCCTCTGGCAATGAGAGAATAGGTGCGCTGCATAGTCTATCCTTCAGGTACTGAAAAGCAGTTTCCTGTGTATTACCCTAACGATAGGTAACACCTTTCTGTGTCAACATAGTAAGTGGCTGTGCGATCTTGGAAAAGTCTTTGATGAATCGTCTGTAGTACCCCGCCAAACCCAAGAAATGGTGTGTTTCTGTTGGTGTACGCGGTGCAGGCCAGTTTCGTATCGAATTTACCTTGGATGGATCAACATGAATCCCATCCCTGTTCACCACATGGCCTAAGAAGTGGACTTCACGAAGCCAGAAGTCGCATTTAGAAAACTTGGCGTACAATTGCTCCTTTCGAAGAAGTTCCAAAATCAATCGTAGGTGCTGCTCGTGCTCCTCTTGACTCTTGGAGTAGATCAGGATGTCGTCGATGAAGACAATGACGAACTTGTCAAGATAGGGTTTGTACACCCTGTTCATAAGATCCATGAAGACTGCGGGCGCGTTCGTCAGCCCAAATGGCATGACTAGAAACTCGTAGTGACCGTAGCGAGTTCTGAATGTTGTCTTGGAAACGTCCTCATCCCGGACTCTCAGCTGATGATACCCTGACCTTAGATCAATCTTGGAGTAGTAACTCGACCCTTGCAACTGGTCAAATAAGTCGTCAATGCGTGGAAGAGGATAACGGTTCTTCACTGTGACCTTGTTCAGTTCGCGGTAGTCTATGCACATCCTGAAAGTGCCATCCTTCTTTTTCACGAATAATACTGGAGCTCCCCAAGGCGAAGAGCTTGGACGAATGAAGCCCTTATCCAAGAGCTCTTGTAGTTGCTTCGAAAGTTCTTCCAGTTCAGTTGGAGCTAAACGATACGGTGCGCGAGCTATAGGTGCTGCTCCTGGAGCTAGCTCGACTTGGAATTCGACCTGACGATGAGGCGGTAGGCCAGGTAAATCTTCAGGAAACACTTGAGGGAATTCGCGTACAACTGGAATATCCTCTATTCTTTTCTCTGTCGTCGATGCATCAGTAACAAGTGCCAAAATGGCAGTATGCCCCTTTCATAAACATTTCTGAGCCTTCAAGAAAGAGATGATGCCAACCACAACACCACTCTTGTCGCCTTGAACTTCGAGAGGCTCCTTACCCGTACGAGGAATACGAATGATCTTCTCCTTGCATAGGATCTCCGCTTGCTGCTTGGATAACCAATCCATGCCGATGACGATGTCGAAACTACCCAGAACTATTGGAATGAGATCAATCGAGAAGGTCTGGCCCGCTAGAACGATGTTACAACCCTGTTGATACACGGAATGTCTGTTGACTGCGTCTACAAGAAGTCTGAAGTCAAGATTGGTCTATAGGGGGTCAAAGTGTAAATATTGTGTAAGATAGTCTTAGGATCGCTTATATGTCATTGTTTTAGTCTTGGACCGCTTTTAGGACATTAGTGTGGATCGCTTATGTGACAAAGGTGCTGGATCGCTTATACGGCATGTCACATAAGCGGCCCTGGATTTCTATATATAGGTGTGAGCGGTTCATCATTTGTAACAGTGTATGTGTGTGCTACGGTGCTGAAACTCTGCTAAAATTTCATCAGAAAGCAATAGAAAGAGAAGGAATTGAAAGGATAAGCTGTTGTAACTTCATATATGTTGATTCCGCCTTCATACATGAAGATGAACTACTTCGACTGACTTTTAGGGTCATAGAACGGTCCAACAAGTGGTATCAGAGCTCAGGACGAGGAGTTCATACTACGACATCATAGATCTGCTGAAATCTCTCTTTTCTACTCACTTTCTCTCATACTTTTTCAGTTTCTAGTGATTCTAACGGTCAAAATTGTCTGAAATTCGAGTATAACGTGTAAAACTCACTATTAACAAACCCTAGAAAGAATCAGGTGAAAATTTGGACTAAAAATGGTTAAAATCAGCTAAAAACAGTCGATCGCTTTTTCGGACAATTGGATCGCTTATTTGGACTTAAAATGTCTGGATCGCTCAAAATTCACCTTTAGGATCGCTCTTTTGGACAATTTTGCTCTCAGGATCGCTCGAACGGACTTTTTTGGACCGCTCGAACGATCACATCTGGACCGCTCATACGAAATTTGCTGAACCGCTCGAACGATCAGTCTTGGCTCGCTCGAACGATCATATACGGATCGCTCATTTAAACATATTTGTGACTCGCTTTTCTGACATTTGTGAACCGCTCGAGAGGTTATAGTTGGGTTCGCTTATTTGAACCTAACCTGATTCGCTTTTCTGTCAGTAGCACGGATAGGCTCGCTTTTGTGGTTCTGACGTTTTTCAAAATCAAAAATTTTTCTAAGTGTTGTCTGATTTTGCAGGTACAATCACAATGGATGATATGTTCTTGATTCCATTTAGCGACATGTACACATTTACGGGAAGTTCAGGAAACAACGATTCGACATCGAACAATACGAACGAGAATCAACCAAAAGAGAAAAAGAAAGAAGCTTGGGAGTCCGAAAGTGCATTTGGAACGTTTAACAAACCTCCTAAGTTGATGGCTATAGAAGACTACAGCAGGTGGGAAACAAAGTTCGAAGATTGGCTAATGGCATTCGCTTTTCCCAGTTGGAAGAGTATGAAAAATGGTTATGCTGAGGGAAAGAAAAATGGTGCAGCTTTAAGAAATTCTGAAGAAATTGATCTTTTTGTAGCTGAACAAAAGTGTGTAGCTCTGTTGTTTCAATCAGTTCGAGAGGATATCATTTCATTGATAGATTACTCCAATGCTAAAGATTTATGGGATAAACTCAAGAAAAAGTGTATAGGGAGTAATGAGATTATACAAAATAAGACGAAACTGCTTAAAAAAGAGTTTGACATGTTTAGTTGTCTTAAGAATGAATCGGTGAGCAAAATGATTGAACGGTTTGGTCATCTAAAACTGGAGCTTGCACAACATGACATCACTTATTCTCCGGAAGAACTTGTTGATAAACTATTTGATTCATTACCAGACGAGATGGATTGGAGATATTATGCGTTGATGTTGAAGAACACTATTGCTCCTGAAGTTTTGAAACCAGATGTGGTGATTGAAAGACTTGAAAGCCATGAGCTAGAGTTGAAGAAAACATACAAAGTCAATCACTCATCCTATCAGCAAAACTTGGATCTTTATTATCCGAAAAGCTTGATGCCGAAAGTTACTTCTCCGAAAACTGCATTTTCTGCTGAGAATGTCTCTCCAGCAAGCAAAGAAGGACAAAGCAGTTCAAGCAGCGGAAGCCACAGTGGTTATCACAGTGGATCTACATCTTCTGCAAATCGTTCTGATGCGAAGTTTTCCTGCAATATCGCGATAGATCTGAAAAATGCACAGAATTTTGATGAAGAGTCGGCCAAGCAACAAATGGTTTTTCTAGCATCTGTGTTGGAATCCTATGAAAGTTTGGTAGCCAGAAAGATAGGGAACACAAATCTGACGAAAGAAGACTACGATCAGATAGACCCTGAAGAAATGGAACTGATCGACATTCGTTGGGCAATGGCAAGTGCAGTTCGACGTGCACAACGCTTCATGGAAATTACTGGGAGAAAAACGATCGGTGGTCCATCTACAAAGTTAGGGTTCGATAAATCTAAAGTGACGTGTTTCAAATGTAAGCAGAAGGGTCACTTCAAGCGTGAATGTAGAAACGCGTATGTTGATGAGTCTGAGAATCCGTTTCGTGACGACTATTACAAAAAGGCAATCTACCATCAAAATAAATCCGAGCCGCCCAGATTGAAGCAGCAGGAAGAGAATAGAGACAAATCGAGGGCATTAGCTGTGATTTATGACGATGAGGGGTACGATTGGAGTAAAGAAGTTCTACCAGAAGATGATGCGGTGGGTTACGCATTTATGGCAAGTCATGATGAACCCATTCCGTGGAAGGATGATCGTACGGAAGAACAGAAGTATAAATATCGGAAGATGGTTGCTGAAGCCAAAATCATCAGACTGTCTAGTGTCTATCTGGAAGCTAAAAGAGCAAACAGATGGGATCCAGACAGAGAATGTTATCTTGATAGATATGGCAACATCGCGGTTGATGACAGAAAGATAGATATAGAAGCCATCATTCAGGAGTACAAAGAAGATGATGAATATTGGCAGCACAAGTGGTGGGGAACACCAACATCAAAGATGATTGAAGAAGAGAAAGAGAGAAAGGAGAAAGAAGAGAAAGAGAGAAAAGAGAAAGAGATGAAAGAGAAAGAAGAACTTGAGAAAGTAAAGCAAGTTGATACCAAGTTGATCGATACTGCACAGGAGTTGACAACTGAGAACTTGGGAAATATGGCTGACAAAGTGCTAGCTGCAAAAGCACTTGAGGTAGATCCTGTTTCTGTTACTAAGTCAAAGGATCAGGTCAGTCAAAACAAGTTAACGAATGTGTCAGGTAAAAAAGTTGAGGGTAATGTTGATTGCAAAAGTTGCACCAAACAATGCAATTTTTGTGGCACTGTCACGTACCTAAACGGTGAGAAAATCAAGAATCTAACAACTAAAGTTGGAAAGCTTGAGGATCAGATTCTTGAACGTGACACAAAATTAAAAGCTTCAACTGAACAAGTAAATGAATTAACAACTGAATGTAAGAAAATTAAAGCTGAAAATGACAAAGTATTTCTTGAGCACCGACAAATTTCTGAAAAATTTGAAAAATTAAAAAGCGTTGTCAAAGATAGTGATGATCGAAATGGAAAAACAACTAAAGAAAATGAACATCTTGGAGCTGTTTTGAGATTAAAAGAAGAATCAATTAACAAACAACTGGATGAAATTGCTAAACTAAAACTTAAAGTTCAAGAAATTGAAATTGAAAATGAAAGAATTCAGTTGAAATTAAACAGCTATAGCTCAGCTAGCTTTGTTTTGCAGCATATTGTTCCCAAACCTATAGGGAAAAACAAAGCTGGTGAGGATGTATTTTCTGATGGAACGGGTTTAGGGTTTCACAAAGTTCCACCGCCAATTTTAGACAACTACACGAAAAAGCAGTCTAGTTTGGTGGAAATTGAGGAAGAAAGTGATGTTACACTTCATGAGAACATTGATGTCACGTTCACGTCTTCCAATGAAGAGGGTGTCCAAAATGATGTGGTGAAAAGTGTGGTAGACAAAGTGCTTAAACCGGATTGTGACACTTCTGAGAAGGATGGGTGTTTTCTAGATAAATACATTCCGAAGCAAAAGTCCAAAAACAACTTACATGATGAATCTGATCTTGTCATGTACAATATGTCGGGATCGGATAAGTTGTTTTCGGATTCTGAGTTTCCATTGGAGAATGTTAATTTGAACAAATTGACAAATGTTTTCAAACTTGTTGAAGTTGAGTTGTCAGCAGTGAACAATCTGAGTCGAAAGAAAGAGAGGGTTTACAACAAGAAAACTGTTTATCCACCACGTTTTTACAATAACTACAGAAACAATTGGTCGGGTGGTTATCAGGGAGGTAAACCATTTCAGAAAAGAAATGTCTCAAACAAGAGGTTTGTCGAAAAGAAAAAGTTTGTGAACAGTTCGAGTTCACTTGTTGATGAAGAAAAAGAAATTTTTACAAAATCGAACAAAGAATTTTTTGAGAAGAGAGCTTCACAGGCTCAGTCTGAAGGCACGAGTCGGGTAACTGATACTCGTACTTGTTTTAGATGTGAACAGGTTGGTCATATTGCACGAAAGTGTACATATGTGAAGCCTAAGACTGAAGTTGTGAAGGTTCAACAAAAGAAAGTTGATGTGAAGGGTAAAACACCGATGTATGTTGAGAAGAAAGTTGTTGGGAAGAAAAATGTTCAAACTGACAACTTGACAGTAAAAACTGAACCCGTGAAGAAGTTGGTAAATCATAATGATAAATTTTATAAGAGGGTTGCAGTAGCTCAACAGGTGTGGAAACCGAAAATTGAACCTAAAGTTGAGAAGAAAGTTTCAACTTCTGAGGTGAAAGAGGCTGAAGAATCAATTACGGTTGATTATGATGCACAATTTCCACCTCTTAAGTCTAAGAATTTCAAAATTCAAATTGCTAAAATCACGGTTACACCTAAGGCTGATGAGGCCTGGGTGGACACCATGTTTGACTAAACAGTTTGAATTGCCGGAGCTTCCTGTATTGCGGAGCATGAATCGGCATCTTTCTTAAAGTTGTTTAAATGATGATTTGTTATGTGCAGGATCTTCCAAAACTTGTATCTTGGTGGATAATGGATAGTGGAGCGTCAAGGCATATGACAGGGAAGACCGCATTGCTGTATGATGTGAATAACATTAATGGTGGTTATGTGGGTTTTGCGGGTAATCAAGGAGGCAGGATCATAGGTGAAGGAACATTATCAAATGGCATTATCACGTTTGAGAGAGTTAACTACATCGCTGAGCTGGGGAACAACCTGCTGAGTATCTCCCAGATCTGTGACAGGATGTATACTACTCATTTCACCGACAAAGAATGTTTGATCTTGAAACCGGGATTTGTGATACCTGAAGAGTGGATCATCATGAGGGCACCAAGAGTCAACGATCTGTACGTGTTGGACATGAGCGTTGCTACTACAACCACGGGTCAGGCTCATTGTTTTGTGTCCAGAGCAACGGAAATAGAGTCAAGGTTATGGCACCGAAAGATGGGGCATATTCACCTAAGGAAAATGAATCACTTAGTGCATAACGACTTGGTCATTGGAGTGAAAAGGTTTTCATCTGGAAGGGGAGTGCATAAGCTGTGTCAGAGGTAAACAGAAGAAAAAGTCACACCCTACAAAACAAGTCAATTCAGTTTCGAGACCTTTGGAAAGACTTCACATGGATTTGTTTGGTCCAGTGAATGTCAAGAGTATAACAGGAGATTCCTACTGTTTGGTCGTGACTGATGACTACTCCAGATTTTCGTGGGTCATGTTTTTGAAAACAAAAGACGAAACCTTTGATAGTTTGATAGTATTGTTTAAGAAAATTGAGAATCTGTACCAGAGACCGATTTGTAGAATTCGGAGTGACAATGGTACTGAGTTCAAAAACAGTAAGATGGAGGAATACTGTGATGAAAGAGGTATACTGCATGAGTTTAGTGCTCCGTACACTCCTCAGCAAAATGGAGTTGCAGAACGCAAGAACCGGACGCTAATCGAGACAGCCAGAACGATGCTTGCAGATTCCAAGTTACCAATTAATTTCTGGGCTGAAGCTGTTTCTGCTGCATGCTATACTCTCAATAGAGTTCTTACTGTGAAGAAGTTCAACAAGACGTGTTTTGAGCTAATTAGTAAACGCAAGCCGAATTTGAAGTATCTAGAACCGTTTGGGTCACCCTGTACGGTGACAGAACCTAAAGGAAAGTTTGGTTCAAAGAACTTTGAAGGAATATTTGTTGGATATTCAGGTCCTACACGATGTGTCTTTGTTCCAAGTGAAAAGCGTATTATTGAAGCAGCGAATGTTGAATGTCAGGGGTACACTATGCCGCCTCAGACTCCTGGTGATTCATGGCGTTTTCATTATGACAAACTTTGGGAATCGTTTGACATGAGAGAAGAATCAGAGGAAGAGGAAGATTTCTTTGATGAGCTGGATATTTTACGAGAGTATGAATCATCGCTCAGGTTTCCAGCAGAGTATTCTAGAAGACCTTGGGAGACTTCAAGTGATGATGAAGCAGGTCCTAGTAACGCTGGTGAACATAATGATGAAGTTGCTCCTGGTAATCAGTCGGAGGTGAATGATGATCAAGAAGCTGAAAATATGCCAGTATTTGACCATGGTGATTCAGATCTTGAGGGGGAGCAGATCCAGTTGTCAAGTCAAACAAACCAAGTTGGTGAACAAGATGCAGAGCAGAATGTTACTAATCTGGAAGGAAATGTAGAAATTCCAAGCGAAGTGATGCCGCGAACTCTTTCTTATCATCCAGAGGAGTTGATAATAGGAGAATTGCAATCGGGCGTTCGGACGAGACGTCAAATTGACCAGGGTTTAACATGTTTTTATTCTACAGTAGCATCTTTACAAACTGAATTTTCATTAAGTTGTTTTATCTCGCAGGTCGAACCGAGGACTTACAAAGAGGCGCTTACTGAAGACTCTTGGGTCATAGCAATGCAAGAAGAGTTAAGTCAGTTTGAGAAGTTGGGGGTGAATAAGTTAGTTGATTTACCGGATGGTCAAAGAAAAATCAATACAAAATGGGTTTTTAAATGTAAGAGGGACGATAGAGGAGTGGTTGTAAGAAACAAAGCTCGACTCGTTGTTCAGGGCTTTAGTCAACAGGAGGGGATTGATTTTACCGAAGTCTATGCTCCTGTCGCACGACTAGAGGCTATCAGAATTTTCCTAGCATTTGCGTCTTGGAAGAATTTCAAAGTATTTCAGTTAGATGTTAAATCAGCGTTTCTTTATGGGAAGGTCAAAGAGGAGGTTTATGTTGGTCAGCCACCGGGCTTTACCGATCCAATCCACAAGAACAAAGTTTATCTACTGGACAAAGCGTTGTACGGTCTACATCAGGCGCCGAGAGCCTGGTACGAGACTTTGTCTCAACACCTACACGCTAACCAGTTCATACGTGGAAAAGTGGATGCCACTCTCTTCACTAAAGTCGTTGATGGTCATCTTCTGATAGTACAAATTTATGTAGACGATATTATTTTTGGGTCGACAAATGAGAAATTATGCAAAGATTTCGAACAGGTGATGAAGCAGAAATTTGAAATGTCTTCAATGGGGGAGATGAAATTCTTTCTAGGATTACAAGTTGAACAACTCCCTGAAGGAATTTTCATTCATCAAACGAAGTACGTTTCTGGAGAAATTTGGAATGTCAAGTTCTACTCCAGCTGCTACCCCACTTGCGACTAATCATGGGATTCACCCAGATCTCACCAGAGACAGGGTTGATGAGACACTTTATCGATCCATGATAGGTTCTTTGATGTACCTAACTGCTTCACGTCCTGACATCATGTACCCAACGTGCCTCGCAGCAAGATTTCAGTCTAACCCGAGAGAATCGCACATGATTATTGTGAAGAGGATTTTACGTTACCTGAAAGGCACACCCACATTGGGGTTGTGGTATCCTCGCAAGGGCGATTTTACACTCGAAGGGTTTTCCGATTCAGATTTCGGATGCTGCAAAATCAACGCGAAATCAACAACTGCAGGATGCCAGTTCTTTGGTCCGAGATTGGTTACTTGGCAGTGTAAGAAACAAACATCTGTGGCGCTATCTACATGTGAAGCGGAGTATGTTTCTGCTAGCAGTTGCTGCTCTCAGATCCTGTGGATACAGCAACAGATGCGCGACTACGGTTTGCAGTTTCTTAACACACCTCTGTTTGTTGATAATGAGGCCGCAATTAGTATAACTAAAAATCCAGTACATCACGCTAAAACTAAACATATTGAGATTCGTCATCACTTTATTCGCGATTGTTTCGAGAAAAAGTTGATACAAATTGAGAAAATCCACACTGACGAACAAAAAGCTGATTTGCATACCAAAGCTTTTGATAAAAATCGGTTTCAATATTTGTTAAAAATTAATGGTATGAAATTGCTTTCGGTGTCGGATGGGGTTGTGAGCGTTGATGAGAGTACTGTTGCGGATGAAGATGAGAAACAATCTGCGATGGTTTGTCGATTTTTTATGTGTTTTGGTATTTAGGGGGAGATAGTTAGTTGTACATAGTTTTTTTTAGAAAAATACAAAAACAGTAAAAAATGCAAAAATACAAAAACATGATAAAATTGAAAAAGAGCTTGTGTATATAGGGAAAATGATAGTACATCAGCTAGACAATTACAGTATGCTAAAGATTTGGAAAGACAAAATGAGTTAAACAGTCTCACTAACGATGTGTCGATAGGTTTTCGTACATTTAGTAGATTTATTCGGGATATAAACCTAAAATTTCAAACTTGTGAAATTTGTGGGGAACACTACTTGGATATATAGGTAACCCCTGAAATCTCGTTTGAAAGATCTCGTATTCTGATATACTAGGCATTTGTACTCTATGATATCTGGGGTATTATTCCGGGACTTCTGCTGAACGGTGGTTCTGACCTAGTCCCTGGCTAATACTTTCACCAAAATGCTTGAAATATAGCATAAAGCCCTCAGCTGATTAGACAATAAAATTGATAATCAGTTGTTGTAGCTAAAAAGATTCTCAAAAGGGAACACACTGCTAAGTCGAAGCTGATATCTCTCTGCTGAACGGAAGTTCTGACCTGAGATCCCTCAGTTTTCGCATACCCTAATTTATGTACAGACATCATTGTAGTATTCTTGCCTGTAAGACTGAATATTGGGATTCTGGATACGTGAGTATATTCAAGAGGTGGGACACATGAATTGATCTAAGTTCTTAAAACACTTAAACAGTATCCTGAATAGATTGAAGTTTGTATGAAAATTTAAGATGGATCAATATATCGACAATCGAGGTGAATTGTTTAAATCTGAGTATGTAATGTAGCTTAATGGTACTTGTAATCTGTCTGAAAAGCTGATATGATTCCCTGACACGCTCGCCAAAAACAAATCTGTAAATAATTTATTTTCTGCAATTTAAGTTTTCTGTTATTTCATTTCTTAGTTTAGATCATCTTAAAATCCAAAAAGATTTTATTTCTGCTTTATTTTAGACAAACCAGAGTGGAAAGTTGATTGTCGGATTCTAGCAAGATGAAGCAGATGCAGGAGATTCTGAGCTGAAGATCGAGGAGAGCTTACATTGTTGGAAATTTGTTTGTTTTCAAAGTTACAAGCAAGTTCATTAAGTTGATACTTGTTATTTTCAGAAAATTGGAAAATAGTTTTACTAAATCAGTTTGATTCGTCAACAGATCAACCAGGGTCATTAAGTTGAACTTGTTAGATTAATCAAGTATTCAGGGTCATTAATTTGAACTTGAAAACTTGAGTGGATTTCTATAGCTGATTGTATTTGTGTTTATTGATTGAAAAGATAGATTGTAATGTTATTGGTTGAGATACAGGTTTGGACTTTATTTCCCAAACGGAGGCATATTGCAAAAGCTTGAACCAGATATCTCAAGATTCCAGCATAATGAAAGGGGGAGTCAGTGTGAAAGGGGGAGTCTGGATCAACCACTATTGGGAAGTTGAAGTTAGAACAAGGTGATGCTGAAACCTGTGAAGAATGCTTGAGATGATAGACAGAGTTGGTGAAAAGACAAAGACTAAAGACTATGGATCTGAAGATGCTAAAAGACTACGTCAACATCCAAGGGGGAGTCTGTTGATACACGGAATGTCTGTTGACTGCGTCTACAAGAAGTCTGAAGTCAAGATTGGTCTATAGGGGGTCAAAGTGTAAATATTGTGTAAGATAGTCTTAGGATCGCTTATATGTCATTGTTTTAGTCTTGGACCGATTTTAGGACATTAGTGTGGATCGCTTATGTGACAAAGGTGCTGGATCGCTTATACGGCATGTCACATAAGCGGCCCTGGATTTCTATATATAGGTGTGAGCGGTTGATCATTTGTAACAGTGTATGTGTGTGCTACGGTGCTGAAACTCTGCTAAAATTTCATCAGAAAGCAATAGAAAGAAAAGGAATTGAAAGGATAAGTTGTTGTAACTTCATATATGTTGATTCCGCCTTCATACATGAAGATGAACTACTTCGACTGACTTTTAGGGTCATAGAACGGTCCAACAAACCCTTGACTACATTCGTGGCTTCTACAGTTTTACCATTTGCTAGTTCTACGACATGTTTGGTGTTTAGGGGTGTTGGTGTACGTTTTAACAATTTACTCATTTTCAAAGACATATAACTCGTATCCGCACCCGAATCAAACAAAACAGTAACATAAATATCGTCGAGAAGAAACTTACCCATAGCTACGTTGGGATCATTTCTGGCATCACCCTGCCCCAACACAAATGCACGACCCCTTGCTTCAATGCCGTTGTTGTTCCCACCGTTGTTGTTGTTGTTGCCATTTCCCTGATTGTTGTTATTGTTGTTGTTGTTCTGGTTCCTGTTTAGCTGAGGGCAGTGCCTTTTGAAGTGACCTTCAGCACCGCAATGAAAACACCCTTTGTTGCCCTGCTGTTGGTTCTGCTGCGCTTGAGGCTGCTGCTGATTCTGGTTCGCAGGCCGAGGGCTTCTACAATCCTTGGCCTCATGACCCATCTTGAGGCATCTTTGACAGCGACCCTTGTTACACTGGCCACTGTGGTGTCTGTTACAGTTGTTGCACTTTGGGAGGTTCCCTCGATATCTGCCCTGCCTGTGACTGCCTGAAGAGTGCTGACTGGGACTCTGATAACTGTCAGCCTTCCGCTGCTGAACCTGAGACTGAACTGAAGCTGATCCCTTGCTGGAATCCCCATCCCATTTTCTCTTGTTGTCACTGGGAGTAGCAAGTGTAGTAGAAGTAGTAACGGTAGCAGTAGCGCTGATACGTTTAGGCAGTGTGTTCTGATCCACTACCTGATCTGTGAGGCGATGCGCAAGGCGTTGAATAGCCTGAATGTTGTCAAGATTAGCCGATGTTACATGGCTCTGAATTTCTGGTGCCAAACCCTTGAGGTACAACTCAATGCGCTTGATTGGAGGGTCCACCATAGTTGGACACAGCACGACCAGCTCATTTGACCTTTTAGTGTAAGCCTCAATTTCCGATCTAGTCATTTTCAAATGATAAAGCTCGTCCTCCAGCTTGTGGATGTCTTCCCGAGTGCAGTATTCCCTTTTGATCAGTTCCTTGAAATCATTCCAAGGGGTGGCATTAGCAGCTGCCAACCCTAAGATCTGCACTTGTGCATTCCACCAAGTTAGAGCAATCCCCTCTAAGGTACCAGTGGCATACTTGACCCTGCGAGCCTCAGGGCATTCACACATCTCGAACACAGACTCGAGCTTTTCAAACCAGTGGAGGAGTCCAACCGCTCCCTCCGTGCCACTAAACGTGCTAGGACGACAATCCATGAAGTTCTTGAAAGTGCAGACGGGCGGCTGAGCGTGTTGACCTATTGTGTACGAATAGGACAAGGTTAAACACAAGAGTTAATGTAGGATCTAAAGATCCTAGTGTGAGTCTAAACTGCAGGGTATACTACCTGCTTGAGCAGCTGCAAGTGCCGCAGCAACTTGTTCATTAACGAAAGCCGTCAACTGGGCTTGTGTCATGTTAATTCGTCCGGCCATTGATCTTCACATCAAAGGCAACATAAGTGAGAAAGATTCGCGAATAGTGCGATGACAGAAGAGTGTAAGCACACAAGTGTTCTCAAGCAACAACAAGTAATGAGCAGTGTAATCTAAGCATACTACGAGCAAAGTTCTATGCAATTCTAGCAAGCAGGCAATAAACATAAACCTTATTACCTAGTATGTTGAGTCTTGCACGTGGAGCGAAGCGTCGTTGTGGATCGTTGAGAGCACTGTTCTGGTTATAGTCTGGTTTTAATAAAAACGTTTTCCCCATATTAAAACCAAGTTCTCTATAACCAATGGCTCTGATACCAATCTGTCACACCCCCAAAATCCACCTGCGGAGTATCACCTCTTGGGAGCGTGACTGACCAGGATCAAGCCACCAATCATATAGAACAATGTATATAGTAACAGTAATTGTAATTAAACCAAACCAAATCCATATGAAAGGTGTCCCAAAAACATAAGTAAGTTATCATTGTTTAGCGGAAGCGTATAAATAAAACCCATCATAATAAAGTATTAAATGTCATAAGTGTTTAACAAGACAATCACGATCCAAGCCCACAACGACCAGCTCCTCCCTGTGCAAGCTCCATGTATCTAACGACCTGCAAGGCATGTAACAGAGGATCAACAACTAGTTGAGCGAGTTCACAGAAAGTAAATACGTAATAGTATATTCGTTTGTAACATGTGGCTCTACTGGGCCGATAGTACGTGCTATTGGTGGGGGCTTCCCATGTTGTATAACCACTAGACTATTCGTAACCATAAGTGTTCTACACATCCCGAGAACAGTAATACGTACAAGTTTACGTAGGTTTTACGTAAGTATCCTTCACAACCGAGGATAGGGGTACGCGGGGGTTTACGTAGGTTTTACGTAAGTGCCTGACACAACCGAGGCAGTAGTGAGTATAAGTTTACGTAGGTTTTACGTGAGTATCCTTCACAACCGAGGATAGCGAGTAGCATAAGTATACGTAGGTTTTACGTATGTGTCCTGCACAACCGAGGACGATGGTATGGTAGTTTAGTAACAGTGTCCGTATGAATCTATTCAACCTTATCCTTTCAATCCCATTCCCAAGCCCTGGGAATCCCATGCCTTAGTAAGAGTGTGAACTCACCTTGGTTTGCTCGGTATGCTAAACTATGCGCTCGCAAGTAATCAATCATGTCCTATCGTATGCACGTATAATCAATCAGTACATGATTGTAAAGTTTCACATGTAATCAGCTCACTAAACGTACTGGATGATTAACATCATGTAACGCGCAAACAGTTAATCAAATTCACATAATTCACACTTCACATAGAAGATTTCCCAGTCTCCTCTAACAAGAGTATTCATTAACAGTCATGGTAAGTTTAACAGAATTCACATATACAACAGAGTTACACAATTGACCAAGTTAACATCTAACCAAGTTAATAACTAACTTAACTTAGTTAGATAGTTTAACAGAGTTAACATGCTTAACGACTAACAGTGTTAACAACTAAGAGAATTATATAACTAACAGTAATAATGTGACAAACATTGAACGAAATCAAATGTATGGCGAAATCACCCAGCTGGCGAAAACCCTTAACCGACGAAATCCCCTTTTTGGACGAAAACACTAGGGTTTTCGTTGAGTATAGGGGGTGGCGAAAACACAAGGTGTTTTCGTATGACCATGGTGTTTTCGTGATCCCTGTGTTTTCATCATTACTGTTTACGCAAACCCAGCACCCAAGATGCACCCTAACAGTTACATCTCCCACACTAAACCGTCGTTCAATCATTACACAAAAGTAGCAGATGATTAAGATCGTTTCAGTAATCAACATATGCATACAGTTCGAACCCTAATCTGCTAGCTATTTAACATCTTGTCATCATAACAGTATCATCGATATTAACAGACATATAAGAATACCTAACACACCAATCCCAAGTAATTCAAAGTGTGATGGCCGACATGTGCAGATCACCTCAAGAGATCATTGGACCATTTAGTTTAGTGGGTTTGGAAATTTTACAACATATACATAAAATCAAACTTGCCTATGCACATGCTTTGAAACAAACATAGCCGCCCAAAAAAAAAAAAAACTATTGGACCGATTCTAACATGCCAGCCGACAACTCCCATTATTCAACTCTCATCCATTCCTTTTATAATTCACAACTCCCATGATTGGAGCTTATAAAGGTTGCAATGAAATGATTAGACCAAATAAAGGTGTGATTACATTTTCAGGTTCATGTGTGATGATAATTAGCATATGTCGGCCATTAAGGGATTGCATATGGAATCATGTGAACTATCAATTTATTGTGCAATCAAAATCATTATACCAACATCAGATCATTCATGGCCGCATAACAATATCAGTTAACATACAGACATGTAATCAATTCATGCATGACTCGAATGATAGTACAACTAACCGATATAAAAGGTCACTAACTTGATCGAAAGGGAAGGCTTGAAAACTGATACTTGCCGTCGCAAAGGAACAAGGACTCTAGGGTTTGGCGATTAAGCTTCTACGTAAAGTGGAGAATAAGGTATTAAAACAGATTGCTATGGGCCAAAACCCATTTGTGGTTTTCGCCGGGTAGTAGTGGACGAAAACAACAAATGTTTTCGCCACAGGATGTTTTCGGGTGGGGGTTTTCGGCTAGGCATCCATCTATTGTTTTGTTTATAAATATAAATTAACACCACCATATTTTAAACATACACAAATAATGCACATCACGTATATATATATATATATACATATATATATATATACATATATATATATATATATATATATATATATATATATATAACGCCCTTAACACATTTAACATATTACAGCGTGTACAATTGTGAAACAACCAAGTCGTGTGAACAAACAATCTAAACGATTAACGTGCAATAGTGCGAAGATGGAATCTTGGAAACTTGAGTTGTCACATTATCCCCAACTTGAAAGAAATTTCGTCCCGAAATTTAGCATGCGGTTACTGAGGAAACTAGGTAAGTTGTATCGTTTGCTGGTTTTCCTGGGGTGTCACACTACTGCTCTAGGTGATCAAAGCAGCAGAACAACTGTTTTGAAACCCACACCTACCACACCAAAAAGGCCATCCAAAAAGAAAAATCAAAAACCCTCCAAACCAATCAAAAAGGCAACTCTGGCAGATGAGATACCAGAGTTAATGTGACAACTCGAACTTTAGACCTATCTTTGTGTAACGTTTATGAACATGTTATGACTATATGAACTTGACTTTCTAAGCGAATGATTATTTGTTACGTGCTATATGATTTAATGAGAATGCATATGTTATGTGAACCAAATGTTAACCCAACCGCATACAAGCCCATTCGGGCCACACACCCAACTCGAGACCACAAGGCGGCCCAAGTGAGCTTCCGGCCCACTTCTCTTATACGTATGCATACACTATTAGGGTTGCTAGTTTTCACAATTCTCCTCGCAACTAAGAACACACACACACAAACACTCTCTCAACTCGGAACCAAGGGCTGCCGAAGAAAAATACGCATCGAAGCTTGTTGAATCCGGATCCCTTCTCTCCATCTCGGTTAGTTTGAGTACATGATTTTCGTGTTTATGTGATCTTGATAGTAATCGGACTTCATGATGGATTAGGATGTTACTAGTGGTTCGGTTCATAACTTGATGCATTATGATTTCCTATTTTGTTATGATGTTGGGTATGATATGATAAATCGGTCCAAGTAAATGATAACCGGCTAGGTTGCATGCTAGTATGATGATATGATTATGATTCGGTTTAGGTTTGTTTGATAATCCGATTATTTGTTTTGATGCTGTTATGAACATGCTAAATGATGATGATTTGAAGGTGTTATGAATATGAATGAATGCTGAATAAACGTTGATTTGATCTGTTTCCGAAACTGCCTAAGTGTTAGCTTGAATCACGGAATAATTGTTGCATGAATTATGGAAACTAGTTACACATCCGGTTGCGACATAGATTGCGAGTCGAAACCTCACAATCACGACTCGAGACCACAAACAGCATAACCCGGAACCATGGTTGCGAGTCCCGTTGCGACTCGTAACCAGACCATGACAAGCCGAGACCACGGTTGCGAGTCCCGTTGCGACTCGAGACCGGACCATGATGAGTCGAAACCAGCTCTAGCGACTCGAAACCTCCTGTTGCGACTCGAGATCGCTGGTTGCGACTCGAGACCAGTTATGTACGTGCACTGTTTTGGGCCTACACTGTCACGGGCCCAATCAATTGGGCCAAATAATTGGACTTATGCAATTGACTGTTTAATGTATTGGGCCATAAGCATATTCGGTTGGACTGCTATATCGTTGGGCCGGGTACTATTGGGCTTATTCTAATCGTGCAAGTAAATGTGTTGTGATTGTTACTTGTATTGCTTAACTGTCAAACGTTGCCATGACTTACATGTGATAGTAACGTGTTAATTTATGTGATGCATACGTGTATTATCAAAGTCAAGACCTGACTTGTATTATAACCATGATAGGACGTGGTTGACCATTTACTAGCTTATCTGTACTCTTTGTGTATCTGCCGAGCAAACCAAGGTGAGTTCACACAGCCAAGGCATGGGATTCCCGGGTTGGGAATTGGGATTGGGTTATTAAGGTTGAATAGATTCATTCAGATACCATTACTAGACTACCATACCATCGTCCTTGGTTGTGCAGGACACGTACGTAAAACCTGCGTACACTTATGCTACTCGCTATCCTCGGTTGTGAAGGATACTCACGTAAAACCTGCGTGACGGATACTCACTACTGCCTCGGTTGTGTCAGGCACTTACGTAAAACCTACGTAAATCCCCGCGTACCCTATCCTCGGGTGTGAAGGATACTTACGTAAATCCTGCGTAAACTTGTACGTATTACTGTTCTCGGTTGAGAAGAAAACTTATGGTTACGCATAGTCTAGTGGATTAATAACATGGGAAGCCCCCACCAATAGAAACCTATACCGGCCCAGTAGAGCCACTTGATACTCGTGAACTTACTATTACGCACTTACTTTCTGTGAACTCGCTCAACTAGTTTGTTGATTATTTGTTGCATGCCTTGCAGGACCTTAGGTACTTTATGGAGCTTGCACAAGGAGGAGCGGGTCGTTGTGGACAAGGGTTCATAAATGCTTACTAAACACTTATGATATTTCATACGTTAACACTTATGTTTGGGTTTTACTTAAATGCTTCCGCTACTTATACAATGTTTGGTTTTTGAACATCAATTATGTCTATGGTTACTATTAAATGTTATGTTTGATATAATTGGTGGCTTGATCCTGGTCATGTCACGCTCTCAAGCGGTGATACTCCGCATGTGGATTTTGGGGGTGTGACAGATTGGTATCAGAGCCATTGGTTATAGAGAACTTGGTTTTAATATGGGAAAACGTTTTTATTAAAACCAGACTATAACCAGAACAGTGCTCTCAACGATCCACAACGACGCTTCGCTCCACGTGCAAGACTCGACATCCTAGGTAATAAGGTTTATGTTTATTGCCTGTATGCTAGAACTGCTTAGAACTTTGCTCGCATTACTCTTAGATACACATGATCCTATTACATGAGAATACCTATGTGCTTACGCTTTTCTGTCATCGCCCTACTCGCGAACCACTCTCACTTACGTTACTTTTACTATGAAGATCATGTCTGGGCGAATCAACATGACTCAAGCCCAGCTAGAGGCTCTCGTTCAAGCTCAAGTTGCTGCGGCACTTGCAGCTGCTCAAGCAGGTAGTATACCCTGCAGTATAGATTCATACTAGGATCCTTAGATCCTGCATTAACTCTCGTACTTAATCTCATCCTATTCGTACACAATAGGTCAACACGCGCAGCAACCTGTCTGCACTTTTAAGAACTTCATGGACTGCCGTCCAAGTACCTTTAGTGGCACTGAAGGATCAGTTGGACTCCTCCACTGGTTTGAGAAGCTAGAGTCAGTATTCGAAATGTGCGAGTGCCCTGAGGCTCGCAAGGTCAAGTATGCAACTGGCACCTTGGAAGGGATAACATTAACTTGGTGGAACGCCCAAGTTCAGATCTTAGGGTTGGCAGCTGCTAACGCCACACCCTGGAACGATTTTAAGGAACTTATCAAGAGGGAATATTGTACTCGTGAAGATATTCACAAGCTGGAAGACGAGCTGTATAACCTGAAAATGGTTGGGTCAGAGATTGAAGCGTATACTAAACGGTCTAATGAGCTAGCCGTGCTATGCCCAACTATGGTAGACCCTCCATACAAGCGCATCGAGATGTATCTCAAGGGGTTGGCGCCAGAGATCCAGAGCCATGTTACTTCGGCTAATCTTGATAACATCCAGGAGATTCAACGCCTCGCTCACCGCATCACAGACCAGGCAGTGGATCAGAACAAACTGCCTAAACGTATCAGCGCTACTGCTACCGTCACTACTTCAGTTACTCCTGCTACTCCCAGTGACAGTAAGAGAAAATGGGATGGGGATTCCAGCAAGGGATCAGCTACAGTTCAGTCTCAGGCCCAGCAGCGGAAGAGTGACAGTTATCAGAGTCCCAGTCAGCATTCTTCGGGTAATCACAGGCAGGGCGGATATCGAGGGAACCTCCCAAAGTGCAACAACTGCGGTAGACATCACGGTGGCCAGTGTAACAAGGGTCGCTGTCAAAGATGCCTCAAGATGGGTCATGAGGCTAAGGATTGTAGAAGCCCTCGTCCTGCGAACCAGAACTAGCAGCAGCCACAAGCACAGTAGAATCAGCAACAGGGCAACAAAGTATGCTTTCAGTGTGGGGAAGAAGGTCACTTCAAAAGGCACTGCCCTCAGTTAAACAGGAACCAGAACAACAATAACAATAACAACAATCAGGGCAATGGCAACAACAACAACGGGGGAAACAACAACGGCAATGAGGCTAGGGGACGTGCCTTTGTGCTAGGTCGAGGCGACGCAGTGAACGATCCCAATGTTGTTATGGGTAAGTTTCTCCTCGACAATATTTATGTTACTGTCTTATTTGATTCGGGTGCGGATACAAGCTATATGTCTGTGAAAATGTGTCAACTGCTAAAACGTGCACCAATACTTTTACCCACCAAACATGTAGTAGAGTTAGCTAACGGTAAAAGTCTAGAAGCCACGCACGTAGTTCAGGATTGTAATCTTATCCTAGCTGGTCAAGCC
This sequence comes from Helianthus annuus, assembly GCF_002127325.2. Classification (NCBI taxonomy): domain Eukaryota; kingdom Viridiplantae; phylum Streptophyta; class Magnoliopsida; order Asterales; family Asteraceae; genus Helianthus; species Helianthus annuus. The sequence goes on from NC_035441.2 coordinate 69,545,280, forward strand.
TTCTCTATTGATCTCATTCCCATAGTATTGGGTAGCTTCGACGTAGTGATTGGGATGGATTGGCTATCCCAACACCAGGCAGAAATCTTATGCAGTGAGAAGGTAATTCGCATTCCACGCTCTGGTCAAGAACCTCTCGAAGTACAAGGCGACAAGAGTGGTGCAGTGGTTGGCATCATTTCTTTCTTAAAGGCGCAGAAGTGTTTACGAAAGGGGCACACTGCCATTCTGGCACTCGTTACAGACGCATCAGCAAAGGAAAAGAAATTGGAAGATATTCCAATTGTACGTGACTACCCTCAGGTGTTTCCTGAAGACTTACCTGGCTTACCGCCTCATCGTCAGGTTGAATTTCAAATCGAGCTCGCTCCAGGAGCAGCACCCATAGCTCGCGCACCATACCGTCTAGCTCCATCAGAGTTGGAAGAATTGTCAAAGCAGCTACAAGAGCTCTTGGAAAAGGGCTTCATTCGTCCAAGCTCTTCGCCTTGGGGAGCTCCAGTACTTTTCGTGAAAAAGAAAGACGGTACGTTCAGGATGTGCATAGACTACCGTGAACTCAACAAGGTGACGGTGAAGAACCGTTATCCTCTTCCGCGCATCGACGACTTATTCGACCAGTTGCAAGGGTCGTGTTACTATTCGAAGATAGACTTAAGGTCTGGTTATCATCAGCTGAGAGTCCGGGAGGAGGACGTCTCCAAGACTGCCTTCAGAACTCGCTACGGCCATTACGAGTTTCTTGTCATGCCGTTCGGGTTAACGAACGCGCCTGCTGTATTTATGGACCTTATGAATAGGGTGTGCAAACCCTATCTTGACAAGTTTGTCATAGTATTCATCGACGACATCCTGATTTACTCCAAGAGTCAGGAGGAACACGAGCAGCATCTTCGCCTGATATTGGAACTCCTTCGGAGGGAACAGCTGTACGCCAAGCTTTCTAAATGCGACTTCTGGCTACGTGAAGTCCACTTCTTAGGCCATGTGGTGAACAGGGATGGGATCCATGTCGATCCGTCCAAGGTAGACTCGATCAGAAATTGGCCTGCACCTCGTACGCCAATGGAAATACGCCAATTCTTGGGTTTGGCAGGTTACTACAGACGGTTTATCAAAGACTTCTCCAAGATCGCGCAACCACTTACACTACTGACACAGAAGGGCGTCACCTACCGTTGGGGCAACATGCAGGAAACTGCTTTTCAGTATCTAAAGGATAGGCTTTGCAGCGCACCTATTCTCTCATTGCCAGAGGGCACAGACGATTTCGTAGTATATTGTGACGCATCAATACAGGGTCTGGGTTGCGTATTGATGCAGCGGGATAAAGTTATTGCCTACGCCTCTCGTCAACTAAAGGTTCATGAACGGAACTACACGACGCACGATTTAGAGCTGGGAGCTGTTGTTTTCGCGCTTAAGATATGGCGACACTACCTGTACGGTACCAGGTGCACGATTTACACCGATCACAGGAGTCTCGAGCATATTCTTAAGCAGAAGGATTTGAACATGCGTCAACGACGATGGGTTGAGCTACTGAACGATTATGAATGCGCTATCAAGTACAATGTTGTGGCTGACGCCCTCAGTGGGAAAGACACTTTACCTCAGCGCGTGCGAGCGCTACAGCTTACGATTCAGTCTAGCCTTCCTGCACAGATACGAAATGCTCAGATAGAAGCATTGAAGCCCGAAAACGTCAAGGCTGAAGCCTTACGCGGCTCACGACAGCAAATGGAACAGAAGGCAGACGGCGCCTACTATGTAACGGGGCGTATTTGGGTCCCACTTTATGGCGGTCTACGCGAACTTGTAATGGACGAAGCTCACAAGTCTCGCTACTCGGTACATCCAGGGTCGGACAAAATGTACCACGACATCAGCACTACATACTGGTGGCCTAGCATGAAGGCCCACATCGCTACGTACGTTGGAAAGTGTTTGACCTGTGCGAGAGTCAAGGTCGAATACCAGAAACCAGCTGGCCTACTTCAGCAGCCTAAGATACCGCAATGGAAATGGGAAGAAATTTCCATGGATTTCGTTACAGGCCTACCTAGATCCCAGCGTGGGAATGATACCATATGGGTGATCGTGGATCGACTCACCAAGTCTGCACACTTCCTACCTATAAAGGAAACGGATAAGTTCTCCACTCTCGCAGACGTTTATCTTAAAGAAGTTGTTTCGAGGCACGGAGTGCCCACTTCCATCATTTCGGATCGGGATGCACGATTGACGTCAGAGCTATGGCAAGCGATGCATAAATCTTTCGGCTCACGATTAGACATGAGCACAGCATATCACCCTCAGACGGATGGGCAGTCTGAGCGAACGATTCAAACACTTGAAGACATGCTTAGGGCATGCGTTATAGACTTCGGCAACGGCTGGGAAAAACACCTCCCTTTGGTGGAGTTCTCGTATAATAATAGTTATCACACCAGCATACAAGCCGCTCCATTCGAGGCATTGTACGGACGTAAATGCCGGTCACCTCTCTGTTGGGCAGAGGTGGGGGATAGTCAGATTACGGGTCCAGAGATTGTAGTGGACGCCACAGAAAAGATAGCACAGATACGACAACGCATGGCGGCAGCACGCGACCGTCAGAAAGCCTACGCGGACAAGCGTAGAAAGCCTTTGGAATTTCAGGTCGGGGACCGGGTATTATTGAAAGTCTCACCCTGGAAGGGTGTGGTACATTTTGGCAAAAGGGGCAAACTAAATCCGCGGTACGTCGGACCGTTCGAAATCATTGAGAAGATAGGCAAAGTAGCCTACAAGTTGAACCTACCAGCTGAACTCGGAGCAGTTCACAATGTCTTTCACGTGTCGAATCTGAAGAAGTGCCTATCAGATGAGACCCTTATCATTCCTTTCAAAGAACTCACTATCGACGAGCGGTTGCAGTTCGTCGAGGAACCAGTCGAAATCACGGACCGGGATGTGAAGGTCCTCAAAAACAAGAGAATCCCTCTTGTTCGAGTACGATGGAACTCCAAACGTGGCCCAGAGTACACCTGGGAACGCGAAGACAGGATGACAGAAAAGTACCCCCAGTTATTCGAAACCAATACAACCACTACTGAGGCTGAAGCTACTACTTTGGAATTTCGGGATGAAATTCCAGATCAACGGGGGGAGGATGTGACACCCCAGGAAAACCAGTGAACGATTGAACTTACCTAGCTTCCTCAGTGAGTGCATACCAAATTTCGGGACGAAATTTCCAATTAGTTGGGGATAATGTGACAACTCGAACTTTAGACCTATCTTTGTGTAACGTTTATGAACATGTTATGACTATATGAACTTGACTTTCTAAGCGAATGATTATTTGTTACGTGCTATATGATTTAATGAGAATGCATATGTTATGTGAACCAAATGTTAACCCAACCGCATACAAGCCCATTCGGGCCACACACCCAACTCGAGACCACAAGGCGGCCCAAGTGAGGTTCCGGCCCACTTCTCTTATACGTATGCATACACTATTAGGGTTGCTAGTTTTCACAATTCTCCTCGCAACTAAGAACACACACACACAAACACTCTCTCAACTCGGAACCAAGGGCCGCCGAAGAAAAATACGCATCGAAGCTTGTTGAATCCGGATCCCTTCTCTCCATCTCGGTTAGTTTGAGTACATGATTTTCGTGTTTATGTGATCTTGATAGTAATCGGACTTCATGATGGATTAGGATGTTACTAGTGGTTCGGTTCATAACTTGATGCATTATGATTTCCTATTTTGTTATGATGTTGGGTATGATATGATAAATCGGTCCAAGTAAATGATAACCGGCTAGGTTGCATGCTAGTATGATGATATGATTATGATTCGGTTTAGGTTTGTTTGATAATCCGATTATTTGTTTTGATGCTGTTATGAACATGCTAAATGATGATGATTTGAAGGTGTTATGAATATGAATGAATGCTGAATAAACGTTGATTTGATCTGTTTCCGAAACTGCCTAAGTGTTAGCTTGAATCACGGAATAATTGTTGCATGAATTATGGAAACTAGTTACACATCCGGTTGTGACATAGATTGCGAGTCGAAACCTCACAATCACGACTCGAGACCACAAACAGCATAACCCGGAACCATGGTTGCGAGTCCCGTTGCGACTCGTAACCAGACCATGACAAGCCGAGACCACGGTTGCGAGTCCCGTTGCGACTCGAGACCGGACCATGATGAGTCGAAACCAGCTCTAGCGACTCGAAACCTCCTGTTGCGACTCGAGATCGCTGGTTGCGACTCGAGACCAGTTATGTACGTGCACTGTTTTGGGCCTACACTGTCACGGGCCCAATCAATTGGGCCAAATAATTGGACTTATGCAATTGACTGTTTAATGTATTGGGCCATAAGCATATTCGGTTGGACTGCTATATCGTTGGGCCGGGTACTATTGGGCTTATTCTAATCGTGCAAGTAAATGTGTTGTGATTGTTACTTGTATTGCTTAACTGTCAAACGTTGCCATGACTTACATGTGATAGTAACGTGTTAATTTATGTGATGCATACGTGTATTATCAAAGTCAAGACCTGACTTGTATTATAACCATGATAGGACGTGGTTGACCATTTACTAGCTTATCTGTACTCTTTGTGTATCTGCCGAGCAAACCAAGGTGAGTTCACACAGCCAAGGCATGGGATTCCCGGGTTGGGAATTGGGATTGGGTTATTAAGGTTGAATAGATTCATTCAGATACCATTACTAGACTACCATACCATCGTCCTCGGTTGTGCAGGACACGTACGTAAAACCTGCGTACACTTATGCTACTCGCTATCCTCGGTTGTGAAGGATACTCACGTAAAACCTGCGTGACGGATACTCACTACTGCCTCGGTTGTGTCAGGCACTTACGTAAAACCTACGTAAACCCCCGCGTACCCTATCCTCGGGTGTGAAGGATACTTACGTAAATCCTGCGTAAACTTGTACGTATTACTGTTCTCGGTTGAGAAGAACACTTATGGTTACGCATAGTCTAGTGGATTAATAATATGGGAAGCCCCCACCAATAGAAACCTATACCGGCCTAGTAGAGCCACTTGATACTCGTGAACTTACTATTACGCACTTACTTTCTGTGAACTCGCTCAACTAGTTTGTTGATTATTTGCTGCATGCCTTGCAGGACCTTAGGTACTTTATGGAGCTTGCACAAGGAGGAGCGGGTCGTTGTGGACAAGGGTTCATAAATGCTTACTAAACACTTATGATATTTCATACGTTAACACTTATGTTTGGGTTTTACTTAAATGCTTCCGCTACTTATACAATGTTTGGTTTTTGAACATTAATTATGTCTATGGTTACTATTAAATGTTATGTTTGATATAATTGGTGGCTTGATCCTGGTCATGTCACGCTCTCAAGCGGTGATACTCCGCGTGTGGATTTTGGGGGTGTGACAGTTAATGCCTGTGACAGCACAAATGTCACTAGAAACCACTGCTGCTTCTTCCTCACAGCAGTTGGTACAAATATCTCAACCCATAACCATAACTCCTCCTGCTTCTTCACAAAAAGGACAGGTTGTACACAAAGGGCCACCACATCATGATGCTCTGGATACACTTGTCTCCATCATCGACAGCTCAATGCCCAGAGCAATTCCGCCTTTTAGACCCACCATCACATCCTCAATTCCACCAAAAACACAACTGTTGTTGGATGCAATTGTGACAACTCGAATTCCCAAGATTTCTATTTCGCATCTATTGCACGTTCTTGTATTGCTTAGTTGATTGATTTCACAATTAATTGCTATGGAATTGTATGCGTTTAAATACAATGAAGTGTATTATGTGATTATGCATGGTTATGTATTACTTGTGAGTGCATAACCTAGCATACCGAGCAAACCAAGGTGAGTTCACACTCCTACTAAGGCATGGGATTCCCGGGTCGTGGGAATGGGATAAAGGTTACCATTGACTAAGAACGTATATATGCTTTTCCTAGACTATCACCTACCATGGTCCTCGGATGTCAGGACGGTTCCGTAGGTTAGGATAACACCTACGTGGTCATATGCCAATTACTGCCTCGGATGTCAGGCACGCACGTAAAACCTACGTGTACGCATTACTTACTTCTATCCTCGGTACAAAGGATACGTACGTGAAACCCACGTACACTGTGAACTCGCTCAACTAGTTTGTTGATCATTCTGTTACATGCCTTGCAGATCGTTAGGTACTTGGAGCTTGCACTGGAGAAGCGGGTCGTTGTGGACAAGGATCGTGGTTTCTACGTTGAACTATTATGACATTTAAAACTATTAACTATTGTTGGATTATTTACTATGCTTCCGCTACACTTTGAAACTATGGTTATGATTTGAACACCTATCGTATTGGATGGGTGGTTTACATTTATTTTACTTAATATTAATTACATGTTCAATATGATTGGTGGCTTGATCCTGGTCAGTCACGCTCCCAAGCGGTGATACTACGCGGGTGGATTTTGGGGGTGTGACAGATTGGTATCAGAGCCATTGGTTATAGAGAACTTGGTTTTAATATGAGAAAACGTTTTTATTAAAACCAGACTATAACCAGAACAGTGCTCTCAACGATCCACAACGACGCTTCGCTCCACGTGCAAGACTCGACATCCTAGGTAATAAGGTTTATGTTTATTACCTGCTTGCTAGAACTGCATAGAACTTTGCTCGTAGTATGCTTACATTACTTTGCTCACTACTTGTTATTGCTTGAGAACACTTACGTGCTTACACTCTTCTGTCATCGCACTATTCGCGAACTTTTCTCACTTATGTTGCCTTTGATGTGAAGATCAATGGCCGCACGAATTAACATGACTCAAGCCCAGCTAGAGGCTCTCATTGCTGCGGCAGTTGCAGCCGCTCAAGCAGGTAGTATATCCTGCAGTATAGACTCATACTAGGGTCTTTAGATCCTACATTAACGCTCGTATTTAACCTTGTCCTATTCGTACACAATAGGTCAACCCGCTCAGCAACAACCTGTGTGTACCTTCAAGAATTTCATGGATTGTCGTCCTAGCACGTTCAGTGGCACGGAGGGAGCAGTTGGACTCCTCCATTGGTTCGAAAAGCTAGAGTCGGTATTCGAGATGTGCGAGTGCCCTGAGGCTCGCAAGGTTAAGTATGCAACTGGCACCTTGGAGGGAATAGCGCTAACCTGGTGGAACGCGCAGGTGCAAATTCTGGGGTTGGCAGCTGCTAACGCCACACCCTGGAACGATTTTAAGGAACTTATCAAGAGAGAGTATTGTACGCGTGAAGATATTCACAAACTGGAAGACGAGCTGTATAATCTGAAAATGGTTGGATCAGAGATTGAAGCGTATACTAAACGGTCAAATGAGCTGGCCGTGCTGTGTCCAACTATGGTGGACCCTCCATACAAGCATATTGAGTTGTATCTCAAAGGTTTGGCACCAGAAATACAGAGCCACGTTACCTCGGCTAACCTCGACAATATCCAGGAAATCCAGCGTCTCGCTCACCGTATTACAGATCAGGCAGTGGATCAGAACAGACTGCCAAAGCGTGTCAAGGCTACCACTACCGCTGTCACCACTTTTGCTACTCCCAGTGACAACAAGAGGAAATGGGAGGGGGATTCCAGCAAGGGATCAGTTTCTGTTCAGTCTCAGCAGCGCAAGACAAATGACTACCAGAATTCGACTCAGCAATCATCTGGCAGCCAGGGGCAGGGTGGATATCGGGGAATTCACCCACTGTGTAATAAGTGCAACAGACACCACAGCGGAAGATGTCGCAGGGAGCAATGTCAAAGATGCCTCAAGATGGGTCATGAGGCTAAGGATTGTAGAAGCTCTCGGCCAGCAAATCAGAACCAGCAACTCCCACCACCAGCTCCACAGAACCAGCAGCAGCAACCACAGCGTGGAAACCGGGGATGTTTCCAGTGTGGGGCAGAAGGTCATTACAAACGCGATTGTCCTCAGTTGAACCAGAATCAGAACCACAACAATAACCAGGGCAACGGGAACAACAACAACAACAACAGGGGAAACAACAACCACAATGGCAACGAGGCAAGAGGTCAAGCTTTCATGTTAGGACGAGGAGATGCAATGAACGATATTTGAATTTATAACTTATTTTGGGTTTTCATTATTATGTTTCTGCTACACAAACAAAGTTTGGTTTGAACATCAATTGTATTGGGTTTTTATGAATTATTTTAACTTCTATATTTTATGTTTGATATAATGGATGGTTTGATATTATTGAACGCACCTGCCATAATTATGGGCCTTACGAACAGGGTGTGCAAACCCTATCTTGACAAGTTCGTCATCGTCTTCATCGATGACACTTTGATCTACTCCAAGAGTCGGGAGGAGCACGAGCAGCACTTACGTCTTATCTTGGAACTTCTTCGAAAAGAGCAACTGTACGCAAAGTTTTCAAAATGCGACTTCTGGCTTCGTGAAGTCCACTTCTTAGGCCATGTGGTGAACAAGGATGGGATTCATGTCGATCCATCCAAGGTTGATTCGATCAGAAACTGGCCAGCACCGCGTACACCGACAGAAATACGCCAATTATTGGGTTTGGCGGGGTACTACAGACGATTTATTAAAGACTTCTCCAAGATCGCGCAGCCACTTACTATGCTAACACAGAAAGGTGTCGTTTACAGATGGGGTAATACGCAAGAGACCGCTTTTCAGTACTTAAAGGATAGGCTGTGCAGCGCACCTATTCTCTCACTGCCCGAGGGCACGGATGACTTCGTGGTTTATTGTGACGCATCGATACAGGGGCTTGGTTGTGTATTGATGCAGCGGGATAAAGTTATTGCCTACGCCTCTCGGCAACTCAAGGTTCATGAACGGAATTATACGACGCATGATTTAGAGCTGGGAGCTGTTGTTTTCGCGCTTAAGATATGGCGACACTACCTGTACGGTACCAGGTGGACGATTTACACCGATCACAGGAGTCTCGAGCATATTCTTAAGCAGAAGGATTTGAATATGCGTCAACGGAGATGGGTTGAACTTCTGAACGACTACGAATGCGCCATCAAGTATCATCCAGGCAAGGTCAATGTTGTGGCCGACGCCCTCAGTCGAAAGGACACCCTACCTAAGCGCGTGCGAGCGCTACAGCTTACTATTCAGTCCAGTCTTCCTGCACAGATACGAGCTGCCCAGATAGAAGCATTGAAACCCGAAAACGTCAAGGCTGAAGCCTTACGCGGCTCACGACAGCAAATGGAACAAAAGGCAGACGGCGCCTACTATGTAACGGGCCGGATTTGGGTCCCTCTCTATGGCGGTTTACGCGAACTTGTAATGGATGAAGCTCACAAGTCTCGCTACTCGGTACATCCAGGGTCGGATAAAATGTACCACGATATCAGAACTACATATTGGTGGCCTAGCATGAAGGCCCATATTACAACCTACGTCGACAAATGTTTGACTTGTGCGAGAGTCAAGACAGAGTACCAGAAACCCTCAGGCCTACTCCAGCAACCCAGGATACCACAGTGGAAATGGGAAGAGATTTCCATAGATTTTCTTACAGGCCTACCCAGACCCCAGCGTGGGAATGATACTATATGGGTGATCGTGGATCGACTCACCAAGTCTGCACACTTCCTGGCTATAAGGGAAACGAATAAGTTCTCCACTCTCGCATACATCTATCTTAAAGAAGTTGTTTCGAGGCACGGGGTGCCCACCTCCATCATTTCAGATCGCGATGCATGATTCACGTCAGAGCTATGGCAAGCAATGCACAAATCTTTCGGCTCAAAGTTAGACATGAGCACGGCATATCACCCTCAGACGGATGGGCAGTCTGAGCGAACGATGCAAACTCTTGAAGACATGCTTCGGGCATGTGTTATTGATTTCGGCAACGGCTGGGAAAAGCATCTCCCTTTGGTGGAGTTTTCGTATAATAACAGTTATCACACCAGCATACAAGCCGCTCCATTCGAGGCATTGTACGGACGTAAATGCCGGTCACCTCTCTGTTGGGCAGAGGTGGGGGATAGTTAAATTACGGGTCCAGAGATTGTAGTGGACGCCACAGAAAAGATAGCACATATACGACAACGCATGGCGGCAGCACGCGACCGTCAGAAAGCCTACGCGGACAAGCGTAGAAAGTCTTTGGAATTTCAGGTCGGGGACCAGGTATTATTGAAAGTCTCACCCTGGAAGGGTGTGGTACGTTTTGGCAAAAGGGGCAAACTGAATCCGCGGTACGTCGGACCATTCGAAATCTTAGAAAAGATTGGCAAAGTAGCCTACAAGTTGAACTTACCAGCTGAACTCGGAGCAGTTCACAATGTATTTCACGTGTCGAATCTGAAGAAATGCCTATCAGATGAGACCCTCATAGTTCCTTTTAAGGAACTCACTATCGATGAGCGGTTGCAGTTCGTCGAGGAACCAGTTGAAATCACGGACCGGGATGTTAAGGTCCTCAAACACAAGAGAATCCCTCTTGTTCGAGTTCGTTGGAACTCCCAACGTGGCCCAGAGTACACCTGGGAACGCGAAGACCAAATGAAAGAAAAGCACCCCCAGTTATTCGAAACCAATACATCCACTACTGAGGCTGAAGCTACTACTACTGAATTTCGGGACGAAATTCCAAATCAACGGGGGGATGATGTGACACCCCAGGAAAACCAGTGAACAGTACAGCTTACCTAGCTTCCTCAGTGAGTGCGTACCAAATTTCGGGACGAAATTTCTTTCAAGTTGGGGATAATGTGACAACTCGAATTCCCAAGATTTCTATTTCGCATCTATTGCACGTTCTTGTATTGCTTAGTTGATTGATTTCACAATTAATTGCTATGGAATTGTATGCGTTTAAATACAATGAAGTGTATTATGTGATTATGCATGGTTATGTATTACTTGTGAGTGCATAACCTAGCATACCGAGCAAACCAAGGTGAGTTCACACTCCTACTAAGGCATGGGATTCCCGGGTCGTGGGAATGGGTTAAAGGTTTCAATTGACTTAGAACGTACAAATGCTTTTCCTAGACTATCACCTATCATGGTCCTCGGATGTCAGGACGGTTCCGTAGGTTAGGATAACACCTACGTGGTCATATGCCAATTACTGCCTCGGATGTCAGGCACGCATGTAAAACCTACGTGTACGCATTACTTACTTCTATCCTCGGTACAAAGGATACGTACGTGAAACCCACGTACACCCCCGTGTCTCCTATCCTCGGTTATGAAGGATACGTACGTAAGACCTACGTACACCCCATACGCGCTACTGTTCTCGGAAGAAGAACAGGGATGATATGAGTAGTTGATACGAATAGTCTAGTGGTCACATAACATGGGAAGCCCCCACCTGTATAACTTACTATTGGCCCAGTAGAGCCACCCGTTACTTACTGTTACGCATTTACTTACTGTGAACTCGCTCAACTAGTTTGTTGATCATTCTGTTACATGCCTTGCAGATCGTTAGGTACTTGGAGCTTGCACTGGAGAAGCGGGTCGTTGTGGACAAGGATCGTGGTTTCTACGTTGAACTATTATGACATTTAAAACTATTAACTATTGTTGGATTATTTACTATGCTTCCGCTACACTTTGAAACTATGGTTATGATTTGAACACCTATCGTATTGGATGGGTGGTTTACATTTATTTTACTTAATATTAATTACATGTTCAATATGATTGGTGGCTTGATCCTGGTCAGTCACGCTCCCAAGCGGTGATACTACGCGGGTGGATTTTGGGGGTGTGACAGCAATTGACTTGAACCAGGCACTATCCAGTCCTTCTCAATCACCTGTCAATGAGAATATACCTCAACAAATGACTGGGCCTGCTGTATCATCCATTGCTAACCCACCAACAAAACCTGAGGAGGTTACACCCATCGATTTACAAGTAACTCTTTGTGGTAATCCAAGTGAAGCAGCCACTACAACTGTTGAACCTATAGGTTTACAGTTGGGCAGTGGTTTCATTAATAAGACTCCAACTGGCATCATCAAAAGTTTGTCAAGTGTTGAAGGAAGAAGACCCCAGTACCAAGAAAAAGGGGCATCAGTGGTTAGTGTTTAGAATAAATTCCCTAACTCTGCCACTGATAAAACCAGTGTTAGTGGGAAATCAGATGATCCCATTAAATTGGGTGATAATTTAAAGTACCAGAAATTGACGGATCGTGTTGTAAAACTTGATAACTCTGTTGCAGAGCTCAAAAATATGTTCCGGCAGTTGTTACCGGTACAAAAGGTACAATCCACTGTTGTTCCACCTCAAGCACCTGCTCTACAACAAGCACCTGCTACAAATGAGCTCTGGAATCTCTTTCAACCTTATCTCCATCATCAGGCACAACTGGCAGATCAGCAACATGAAAAACATGTTCAACAACTGAGAAATGCTATGGAGTCTAGGTTCAAAGACACTCAGGCTGATCTAAAGGCTCTCAAAACTCAGATCCTGCACACCACTGGCACTGCTCCTCCACCAGTATTTTTCATTGATCACCTCCCTGAAGATAATGCCAAAAAGGGGGAGAAAATTCAAGAATGGAGAAGAAAGGGAATAACTGATGGTCTTTACCTTGCACCAGAAAATTCAAATATGACCAAGCAGATCCCTTTGCCAGATGGTAGTAAGAAGATTGATGAGACTACAAATACATTTGCAGAAGCACTTGCTTGTGTAAAAAGGGATAGAGAGGCCAAAAAGAAAGCCAAGGTGGATTATCCGGATCAGGGTACTTCAGGGTCAAGAGATGATGAAAATCTTTTTGATGAAAAGAAGAAGTCTACTAGAAAAGTAAGGCTACCCAAATCCATTCTGGTCAGGCGTTCAAAGTCTGTTCAAAAACCACCTCCCAAAACAGGTGTTGTAACCTCTGTTGTATCAGCTGCTGTTGGTACCTCAGTAGTTTCAACATCTGCTCCCACTTCAACACACACAACATCCACTGCTTTACCACCATCACCACCAAAATCACAATTACCTCCTGTCAAAAGGCAGAAGACAGCAGATGTTAAAAGATCTGTTGTAAAGACAACAGTGGTTGGAACACCAGTTGTTTCAACAGCTGTTAGTCTATCACAAACCACTGCTACTGCAACCACATTTCCATCCAAAACATCATCAGTCCCTCCTCAAATAAAGAGGAGGAGGCTAACTCCTAAAGATGATGTCACTTCACCATCCCAAACATCTTCAAAACCTTTAGCCCTTGTCAATATACCAAAACCAGTTCCATTTTCTTCTGTTCCAATGCACAAACCTTTACCTCCTGCAGGTGTTCAATTTCCTCTTGAACTAGAAGCTGTCAGAGAAGAGATAAAATCCTTCTATACTGAGGATGACCCTACCAAAAGGAGTTTGCCCTCAATCAAAGGATATCCATGGCCCAAAAACATTGATGAATATTTGAAAATAAAGGCCAAACAAGCAGAGGATATCTCACAAAGAAACTCACAAGGGAAATCGGACAAAGAAGTTTCAAGATAGTACCAATATTTGCTTACACAAGTCAACTCCCTGGAACGTTTTGCAAAGAACGTTAGTCAACAAATTTCTGAAAGAGCAGCTGAAACTCTGAAGAAAGACTACATTGAAAGCATCATGTTTTACAAGAAATACAAAGGAGAGAGACACATGTACAAAGAGTGGGCAAAGTTCAAAAAGAATGTACCTGAAAAGCAGTTAGAACTAAAAAGAATGAAAGAAGAATTGGTTGTTGCTGAATTTGGCACCAAAAGACAAGTTGCTAGATAAAGAAGATATGGTCAGGTCAACCTACAAAAGGTTGGAGGAATTGAGGAAGAAAGATCCAAAAATCCCTCAAAAACCTAACTATCCTGAAGCAGCGGTTTCACAAGAACCATCAAAGCTGCAAATCAGGAGATCCACTGTTCCAGCTGGTACTTCCTCTTACAAAAGGAGGAAACAAAGCCAGTTAGGAGTTGAGACAGTTCAAGATATTCTTACTGGCAATGTTGTTGTAAAAGAAGGCCTGCTAAGAACGTTAAAAGAAGAACTTGAACAAGAAAATTCTGCTACCACTGCTCAGCCAGTGATGAATCGGCCAGCCTCTCCAAATACTTCTGCAAATAAGCATCTCCCAAGAAACCCACCAGGCTCAAAAATACAAAAGTGGGCAACTGACAAACAGACCCGCGTATTGACTTTGCTCAGGTCCGGTGGAGAAGTGAAGATAATATCAAGGGAACAAGCTCTTGGCCTGAGTCTTGAAGATTTGCAGGATCTCCTTGATCTTCCACTTAGCAGGGATGATGAAGATACAGATGCCCTTAGCTTTGAATTACAATTTAAAGGTCAAATAAGGGAACTGTTGATGAGGCAATAAAATATCCACAATAATGAAGAGTTTTGGCATTATCTGTTCCAGGGGGAGATTGTTGGGATTGAACCCTATCAGAGGAACAGACAATGTAAAGCCAAAATTGGATCAGCTCAGTGGATTCAGAATAAGCAGATGCTGATATACATATCTCTCCCCTTGAAAGTGATTACAACAACTGATGACCTCCTATCTACTGATCTTACTAACTACTGACCAATAACTACTGCTCAATTAAAGATCTGATGAAGACTCAAGTCCTGCTGTTTCAATCTACTGCCTTGAGTCAAGCACTGCTGATCCGGATAAGTGCTGCTGGGTTCACAGCAGTAGAAGGTTGCAGCAGTAGTTCTAAAGTCTGTTTGTAATAGAATGTAATAGCAGTAGTTAACACAAGTAGTGTCTGTATAGATCAGAGGTTAGAGTTTGTTAGGAGGTTAGATGTCACTTTCATGGTGACGTCAGCTAAAGATGCTCAGTAGTTTGCAAGTGCTTATAAATAGTACAGTACTTTGTACTGTTCTATTAGCTCTTCACATCATTCGTCTTCTTTGCACGAACAAACTACTGAGCTCGGGCTGAGGGGGAGTTTGCATTCATACATCATCATTGTAATCGTGTTTGAAATAAATTCAATCATTCGGTTCTTTGTGTAAAGATGTTTGATTAAAGTATTACTCTCATTTGATTGTATACAAAGTTTGCGTTCATCTTAATTTCCGCTGCACACTCATTCATTTCCATCTTATTTTATAAACAAAAGTACAATCAAAAGGAAACTCAGATCCAACAATCTTAAAGATTATTATTGGTGGCCTAGGATGAAAGGCGATGTTGCTGTTTATGTGAGCAAATGTTTATCGTGCGCTAAAGTGAAAGCGGAGTACCAGAAGCCTTCAGGACTTCTGCAACAAGCTGAGATTCCCAAGTGGAAATGGGAACAAATCTCCATGGATTTTATTACAAAGTTGCCAAGAACGCCAAGAAGTCATGACACTATTTGGGTAATAGTGGACCGATTAACGAAGTCTGCGCACTTCTTACCTATCAGGGAGAAAGATAACACGAGCAAGTTGGCTGAAATTTACATGAAAGAAATCGTTACACGCCATGGAGTGTCTCTCTCAATCATCTCCGATAGAGACGGAAGGTTCGTATCAAGGATTTGGCAATCCTTCCAAGAAGCTTTTGGCTCGCAATTAAATCTGAGCACTGCGTTTCACCCATAGACCAACGGACAAAGCGAACGGACGATACAAACATTGGAAGATATGCTGAGAGCATGTGTTATGGATTTGGGCGGTAGCTGGGATAAACATTTACCATTGGTCAAATTTTCATACAACAACAGCTACCACACCAGTATTGGTGCCACGCCATTTGAAGCACTATATGGCCGCAAGTGCAGATCACCGCTTTGTTGGTCTGATGCAGGTGATAGACAATTGGTTGGTCCTGATGTGGTACAGGAAACCACGGATAAGATCGCACAGATCCGAGATCGCATCAAGGCGGCCCGTGATCGTCAGAAATGTTACGCGGACCGAAGAAGGAAACCTCTAGAATTTGAGGTAGGTGATATGGTTTTGTTGAAAGTATCACTCTGGAAGGGTGTGGCATGCTTCGGGAAATGTGAAAAGTTGAATCCGCGGTATATTGGTCCGTTCAGAATTTTGGAAAGAATTGGGTTAGTAGCATACAAGTTGGATTTACCTGCTGAACTGAGTGGCGTACACGATACATTTCATGTATCGAATCTGAAGAAAAGTCCAACTCAAGATACCATTGTCATTCCCACCGACGAGATTCATGTTGACGACACGCTCCATTTTGTTGAAGAACCGGTTGAGGTTACAGATTGGAAAGTGAACAAAACGCGCCGGAGCAGTGTCAAGCTCGTCAAGGTTCGATGGAATGCAAGACATGGCCCGGAACACACCTGGGAGCGTGAGGACCGAATGAAAGAGAAATACCCCCACTTATTTCCCAAGAACACTGCATCTAGAAGCAAAACTTAAAATTTTGAGACGAAATTTTTCTAACGGGGGGAGAATGTGACAACCCTCACCAAATCAGGTATCCGTACGACATAATTAATATTTAGTTACTTCTTAATTACTGTGCTTGCTTGAAATTATGGATAAACTGCTACCTGAATACTGATACATGAACATACTTGCATCATACTTTATTTGTTGTCACTCCGTTATTTACATACAGAACTTTAGTGACAACCTTGATGCACAAAAGCACAGTAGCACAATGAACAGATAACCCATTTAACATGCTGATATAGCCAGCACCAGGCAGGCACTGCCTCTAAGGCCTGTATGAGCCAGGAATAGATCACTACGCTAGTAGAGAGTGTAGGGATATGAGGGTTGTAGAACTGCGTCACTAGGTATAAGTTATAGTGACCGGATGTGCCTAAAACGTACTTTAAGTACAAAATTGAGCACTTTAAATAAAAATTAAGCATTTAGCCAACTAATAAAGTGCCAAAACATGAGAAAAACATTACTAGACACTTTCCAAAGTGTCGGGAATAAATCGTGTCACTAAAAATAGTATTTACGACACTTTAAAGCTTTCTTAAGCACTTTAACGGATTAATATCCAACCGCACAACCGGGCTTAACCCGGAACATAAAAATATTGCCATCCACACTGTTTTTCTTTTTCTAAGCCAGCTAGGGTCCCCGAATACCCTAACACCCGTTACAACTTACTACATGCTAATATCTAGTTTTAAGCTCCTAACTTAACATAACTATATCCTAATTATCTAGTTGAAATCGAACCAAAGACCCCCCCCTGAACCGAAATCGTCCCCTAGGGGACACCCCTTGTCCTTGCAAGATTAAAATAATCTTGGTTGTCTAAAATCAAGTGGACATAAAACCCTTTGGTTAAAATGGAAAGATTTATCTATAAGTAATAAGCATGATCCATCATATTCACTTAACACTTAACAAATCACCACACTACTCTCTCCTCTCCTTTGCTCCATTCGGCCGAACACCAAGCCCCACCATCCATCATTTTTCGATTTCATTCAAGACATCCCAAGCACATACAAGGGTTAAGGATCGCGTATAAGGAACCTCGGCGCACTCGGATTGCGAAGGACCTCACTACATTGCTTTTATCCACTTGATTTCTGACTAGTTTCTTCCCTAGCCTCGAGCTATTAGTAAGTGACTCTAAACGCCTTCTTGATCTATTCTAAAGTGGGTAAAATGAACTTTGTCGGTTAAAAATCAGGAACATACAAGATTACATGCTAAAAGTTTACAAAAATGATAAACATGTAGGATAAAATGAGTTGTGTAAAACTTGTAAGACTTGTTTTATGGTGATTATTTAGTGTTGATCTATGCTAGTAGTAACTCGGATCGTGATCTAACCCGGCTAAGTCATGTCTATGAAACATGACCTAGAATATGTTAAAGTATGAAAGAGGTTAAATGATGAACACTAATACATATCAAGCATGAACTTGTGTAAAGACAATCTTTCTTATGAAATAGACTTGTAAACTAGTAGATCTACGGATCTACAAGTGGTATTTTCAAATGACCAAGCGTCAAAAGAAATCATATTTTCTAAACCAGGTTTTACATGAACAAGAGTGATTTTTGTAAACACACAAGTGTGCAGACACTTGTGTAACACAAAGTTTTGACAAAAGAACTATTTTTGTAAATGTTGACAAGAAGTTGTGGAAATTTATTTTCTTTAAAAACGAGACTCTCAAGAAACCGAGTTGATGTTGGACCGTTGTTTGACCCTAAAACGTCAGTCAAGGTAGCTCATCCTCATATACAAAGGCGGAAACAGAGTATACAAGGTTACAACAGCTTGTCCTTTCAATTCCACAACTTTTATTGCTTTCAAATGTGATTTTGACAGAGTTTCGGCTCCTGAGCACACAAACACACACATACAGATTCGCTCCAAATATCCCCTATTTATAGATCTAGCTGGTTCGCTCCAATGACCTGACCAAATAAGCGAACCAGTCATTTTACCTAATAAGCGAACCTCATCACGACCCTATGAGCGAACCTACTAATCCTTATAAGCGAACCTATATCTAAAATGTACATATAAGCGAACCTTGATCATAAAATACATATTTTGACTTTCTAGACTCCCTGTTGACCTATCTAGACCTAAGACATCATGTAGACGTAGTCAACAGACATTCCGTGCATCAACAGACTCCCCCTTGGATGTTGACGTAGTCTTTATCAGTCTTCAGATCCATAGTCTTCAGTCTCAGTTTTTTCACAAACTAAGAAATTGCAGAAAGTAAACTATTTACAAGTTTTATTTTTGGCGAGCGTGTCAGGGAATGATATCAGCTTTTCATACAGATTACAAGTACCGTTAAGCTACATTACATACACAGATTTAAACAATTCACCTCGATTGTCGATATCTGATCCATCTTAAATTCTCACACAAACTTCAATCTATTCAGGATACCGTTTAAGTGTTTTAAGAACTTAGATCAATTCATGTGTCCCACCTCTTGAATATACTCCCATATCCAGAATCCCAATATTCAGTCTTACAGGCAAGAATACTACAATGATGTCTGTACATAAATTAGGGGTTAAATGCGAGAACTGAGGGATCTCAGGTCAGAACTTCCGTTCAGCAGAGAGATATCAGCTTCGACTTTGCAGTGTGTCCCCTTTAGAGGATCTTTTCAGCTACAACAGATGATTATCAATTTTATTGTCTAATCAGCGGAGGGCTTTATACTATATTTCAAGCATTTTGGATACAGTATTAGCCAAGGACTAGGTCAGAACTACCGTTCAGCAGAAGTCCCGGAATAATACCCCAGACATCATAGAGTATAAACACCTAGTATATCAGAATACGAGACCTTTCAAACGAGATTTCAGGGGTTACCTATATATCCAAGTAGTGTTCCCCACGAATTTCAACAGTTTGAAATTTTAGGTTTATATCCCGAATAAATTTACTAAATGTGCAAAAACCTATCGACACATCGTTAGTGAGACTGTTTAACTCATTTTGTCTTTCCAAATCTTTAGCATACTGTAATTGTCTAGCCGATGTACAATCATTTTCCCTATATACACAAGCTCTTTTTCAATTTTATCATGTTTTTGATTTTTTGCATTTTTTACTGTTTTTGTATTTTTTCTGAAAATAAAATATGTACAACTATCTATCTCCCCCTAAATACCAAAACACATAAAAAACCGATAAACCATCGTAGATTGTTTCTAATCTTCATCCGCAACAGTACTCTCATCAACGCTCACAACCCCATCCGACACCGAAAGCAATTTCATACCATTAAGTTTTAACAAATATTGAAACCGATTTTTATCAAAAGCTTTGGTATGCAAATCAACTTTTTGTTCGTCAGTGTGGATTTTCTCAATTCGTATCAACTTTTTCTCGAAGCCATCGTGAATAAAGTGATGACGAATCTCGATATGTTTAGTTTTAGCGTGATGTACTGGATTTTTAGTTATATTAATTGCGGCCTCATTATCAACAAACAGAGGTGTGTTAAGAAACTGCAAACCATAGTCGCGCATCTGTTGCTGTATCCACAGAATCTGAGAGCAGCAACTGCTAGCAGAAACATACTACGCTTCACATGTAGATAGCGCCACAGATGTTTGTTTCTTACACTGCCAGGTAACCAATCTCGGCCCAAAGAACTTCATCCTGTAGTTTTTGATTTCGCGTTGACTTTGCAGCATCCGAAATCTGAATCGGAATACCCTTCGAGCGAAAAATCGCCTTTTCTAGGATACCATAACCCCAATAACGGAGTACCTTTCAGGTAACGTAATATCCTCTTGACAATAATCATGTGCGATGCTCTCGGGTTAGACTGAAATCTTGCTGCGAGGCACGTTGGGTACATGATGTCAGGACGTGAAGCAGTCAGATACATCAAAGAACCTATCATGGAACGATAAAACGTTTCATCAGCCCTGTCTCTAGTGAGATCTGGGTGAATCCCATGATTAGTCGCAAGTGGGGTAGCAGCTGGAGTAGAACTTGACATTCCAAATTTCTCTAGAATATCATGCACGTACTTCGTTTGATGACTGAAAATTCCTTCAGGAAGTTGTTCAACTTGTAGACCCAGAAAGAATTTCATCTCCCCCATTGATGACATTTTGAATTTCTGCTTCATCACCTGTTCGAAATCTTTGCACAATTTCTCATTCGTTGACCCAAAAATTATATCGTCCACATAAATTTGTACTATCAGAAGATGACCATCAACAACTTTAGTGAAGAGAGTGGCATCCACTTTTCCACGTATAAAATGGTTAGCGAGTAGGTGTTGAGACAAAGTCTCGTACCAGGCCCTCGGCGCCTGATGTAGACCATACAACGCTTTGTCTAGCAGATAAACTTTGCTCTTGTGGATTGGGTCAGTAAAGCCCGGCGGCTGACCAACATAAACCTCCTCTTTGACCTTCCCATAAAGAAACGCTGATTTAACATCTAACTGATATACTTTGAAATTCTTCCAAGACGCAAAAGCTAGGAAAATTCTGATAGCCTCTAGTCGTGCGACAGGAGCATAGACTTCGGTAAATCAATCCCCTCCTATTGACTAAAGCCCTGAACAACGAGTCGAGCTTTGTTCCTTATAACCACCCCTCTATCGTCCCTCTTACATTTGAAAACCCATTTTGTATTGATTTTCCTTTGACCATCCGGCAAATCAACTAACTTCCACACCCCCAATTTTTCAAACTGACTTAATTCTTCTTACATCGCTATGACCCAAGAGTCTTCAGTAAGCGCCTCTTTGTAAGTTCTCGGTTCAACCTGCGAAATAAAACAACTTAATGAAAATTCAGTTTGTAAAGGTGCTACTGTAGAATAAAAACATGTTAAGCCCTGGTCAATTTGACGTCTCGTGCGAACGCCCGATTGCAATTCTCCTATGATCAACTCCTCTGGATGATAAGAAAGAGATCGCGGCATCACTTCGCTTGGAACTTCTACATTTCCCTCCAGATTAGTAACATTCTGTTCTGCATCTTGTTCACCAACTTGGTTTGTTTGACTTGACAACTGGATCTGCTCCCCCTCAAGATCTTAATCACCATGGTAAAAAACTGGCATATTTTCAGCTTCTTGATCATCATTCACCTCCGACTGATTACCAGGAGCAACTTCATCATCATTTTCACCAGCATTACTAGGACCTGCTTCATCGTCATTTGAAGTTTCCCGAGGTCTTCTAGAATACTCCGCTGGAAACCTGAGCTGCGACTCATACTCTCGCAAAATATCCAGCTCATCAAAGAAATCTTCTTCTTCCTATGATTCTTCTCTCATGTCAAACGAATCCCAAAGTTTGTCATAATGATAACGCCATGAATCACCAGGATTCTGTGGCGGCATAGTGTACCCCTGACATTCAACATTTGCTGCCTCAATAATCTGCTTCTCGCTTGGAATGAAAACACGTCGCAAAGGACTTGAATAACCCACAAAGATTCCCTCAACACTCTTCGGACCAAACTTTCCTTTAGGCTCTATCACCGTACAGGGTGACCCAAACGGTTCTAGATACTTCAAATTCGGCTTGCGTTTATTGAGTAGCTCAAAACACGTCTTATTGAACTTCTTTACAGTAAGAACTCTGTTGAGAGTATAGCATGCAGCAGAAACAGCTTCAGCCCAGAAATTTATTGGTAACTTAGAATCTGCAAGCATCGTTCTGGCTGTCTCGATTAGCGTCCGGTTTTTGCGTTCTGCAACTCCATTCTGCTGCGGAGTGTACGGAGCACTAAACTCATGCAGTATACCTCTTTCGTCACAAAATTCTTCCATCTTACTGTTTTTGAACTCAGTACCATTATCACTGCGAATTCTACAGATCGGCCTCTGGTACGGATTCTCAATTCTTTTAAACAATGCCATCAAACTATCAAAAGTCTCATCTTTTGATTTCAAAAACATCACCCAAGAAAATCTGGAATAATCATCAGTCACGACCAAACAGTAGTAATCTCCTGTTATACTCTTGACATTCACTGGACCGAACAAATCCATGTGAAGTCTTTCCAAAGGTCTTAAAACTGAATTGACTTGCTTTGTAGGGTGTGACTTTTTCTTCTGTTTGCCTTTGACACAACTTATGCACTCCCCTTCCAGATGAAAACCTTTAACATGCACTCCTGTGACCAAGTCGTTATGCACTAAGTGATTCATTTTCCTTAGGTGAATATGCCCCATCTTTCGGTGCCATAACCTTGACTCTTTCTCCGTTGCTCTGGACACAAAACAATGAGCGTGACCCGTGGTTGTAGTAGCGACGCTCATGTCCAACACGTACAGATCGTTGACTCTTGGTGCCCTCATGATGATCCACTCTTCAGGTATCACAAATCCCGGTTTCAAGATCAAACATTCTTTGTCGGTGAAATGAGTAGTATACATCCGGTCACAGATCTGGGAGATACTCAGCAGAATGTTCTCCAACTCAGTGATGTAGTTAACTCTCTCAAACGTTATAATGCCATTTGACAATGTTCCTTCACCTATGATCCTTCATCCTTGATTACCCGCAAAACCCACATAACCACCGTTAATGTTATGCACATCATACAGCAATGCGGTCTTCCCTGTCATATGCCTTGACGCTCCACTATCCATTATCCACCTGGATACAATTTTTGGAAGATCCTGCACATAACAAATCATCATTTAAACAACTTCAAGAAAGATGCCGATTCATGCTTCGCAATCCAGGAAGCTCCGGCAATTCAAACTGTTTAGTCAAACATTGAGTCCACCCAGGCCTCATCAGCCTTAGGTGCAACCTTGACTCTCGCAATTTGAATTTTGAAATTTTCAGCCTTGAGAGGCGGAAAATTTGCATCATAATCAACAATAATTGGCTCTTCAGCCTTTTTCTCATCAGAATTTGAAACTTCCTTCTCAACATTTGAATCAATTTTAGGTTTCCACACCTGTTGAGTTACTGCAACCCTTTTGTAAAATTTGTCATTTTTAGTTACCAACTTTCCTACGGGTTCAGTTTTTACTTTTAGGTTGTCGATTTTAGCGTTTTTCTTTTCAACAACTTTCTTCTCAACATACATCGGTGCTTTACCCTTCACATCAACCTTCTTTTGTTGAGTCTTCACAGCTTCAGTCTTAGGCTTCACATATGTACACTTTCGTGCAATATGACCAACCTGTTCACATCTAAAACAAGTACGAGTATCAGCTACCCGACTCGTGCCTTCAGACTGAGCCTGTGAAACTCTCTTCTCAAAAAATTCTATGTTCGATTTTGAAAAACTTTTTTCTTCATCAGCAAGTGAACTTGAACTGTTCACAAACTTTTTCTTTTCAACAAACCTCTTGTGTGAAATATTCTTTTTCTGAAATGGTTTACCCCCCTGATAACCACCTGACCAGTTGTTTCTATTGTTATTGTAAAAACGCGGTGGATAACCAGTTTTCTCATTGTAAACCCTGTCTTTCTTTCGACTCAAATTGTTCACAGCTGACAACTCTACTTCAACAAGTTTGAAAAAATTTGTCAATTTATTCACGTTAACATTCTCGATCGGAAACTCTGAATCCGAAAACAACTTATCCGAACCCATCATCTTGTACATGACAAGGTTTGATTCTTCATCTAAGTTGTTCTTGTACTTTTGTTTCGGAATGTATTTATCCAAGAAACACACATCCTCCTCAGAAGTGTCACAATCCGGTTTAAGCACTTTGTCTACCACACTTTTCACCACATCACTTTGGACACTCTCGTCATTGGAAGACGTGAACGTGACATCAATGTTTTCAGGAAGTTTAACATCACTTTCTTCCTCAATTTCCACCAAACTAGACTGCTTTTTCGTGTAGTTATCTAAGATTGGCGGTGGAACTTTGTGAAACCCTACACCCATTCCATCTGAAAACACATCCTCGCCAGCTTTGTTTTTCCCTATAGGTTTGGGAACAATATGCTGCAAAACAAAGCTTGCTGAGCTATAGCTGTTTAACTTCAACTGAATTCTTTCATTTTCAATTTCCGCTTCTTGAACCTTAAGTTTCAATTTAGCAATTTCATCCAGTTGTTTGTTAATTAATTCTTCTTTTATTCTCATCACAGCTCTCAGATGTTCGTTTTCTTTATACGTTTTACCATTACGATCATCACTATCTTTGACAATGTTTGTCAATTTTTCAAACTTATCAGAAATATTTGACGGTTTTCAAGAATTAATTTTTCATTTTCACATTTAATTTTCTCTCGTTCAGTTTTATCATTTTCAATTTGAACTGTTAATTCCTTGATCCGTTCAGTTGAAGCTTTTACTGTTTTGTCACGACCTAGAATCTGATCCTCAACATTTCTAACCTTCGTTGTCAGATTTTTTATTTTCTCACTGTTTAGGTATGTGACAGTGCTACAAAAATTGCATTGTTTTTGTGCAATTTTTGCAGTCAGCATTTCCATCGACTTTGTTACCTGACACATTCGTTGTCGCATTTTGACTGACCTGATCCTTTGACTCAGTAACAGAAATAGGATCTACCTCGAGTGCTTTTGCAGCCAGCACTTTGTCAGCCATCTTTCCCAGGTTCTCAGTTGTCAACTCCTGCGTAGTATCGATCAAACCTGTATCAACCTGCTTTGCTTTCTCAATCTCTTGTTTTTCTTTCATCTCTTTCTCCTCTTTCTCCTTTCTCTCTTTCTCTTTCTCTTCTTCAATCATCTTCTCAGTTGGCGTTCCCCACCACTTGTGCTGCCAATACTCATCATCCTCTTTTATCTCCTTGATGATGGCTTCCATATCAAGTGTGCTGTCATCAATCGCAATGTTTCCATATCGATCAAGATAACATTCCCTATCTGGATCCCATCTATTTGCTCGTCTTGCTTCCAGATAAATGCGAGAGATCTTCAAGATTATGTTTTCAGCAATCATCTTTCTATAACAGTACTTCTGCTCGTCAGTACGATCATCTTTCCACGGAATCGGTTCATCATCATTCGCCATGAATGCGTAACCAACCGCATCTTCTTCTGGTAACACTTCCTTACTCCAATCGTACCCCTCATCATCATAAATCACTGCGAGAGCCCTTGATTTGTCTCTATTATCTTCAGTCTGTTTCAATCTCGGCGGCTCTTATTTATTTTGATGATAAATTGCCTTTTTGTAGTAATCATCTCGAAATGGATTCTCTGACTCATCTACGTACGCGTTTCTGCATTCACGCTTGAAGTGACCCTTCTCCTTACACTTAAAGCACGTCACCTTCGATTTGTCGAACCCCAACTTTGTAGACGGACCACCTATCGTTTTTCTCCCGGTAATTTCCATGAAACGTTGAGCACGTCGAACAACACTTGCCATTGCCCAACGAATGTCAATAAGCTCCATTTCTTCGGGGTCTATCTGATCGTAATCTTCTTTTGTCAGATTTGTATTCCCGATCTTACCAGCCACCAACCCTTCATAAGATTCCAACACAGATGCCAAGAAAACCATCTGTTGCTTAGCCGACTCCTCATCAAAATTCTGTGCGTTCTTCAAATCTATCGCGATGTTGCAAGAAAACTTCGTGTCAGAACAATTTGCAGAAGACGTAGATCCACTGTGATAACCACTGTGACTTCCACTGTTTGAACTGCTTTGACTTTCTTTGTTTGCTGAAGAAACATTCTCAGCAGAAAATGCAGTTTTCGGAGAAGTAGCTTTCGGCATCAAGCTTTTTGGATAGTACAAATCCAGGTTTTGCTGATAAGATGAGTGATTGACTTTGTATGTTTTCTTCAATTCTAGCTCATGACTTTCAAGTCTCTCAATCACCAAATCTAGAGTCAAATTTTCAGGAACAATAATGTTCTTCAACATAGTGCGTAATATCTCCAATCCACTTCATCTGGTAATGAATCGAACAGTTTGTCAACAAGTTCTTCATCAGAATACGTGATCTTATGTCGTGCAAGTTCCAGCTTCAGATGACCGAACCTTTCAATCATTTTACAAACCGATTCATTTTTAAGACAACTAAACATGTCAAATTCTTTTCTAAGAAGTTTCGTTTTATTTTTTACAATCTCATTACTCCCTAGACACTTTTTCTTGAGTTTTTTCCATAAATCTTTAGCATTGGAGTAGTCTATCAACGTGTCTTCCCTTACCGACTGAAACAATAATGCCACACACTTCTGCTCGGCCACAAATCCTTCAATTTCTTCAGCTGATCTCAATGCTTCACCATTCTTCTTTCCATTTGCATATCCGTTTTTCATACTCTTCCAACTTGCAAATGCGAATGCCATCAACCAGTCTTCAAACTTTGTAGACCACCTACTATAATCTTCTATAGCCATTAGCTTCGGAGGTTTGTTGAATGTACCAAATGCACTCTCTGACTCCCAAGCTTCTTTCATTTTCTCTTTAGGTGTATCCTCATTCGTATTGCTTGAAGACGTATCGTTGTTTCCAGAACTTCCCGTGAAAGCATACATGTCGCTGAAGGGATTCATGAAAATATCATCCATTTTGATTATTCCTGCAAAAACAACCAACACTTAGAAAAAAATTTCAAATTTTTGAAAATCTGGACAAATAAGCGGATCAATCTGTGATTGACAGATGAGCGGACCAGTAAGGTTCAAATAAGCGAACCCAACAATGTCTTATCAGCGAACCAGTTGATGTCCGTTCGAGCGGACCTGTGATCGTTTGTTCGAGCGGACCGGTATAAGCGAATCGTCAGATAAGCGAACCCAAATATGTCCAAATATGCGGACCTGTAACTGTCCGAATGAGCGGATCTACTAGTAAAATTGTCCGAAAGAGCGAACCTGATTGATTATTACGAGCGAATCTAATGAGAATTTTTGTACGTAAAAGCGAGCCTGTCGTTCGAAAAAGCGAACCACTGTTTTAGCCGGTTTTAACCATTTTTAATCCGAATTTCAGTCTAAAACTTTCTAGGGTTTGTTATTAATGTGTTTTACATGTTATACTCAAATTTCAGACAACTTCAACCGTAGGAACCACTGAAAACTAAAAAAGTATGAGAGAAAGTGAGTAGAAAATAGAGATTTCTGCAGATATAAGCTGTAGTAGTATGAACTCCTCGTCCTGAGCTCTGATACCACTTGTTGGACCATTGTTTGACCCTAAAACGTCAGTCAAGGTAGCTCATCCTCATATACAAAGGCGGAAACAGAGTATACAAGGTTACAACAGCGTGTCCTTTCAATTCCACAACTTTTATTGCTTTCAAATGTGATTTTGACAGAGTTTCGGCTCCTGAGCACACAAACACACACATACAGATTCGCTCCAAATGTCCCCTATTTATAGATCTAGCTGGTTCGCTCCAATGACCTGACCAAACAAGCGAACCAGTCATTTTACCTAATAAGCGAACCTCATCACGACCCTATGAGCGAACCTACTAATCCATATAAGCGAACCTATATCTAAAATGTACATATAAGCGAACCATGATCATAAAAAACATATTTTGACTTTCTAGACTCCCTGTTGACCTATCTAGACCTAAGACATCATGTAGACGTAGTCAACAGACATTCCGTGCATCAACAGTTGATTTATACAAAGATCCACTAAAAGTAATGGAAAGTTACTACCTATTTTGGATAAACCACAAGTTCATGTATTTTTGCGATTTATATCTATTTTGACTAGTTTGATGGTTTGAATATTGTTTATTGTTGATTGAGAAAATTGTTATTGGAAATTATAAAAGAAAATGATACGCTTGAAAGCGTGGCCACTTCCAGTTACAGGGGAAACTCTGACAAAATTTTTCCAAAAACCTAACACTTGGAAATATTTTCACCACAAGTGTTATAAATATGATTGGTCTATTTATAACATGAGATGTTATGTACTATTACCATCATTATACACGTACGCTTTACTATGGCCTGACCCACGTGAACACATCGTTTAGAAGATGCCGCCGAGACGTCAAACGCAAATGCCTACCAATGAGGCAGAGCTTCAGCAAGTCATCGCTGCTGCCATCGCACAGTACGCCGCCTCTCAAGGAGCGACTAATGGAAGTAATTCTGGCAATACTGGCAACAACAATCCGCCTCATGGTAATACTAAGTCATTGAGACATACCATGATACAATTGGATATCTCTAGCAAGGATGCTAATGCCATTCATATGTTGTAACGTATGTGCAGGGTGCACCTACAAGCAGTTCCTAGACTGCAAACCTGTCAACTTTGATGGCACCGGAGGTGCTGTCGCTTTTGTTTGTTGGGCCGAGAAGACGGACTCAGTTCTCCGCATGAGCAAGTGGTGCTCCAGACCAGCAAGTTACCTACATTTGTCACACCCCCCCCCCCAAAATCCACCTGCGGAGTATCACCGCTTGGGAGCGTGACTGACCAGGATCAAGCCACCAATCATATAGAACAATATATATAGTAAAAGTAATTGCCATTAAACCAAACCAAATCCATATGAAAGGTGTTCCAAAACATAAGTAAGTCATCGTTGTTTAGCGGAAGCGTATAATTAAAACCCATCACAATAAAGTATCAAATGTCGTAAGTGTTTAACAAGACAATCACGATCCAAGCCCACAACGACCAGCTCCTCCCTGTGCAAGCTCCATGTATCTAACGACCTGCAAGGCATGTAACAGAGGATCAACAACTAGTTGAGCGAGTTCACAGAAAGTAAATGCATAATAGTAAGTTCGTTTGTAACATGTGGCTCTACTGGGCCGATAGTACGTTCTATTGGTGGGGGCTTCCCATGTTGTATAACCACTAGACTATTCGTAATCATAAGTGTTCTTCACAACCGAGAACAGTAGTACGTACAAGCTTTACGTAGGTTTACGTAAGTATCCTTCACAACCGAGGATAGTAGTAAGTATAAATACACGTAGGTTTTACGTGAGTATCCTTCACAACCGAGGATAGTAGTAAGTATAAGTATACGTATATTTTACGTAGGGGTCCTGCAAAACCGAGGACAGTAAGAAGCATATGCATATGTGGGCTTTACGCATGTGTCCTGCACAACCGAGGACAGTAAGTAGTATAAGCATACGTAGGTTTACGTATGTGTCCTACACAACCGAGGACGCTGGTATGGTAGTCTAGTGGTAGTGTCAGTATGAATCTATTCAACCTAATTCCTTCAATCCCATTCCCAACCCTGGGAAATCCCATGCCTTAGTAAGGGTGTGAACTCACCTTGGTTTGCTCGGTATGCTAACTATGTGCTCGTAAACAATCAATCAATCAAGGCCTAGAGTATACATGTGTCCACAGTCAGTACACATTGTAAAGTTTCGCATGTAAAGTTCATCACAAAGTGTGTGTAACAGTTAACAGCAGGCATTACAACCAGTTAATCGTCTTCATACAATTCATGCTTGATCGGAAGAACATGTAGTTAACATACTTCACCAATTTAACCTACTTAACAGGATTTACACACTAGCAATATGATACGTCTACTGAGTTAACATCCTTACAGTCGTAACGGAGTTAGCATGCTTAACTTAATATACAATCTAACGTAGTTTATCAATAATACCCCTTTACGGTTTACCAGACCAATCAATTGGCATAAATTGTACATATCCAATAAATGTAACATAGTTACATCCTACCCAGTTAGACCCTTAACAGGAAATCACAACTCAGCTAACACCATAACATGCAAAAGTTCGGACAAAAGGTGAGGGGGGGGGGGTTCCCTGTTTGAAAGTCGGACTAAAGGGTATGGGCTTCACAAAGTCGGACATGGGGAAATGAAACTCGGACCCCATGCCTTGCCAAAACTCGGACAACAAATAAAAGAGGTTAAAACTCGGACATGATTAAGAGGAAGGTCGGACAACCACCAACCCATTAAAACTCGGACCTTCATGTTATGTATGTATATGAAACTCGGACATGATAAGCTATAAGAACTCGGACATATAAGTGATGAATACTCGGATCCTTTTATTTAAATGAAAGTCGGACCCCTTGAGTTTGTATGATAAACTCGGACAAGATCCTTTTATACATAAACATCGGACCATACATGTTAAAGCTCGGACACTAATACGATCATTAAAAGTCAGACCCTTGTTCATGAATAAAGCTCGGACAATATGACTTATAAACATAAGTCGGGCTATAACTTATAAACATAAGTCGGACTATAGCTTGTTATATAAAAATCGGACATCAACCATAACAAAACTCTGACTAAAAGCAAACATACATACAAATGTTCCAGTTCCTAGAGATTGAATCAGTTACGTTTTTTGTTTTTCATACGATCGTGAATCCTTATTTTCACATATATTTACAGTACGATAATCTTAATCAAAATCAATGATTTTAGCACATCACGTATCCAATCATCAGGCAATCGATTATACAACTAGACTAAATCATTTCTAAATCATCAGAACTCAATCAAAACCACAGAAGTATCATATGAGAGCTAGGGTTTTCATGAACACATAATCAAGAATTGATAATGATCAAGCAATCAATCAGGGTTTACAAGTATTACAATAATCAATAAGCAATTACCTTGAATGATTCTAGAGAAAGAGAGGAATCAAGAGTGATGAATATCTTGCCAATGATGATGGTGATGATTGCTAGGGGATTAGAGAATACAGTACTTTGGTTTTGTGAAAAATGATTAGTGAACAAGGAATTAGGGTTAAGTATAGTTTAATTTTCACTAATTACTCTACACACCATGAATTACTAAATCTGACACAAGCACACCATCTCACATCAATTTCACAGTTTCACCACCAAGTTCACATATTTGACAAGTCTATCACAATTAACACATAACCACGCACCAACACACAATACACTTCATTGAATCAAAACGTACACAATTCCATAGCAATCAATTGTGCAAATAAACAGCTAAACAATACATGAACGTGCAATAAATGTGTCACACCCCGACCACGTAGAACATACAAAACGTGGCGGAAACGTCGGGGAGTGTTGTAACAGAATCATTGTTTCATAACACATGGAAATTTAAATATTGTTTTATTGATTAAATGAACTCGTTGTTCTATTACAATCACATAAGTACAACTATGATCTTCCAATTTTAAAAGTTGCTAAGGCACGAGTCCATCCTAAATGTAGCATGCATCAACAATCATCTCAAGACAGCACCTGAAACATGTGTAAAAATAGGTACGTCAGCATAAAAATGCCTGTGAGATACATAGGTTTTGTGAAAACGGAGTTCATGACTTGAGTTTGAGAAAATGTTTAGTCATGAACCTCGTATTTTTGCTTTGTCTTGTAAATCATTTGAAAAACGATAGGATCAGATGATATGTATAAATAAGAGAATAATGTATGGTTAACTGAATAACCATGTAAAATGAGTTTGTATAAGTTAAGTTTGTTTGAAAAACAATGTTTTAATAAAACGTTTATGGTATATATAAAATATACCTTGGTTTTAAGAAAGTTGAATAAGTAATATATTAAAATATATTTCAGTTCCAATATTGTTAACCCAAGTGTACTAAATAACGCCACGGTATGAAATGCAATGAAAACACTTATATATAAGAAGTACCAGCGGCGTATCTACCATGTTTTCATCACATTACACTCGTTCTGTTATCTAAACACTAACCAAAACCAAATCGTTTGATAGATAGTATATTAAATATACTTTAGTTGTTCAAAATAATAGTTTTCAGTAGTATATTACAGGTATACCTTGGATTTATAAATAACACATTAAACTATGCTTTAGTTTTGTAAGTAACATATCAGAATATGCTTTGGATGTGATAAATAACATATTAAACTATGTCTTGGTTTGTAAATAACATATCAAAATATGCTTTGGATGATTACAAAATATATGTTGGTTCTGTACAACACCACACATGAGAGTATATCAAACTATACTTTTTGGGAGTATATCAAAATATACCTTAAAGGTGCGATTTAAGAATTCATTCAGACCTGATGCATCAAACTACACCTTTGAGACTATAGGGATACCACAAAGGAAATCCCTATTTGGATGGAGAAACGAATTGGTTTCAGACATTCCATGACAACAGGAATGGGGTGTCTAGTCCTATAGCGCTATATCATACTACCAATCGGTCTGGTGAACAAAATAAGTACTATTCCAACAATTACTTTTGTAATTTTTGAGAAATCAGTGTTTAAACCATAGATAGTCATTTAGTTTGTCAAAAGATAAATACTATCATGTATAATCAATTATACTTTGAAATCATGAAAATAACAGATAGGTACACATGCTTCACCCCAAAATAGTTCAGAAACAGTAAAAGAGGGGAACTATGTACTCACCTGAGATTGCTTTGAGTTCCTTGTATAACAACCAGATAATGCTAAAGATCACGGGATATCGAACGGCACCTAATAGGTAGCTATGTTAATATACCGGACCAAATCGGAAGGATCGGACAGTACGCGGGTTCGTAAACCAAACGAGTATGGAGACTCATGTGATATGGCTTAGCAAAGCCTACATACTAAAATGAAACCTAATCTAAGTGCTTACGGTCCATCACGACCCGTTTAGGTAGCTTATGCTACCCTAACGCGTCGTTCGCGTAGAACGCGTTCGGGACGCCTAACATTGCGACCACACGGTATAACCTCGGAAGGTTATAGCTATGGTCACCTAATGTGTTTGGTCGGGTCCTAATGACCGACCAAATGGGTCGGGTTCGAAAGTATAAGCGATGGTTTAAATCGCTTACCTTACGACCCTATATAAGCACTAAACTAAAAGTGACGAGCTAAGCATGTTAGAACATGCT
The DNA here is from genome assembly GCF_002127325.2 of Helianthus annuus. Taxonomy (NCBI): domain Eukaryota; kingdom Viridiplantae; phylum Streptophyta; class Magnoliopsida; order Asterales; family Asteraceae; genus Helianthus; species Helianthus annuus. Next base: position 69,578,556 of record NC_035441.2, read on the forward strand.
TAACTAAGTTTAGAAACAGGTTTGGCATCAAAACAAACGGCTTTGATGCCCACGAGTAGTTTGGTTACAAAATATGCAAGAATGCACATTTTGGCCGAAACTACGACTCGTCACTGAGCCTAGATAACGTGGTGATCAGTAGGTATGGTCACTATGGACCATAACCATCGTGATCACGCTCACGTTATGAAGTTCCATGAACTTCGCATCGACCATAGGCTGGTCAATGCAGAAAGTCAACAAAACGTTGACTTTCGGACTCGAAAAGCGAATAAAAGAGCGAAAGAAGACTTACGGAGGGTCCCCGAGTGCTAATCAAGATCCAATAGCTCAGGTATGAAGCAAAAGCATCAACTTAGAGCATTTAGATCTGATTTGTGGGTTTTTACACAAAAGGGGGGGGGGTATTTATAGGAAAAGTGGAACCGTTAGGATCGTTTTATCGAATATCGTGCTTTGATCTCGTGCGTACATGTGTCTAGTGGATAAGTTCAGAGAACTTGGCCTTTGGCCCTTCATTGGGTGAAGAGGCATTGCCCTTTGATCGAACGAAAGGCCAGATTCTGCATTTATTGCAAAATCTTTCTGTCAGACATGTTCACGCGCCCCGCGTAAGGATTTGGCAAATCCTTACGCGCCCCGCCTAAGGTTCCCAGACCAGAATTTTCAATTTTGGTCCCTGCACTTCAGAAACACGTATTTTGGCCCATTTTTGGCACGTTTAAGCCCCGTTAACCTCATTTCAAGGCTCTAAGATGAAGTTAAAGTGTAGGGGACTTGAAATATGCTCAAAAATATTCCGGATGTCGGTTCGTTTGGCCGTACGATCGCGATGTTCGCTTAATTACGACGGAATGCGCATAAGCGCGAAAGATGATCCAAATGACGCGACGAATGGATTTTTCTCATGCCAAACACTAAGGCATAATATTATAATGCTTACATAAATTTTTGGATGTCCGGATGTATTCAGAACGTAGGTTATGCGCGAAAGTGCAAACTTGTGCACTTTTTGACACTTTTAGCCCCTGAATGATCCAAAAGTTTGTTTTAGCATACCAAACCCCTCAAAGCCTATTTCTAAGCTATGTAAAGGATATATATGGTATGTTTAACTTATGGACATGTTCCGGAATGTTCGTTACAGTTCAAATTGGCATACTTTCGCAGTTTGTCAAGTTTAGTCCCTGTAAGCGAATTAACTTGTTTTTGCCATACCAATGCCTTCAAAACTTATTTCTAAGTTATGTAAAGGTTATTTAAGGTATGTTAAGTGTATGATGGTCTCCCGGAGTATTTGTCGCATTTAAACTGAGTACGTTTATGCACCAGTTTGCGTATAATTCTCCAGAAAGCGTTGTAGAGTATGAAATTGAACAAGAATTGATATGTGCAAAGCATACACATATTTATACAAATCCCAAGTATGAAATACAATATTTCCTTGGTTTGGCATTTGTTTGATGGTTGAAGTGACACAGGTGTCACAGTCTCCCCTACTTTAGGAAATTTCGTCCCGAAATTTAATTCTAGAGGAAACTCGTGAGGACAGCTGTGAAGGTTTCGCCTTATAATAGATCCATTGAACCCTTAGGTAAAACTCTGGGCCATGTTAGGATTCTTAGCGAATTTGTTAACCCTCAGAGTGAATTCCTTGAAATAGTAAAACATGAAATTTTGAACTACTGATTGACGAACGTTTCTTATGAAGGCTTATCATAGGAAAACTTGGTGTGTGATTGAGATCAGAATTGGGGGAGTGTGAGAATAAATGACATTGGTCGAGGTCCGAGACTTCTCCCGTATCATTATTCTTGTCACTAGGTCTTAACACATGATGAAACTTCCTGTGGTTCCTGTGCACTGAATTCCATAATTATGTAGGCCTCCATAATTACGTAATTCCTTGCACAGTCTGCACAGTCCATTTCATAATCCGTAGGAAAATTACTTGAATAAATATGAAGCGATTTGACTAGACCACCAAAGGATCCTTTTAATTCGATCAACGAACGATCTTTTTAACTAGATCAACACATGATCTTCTTAACTAGACCGTCGTACGATCTCTTTAAATAGACCGATTAAGGGATCATCTTTATATCATCACATGATATTTGTAATCAGATTTTCAAAATCAATCTGTTTAAGCAGACCTTTCAAGAGGTCCAATTATAGAATAATACTTTATAACCCGAGGGACTTAACTACACTGTTGAAATCCATTAAGGGTTTAAGATAGTATCTTTGGATATCCCATTATGAATCTCTCGTATGAAGATATGAAAGATTTTATGAGGATTTGGATGGATCACATATAACCACAAAACATGTAAGAAAATACATAAGCACAAATTTAGTTAACTTGATTCTTTATTTTGTTATCCTTAGGTATGGAATTTCAAAGCACACTAGGAATCCAATCCATGGATTTCAATTGGTACTTTAATGATTTTTAAGGATCTATCTATAAAGATAGTGGGATTCTCAATAAGAGTTTGACTTTGTTTCTTAAAAGAAACGAGAGTTTAAGGTTCTTGGGGAGATCGCAAGTGATCATAATATGACAGAACCATACGAGTAGTTCGTCGTTGGGCTGACATCATAAAGTTGCATCAAGCATTCACACAAACGCATAAATTTTGCAGAAATAAAAACAACAAATCTTTATTTATGTGGCAACGGATTTGTCTTGAAGTGTCAAAAGATAGCAACTAAGGAAATACAAAACACTGATTGTTCACTGCTGCATCATTGTTCATGTTTGCCTCATTGATGTTGAACACTCGTCCACGCGCTGGAGGTATGTTAACAAGCCTTGGGCAATTGTCCCTGTAGTGGGTAAGGTCACCACAGTTATAACATGACCCTGGAGGGAACCGTGCTTGAACAGCAGCAGGGTTTGCAGCAGCTTGATTTGCATAACGACAAACATTGATCAAATGTCCCAACCGCCCACAATGGGTACATTTGTGACACTGCTCCTGCTCTAGATGATGACGGTTGCATTTGTTGCACAACGGTGCAGTACCAACATAGTTTTGTCTTTTACGAGGTTGTGTTGGCTGGTTTGGTGCAACTTGTTTGTCTTGAGCAGTTACAGCGTAGCTTTGAGAGGCTTTGCGCTTTTTCTTCTTGGACACCTCAGCACTTTCTTCCTTTGGTTCCACATGAGCAGTCTTGTCAGATGGTTTTAAGTCGCCCTTCCGAAACAGCTTGCGCTTCCTGATTTGGGATTCAGTCAGAGTGGCAGCCAATTCAATGGCTTGTCTGACAGTAGTAGGGTTGCTGCCAGTAACGATGTCCTGAACTACGTCAGGGAGCCCATCAATGTATTTCTCAATCGCCTTATCCAGAGGCGTAACCATAGTAGGGCATAACAAGCTCAATTCCTCATAGCGATCAGTATAGGCTCGATGTTCCCCACTGTCTTGCTTTAAATCATCAAATTCCCTTTCTAGAGCCCTAAGCTCATGACGAGGACAGAACTCCTTCATCATAAGAGCCCTAAGCTCGGCCCAAGTCTGTGCTAATGCAACCTCTGCACCGCGGTCTCTCATAACCCCATTCCACCATGTAAGAGCCCTCTTCTGAAACACACTCGAAGAAAACTCGACCTTGCGATTTTCAGGACACTGAACGTGACGGAAAGTGTTCTCAATGCTCTCGAACCATTGAAGAAGACCAGTTGCTCCCTCAGAACCATTGAACTTGAGCGGTTTAGCTGAGTTAAAAATCTTGAAATTGCATGGAGCATTGTTGTTGTTGATGGCTTGAGTTATTTGAGCATAAAGAATTGGGAAGGCAGCAGCCATTTGTTGCGCGATGATTTCCGCCAGTTCGGCATTCGCCATCTGATTGTCGCGTCGAGGAGGCATTCTAAAAGAGGAAACATGAGAGGAAACGAGTGAGAGAATTAGACGAAAAGAATGAGATGGAACAAATCTGATGAAAGCAAGGATAGTGGCCGTCTGTCTGTTACTACAAAGCAACACACGACCTGGTGATTAATCAAAGCAAATAGGTCAAAAATAATGTATCGCGAAGACATGCTCGCCTATAAGTGGACACTCACCCCAAGAGTTCCCAGGTAAGAGTGACTGGTCCGATTATGTGGATTTGTACGAACACTCTAGCCTTAGACAGAAAACTCAGGGTACAGGCACCCACCCTTCCAGTTTGCATGTGTTCACAATATTTAGACCAACTTTGACGAGAGTTTTGAAAATTCAAAGGGGTTCAAAACCTTATAACAGAGGGTTCAAAACCTAGTAATCAAACATCCTAGAACGGATGATTAGTTTTCAAAGCGGTTTTGAAATTTATGTTCTTGTTGCGGTCGTCGCCTAAGGATAGGTGACGGTGTTGTTTTATGACTAAACGCAAGTAAACTCGCGTTAGGGTCCTAGGAAGGTTATAGACTAGGTCAAAGCATTACTAATAACCTAATTCCCTATAACCATGAGCTCTGATACCAACTTTTCTGTCACACCCCGACCACGTAGAACATACAAAACGTGGCGGAAACGTCGGGGAGTGTTGTAACAGAATCATTGTTTCATAACACATGGAAATTTAAATATTGTTTTATTGATTAAATGAACTCGTTGTTCTATTACAATCACATAAGTACAACTATGATCTTCCAATTTTAAAAGTTGCTAAGGCACGAGTCCATCCTAAATGTAGCATGCATCAACAATCATCTCAAGACAGCACCTGAAACATGTGTAAAAATAGGTACGTCAGCATAAAAATGCCTGTGAGATACATAGGTTTTGTGAAAACGGAGTTCATGACTTGAGTTTGAGAAAATGTTTAGTCATGAACCTCGTATTTTTGCTTTGTCTTGTAAATCATTTGAAAAACGATAGGATCAGATGATATGTATAAATAAGAGAATAATGTATGGTTAACTGAATAACCATGTAAAATGAGTTTGTATAAGTTAAGTTTGTTTGAAAAACAATGTTTTAATAAAACGTTTATGGTATATATAAAATATACCTTGGTTTTAAGAAAGTTGAATAAGTAATATATTAAAATATATTTCAGTTCCAATATTGTTAACCCAAGTGTACTAAATAACGCCACGGTATGAAATGCAATGAAAACACTTATATATAAGAAGTACCAGCGGCGTATCTACCATGTTTTCATCACATTACACTCGTTCTGTTATCTAAACACTAACCAAAACCAAATCGTTTGATAGATAGTATATTAAATATACTTTAGTTGTTCAAAATAATAGTTTTCAGTAGTATATTACAGGTATACCTTGGATTTATAAATAACACATTAAACTATGCTTTAGTTTTGTAAGTAACATATCAGAATATGCTTTGGATGTGATAAATAACATATTAAACTATGTCTTGGTTTGTAAATAACATATCAAAATATGCTTTGGATGATTACAAAATATATGTTGGTTCTGTACAACACCACACATGAGAGTATATCAAACTATACTTTTTGGGAGTATATCAAAATATACCTTAAAGGTGCGATTTAAGAATTCATTCAGACCTGATGCATCAAACTACACCTTTGAGACTATAGGGATACCACAAAGGAAATCCCTATTTGGATGGAGAAACGAATTGGTTTCAGACATTCCATGACAACAGGAATGGGGTGTCTAGTCCTATAGCGCTATATCATACTACCAATCGGTCTGGTGAACAAAATAAGTACTATTCCAACAATTACTTTTGTAATTTTTGAGAAATCAGTGTTTAAACCATAGATAGTCATTTAGTTTGTCAAAAGATAAATACTATCATGTATAATCAATTATACTTTGAAATCATGAAAATAACAGATAGGTACACATGCTTCACCCCAAAATAGTTCAGAAACAGTAAAAGAGGGGAACTATGTACTCACCTGAGATTGCTTTGAGTTCCTTGTATAACAACCAGATAATGCTAAAGATCACGGGATATCGAACGGCACCTAATAGGTAGCTATGTTAATATACCGGACCAAATCGGAAGGATCGGACAGTACGCGGGTTCGTAAACCAAACGAGTATGGAGACTCATGTGATATGGCTTAGCAAAGCCTACATACTAAAATGAAACCTAATCTAAGTGCTTACGGTCCATCACGACCCGTTTAGGTAGCTTATGCTACCCTAACGCGTCGTTCGCGTAGAACGCGTTCGGGACGCCTAACATTGCGACCACACGGTATAACCTCGGAAGGTTATAGCTATGGTCACCTAATGTGTTTGGTCGGGTCCTAATGACCGACCAAATGGGTCGGGTTCGAAAGTATAAGCGATGGTTTAAATCGCTTACCTTACGACCCTATATAAGCACTAAACTAAAAGTGACGAGCTAAGCATGTTAGAACATGCTTAACTAAGTTTAGAAACAGGTTTGGCATCAAAACAAACGGCTTTGATGCCCACGAGTAGTTTGGTTACAAAATATGCAAGAATGCACATTTTGGCCGAAACTACGACTCGTCACTGAGCCTAGATAACGTGGTGATCAGTAGGTATGGTCACTATGGACCATAACCATCGTGATCACGCTCACGTTATGAAGTTCCATGAACTTCGCATCGACCATAGGCTGGTCAATGCAGAAAGTCAACAAAACGTTGACTTTCGGACTCGAAAAGCGAATAAAAGAGCGAAAGAAGACTTACGGAGGGTCCCCGAGTGCTAATCAAGATCCAATAGCTCAGGTATGAAGCAAAAGCATCAACTTAGAGCATTTAGATCTGATTTGTGGGTTTTTACACAAAAGGGGGGGGGGTATTTATAGGAAAAGTGGAACCGTTAGGATCGTTTTATCGAATATCGTGCTTTGATCTCGTGCGTACATGTGTCTAGTGGATAAGTTCAGAGAACTTGGCCTTTGGCCCTTCATTGGGTGAAGAGGCATTGCCCTTTGATCGAACGAAAGGCCAGATTCTGCATTTATTGCAAAATCTTTCTGTCAGACATGTTCACGCGCCCCGCGTAAGGATTTGGCAAATCCTTACGCGCCCCGCCTAAGGTTCCCAGACCAGAATTTTCAATTTTGGTCCCTGCACTTCAGAAACACGTATTTTGGCCCATTTTTGGCACGTTTAAGCCCCGTTAACCTCATTTCAAGGCTCTAAGATGAAGTTAAAGTGTAGGGGACTTGAAATATGCTCAAAAATATTCCGGATGTCGGTTCGTTTGGCCGTACGATCGCGATGTTCGCTTAATTACGACGGAATGCGCATAAGCGCGAAAGATGATCCAAATGACGCGACGAATGGATTTTTCTCATGCCAAACACTAAGGCATAATATTATAATGCTTACATAAATTTTTGGATGTCCGGATGTATTCAGAACGTAGGTTATGCGCGAAAGTGCAAACTTGTGCACTTTTTGACACTTTTAGCCCCTGAATGATCCAAAAGTTTGTTTTAGCATACCAAACCCCTCAAAGCCTATTTCTAAGCTATGTAAAGGATATATATGGTATGTTTAACTTATGGACATGTTCCGGAATGTTCGTTACAGTTCAAATTGGCATACTTTCGCAGTTTGTCAAGTTTAGTCCCTGTAAGCGAATTAACTTGTTTTTGCCATACCAATGCCTTCAAAACTTATTTCTAAGTTATGTAAAGGTTATTTAAGGTATGTTAAGTGTATGATGGTCTCCCGGAGTATTTGTCGCATTTAAACTGAGTACGTTTATGCACCAGTTTGCGTATAATTCTCCAGAAAGCGTTGTAGAGTATGAAATTGAACAAGAATTGATATGTGCAAAGCATACACATATTTATACAAATCCCAAGTATGAAATACAATATTTCCTTGGTTTGGCATTTGTTTGATGGTTGAAGTGACACAGGTGTCACAAAATGCGAAATAGAAATCTTGGAAATTCGAGTTGTCACATTATCCCCAACTTAAAAGAAATTTCGTCCCGAAATTTAGCATGCGGTTACTGAGGAAGCTAGGCAAGTCGTATCGTTTACTGGTTTTCCTGGGGTGTCACAACATTTCAGGGCCATTCTTGGACGGAGCCCTGTCCTAGTGGAATTTACAAGTCCAAACACTTGGTGAAGCCGCTGCATACGCAATGACATGGAACGAGCTGAAGGAGCTCATGCGCCGGAAGTATTGCTCTCGTGCAGAAATTAAAAAGTTGGAAACTGAATTTTGGCACCTGAAGATGGAAGGTCCGAAAATCGCAGAGTATGTTCAAAGGTTTCACGACTTATCTCATGTGGTACCTTATATGGTCACGCCAGAATTCAAGCGGATTGAGCGTTTCATTTGGGGTTTAGCTCCTCAAATCATAAGTATGGTGACTTCTTCAAAGCCGACAACAATTACTGAGGCAATTGATCTGAGCATGGCTCTCACAGAGGAGGCTATACGCCTAAACAAGTTTTCTGATGCTGAGCCAAAGAAGAAAGAGACTCATGTCGAGTCGTCCGGGGGTAACAAAAGAAAGTTCTCGAACTTCAAACAAGGCACTAGTGGGGTTGTTAAGAAAGGAGAGTCAAGCACGCCAGCTCAAGTTACAGCTAGTACTGGAAGGAAAGGAAAGGGATATATGGGTACCCATCCCAAGTGCAACACCTGCCAGCGTCACCATTCTGGCCGATGTGGTTTAAAAGTATGTGAAGCTTGTGAAAAGACTGGTCACTCAAAGGATTCTTGTTGGGCTACTGTTGGCCGGGGAGGCCAAGGAGGATTTGGGAATAGAAACAATAACCGAGGTGGAAATGGAAATCGCCCACAAGGAAACAATGGAGGAAATGGGAATCGAGGCAACAATGCGAATCAGGCTGGTAATGTGAACTGTAATCAGAACAACAATCAAGCTGGGAATGGTGGAGGAAACGGGCAAAGACCAGGATGCTTTAACTATGGTGATATTGGGCATTATAAGCGAAATTACCCAGAATTGAATCAAGCGCGCGGAAGGGTTTTCAATATCGAAGCAAGGGAAGCGCGCCAGGATCCCAATGTCGTTACTGGTACGTTCCCTGTAAGCCAACGCTTTGCATCCGTTTTATTTGATACTTGTGCCGATTATAGCTTCGTATCGTTAGAGTTTAAGAATATGCTTGGGTTAGCTGCTAGTAACTTAGATAACCCATATTCAATCGAATTGGCTAATGGAAAGTTAGTAGAAGCCAATGAAGTTGTCAGAGGTTGTGTAATCGAATTGGGAGAGCGTGAGTTTGCTTTGGATCTACTACCAGTCCAGCTGGGAAGCTTCGACGTGGTAGTAGGAATGGATTGGTTATCAGGCAACAAGGCAGAAATTGTTTGTCACGAAAAGGTCGTTCGTATCTCAACCGAAGATGGTGAAACAATTGTGGTTCATGGAGAGAAGCGTGATACGCCTTTGAGAATTATCAGCTGCCTGAAAGCGCGAAAGTGTTTACAAAAGGGATGTGTTGCCTTCCTGGCATACATCGTGGATAAGAAAGCTGCTGAACCAAAAATCAAAGACATCCATGTCGTGAGGGAATATCCGGAAGTCTTCCCAGAGGACTTGCCAGGATTGCCACCCCAGAGGCAAGTGGAGTTCCATATTGACTTAGTTCCAGGTGCTAGGCCTGTAGCTAGGGCACCATATCGACTTGCCCCATCTGAGATGCAAGAACTGTCGACACAACTTCAGGAGTTGTTAGACAAGGGATTCATCAGACCAAGCTTCTCACCTTGGGGAGCTTCGGTCCTGTTTGTCAAGAAGAAGGATGACAGTTTTCGAATGTGTATTGACTACCGGGAGTTGAATAAGCTGACGATCAAGAATAGATACCCTCTGCCAAGGATCGATGATCTATTCGACCAACTGCAAGGTTCAAGCTTTTATTCAAAGATCGATTTGCGATCCGGATACCATCAGTTAAGGATACAAGAGGAAAGTATCCCGAAGACAGCCTTCAGAACTCGTTATGGACACTACGAGTTCCTAGTTATGCCGTTTGGGTTGATAAACGCGCCTGCAGTTTTCGTGGATCTAATGAACAGAGTTTGCAAGCCATACTTGGATAAGTTCGTGATTGTGTTGATTGACGACATTTTGATTTACTCAAAGACAAAGGCTGAGCACGAACAGCATCTAAGAGCTATTTTGGAGCTGCTGAAGAAAGAACAGTTGTATGCCAAATTCTCTAAGTGCGAGTTTTGGCTACGTGAAGTCCAATTCCTTGGACATGTAGTAAATGGAGATGGAATTCATGTGGATCCCATCAAGATCGAAGCGATCAAGAATTGGGAGACGCCAAAGACGCCAACCGAGATTCGACAATTCTTGGGTTTGGCTGCTACTATCGAAGGTTCATTGAGGATTTTTCAAAGATCGCTCAACCATTGACGCTCCTCACACAAAAAGATAAGAAGTTTGATTAGGTAATCAAACAGGAAGAAGCGTTCCAGCTATTGAAAGATAAGCTCTGCAATGCGCCAATCTTAGCACTACCAGAAGGTATCGAGGATTTCGTGGTATACTGTGACGCCTCGCGTCAAGGATTGGGTTGCGTGTTGATGCAACGCCAAAAGGTTATAGCTTACGCATCGCGTCAACTGAAGGTACACGAAAAGAATTATACCACGCATGATTTGGAAGTCAGTGCAGTGGTATTTGCTTTAAAGATCTGGAGACACTACCTATATGGTACAAAGTGTACAATCTTCACAGATCATAAGAGCCTACAACACATATTCAACCAGAAGGAGTTGAATATGAGACAAAGACGATGGGTTGAGTTGTTGAACGATTACGACTGCGAGATAAAGTATCATCCAGGGAAGGCGAATGTGGTCGCCGACGCCCTAAGTCGAAAAGAAAGGATCAAGCCCATAAGGCGGTTGTATGCCAAATTCTCTAAGTGCGAGTTTTGGCTACGTGAAGTGGTACAGGAAACCACGGATAAGATCGCACAGATCCGAGATCGCATCAAGGCGGCTCGTGATCGTCAGAAATGTTACGCGGACCGAAGAATGAAACCTCTAGAATTTGAGATAGGTGATATGGTTTTGTTGAAAGTATCACTCTGGAAGGGTGTGGCACGCTTCGGGAAGCGTGGAAAGTTGAATCCGCGTTATATTGGTCCGTTCAGAATTTTGGAAAGAATTGGGTGAATTGGGTTAGTAACATACATGTTGGATTTACCTGCTGAACTGAGTGGCGTACACGATACATTTCATGTATCGAATCTGAAGAAAAGTCCAACTCAAGATACCATTGTCATTCCCACCGACGAGATTCATGTTGACGACACGCTCCATTTTGTTGAAGAACCGGTTGAGGTTACAGATTGGAAAGTGTACAAAACGCGCCGGAGCAGTGTCAAGCTCGTCAAGGTTCGATGGAATGCAAGACATGGTCCGGAACACACCTGGGAGCGTGAGGACCGAATGAAAGAGAAATACCCCCACTTATTTCCCAAGAACACTGCATCTAGAAGCAGAACTTAAAATTTTGAGACGAAATTTTTCTAACGGGGGGAGAATGTGACAACCCTCACCAAATCAGGTATCCGTACGACTTAATTAATATTTAGTTACTGCTTAATTACTATGCTTGCTTGAAATTATGGATAAACTGCTACCTGAATACTGATACATGAACATACTTGCATCATACTTTATTTGCTGTCACTCCGTTATTTACATACAGAACTTTAGTGACACCCCTTGTCCTTGCAAGATTAAAATAATCTTGGTTGTCTAAAATCAAGTGGACATAAAACCCTTTGGTTAAAATGGAAAGATTTATCTATAAGTAATAAGCATGATCCATCATATTCACTTAACACTTAACAAATCACCACACTACTCTCTCCTCTCCTTTGCTCCATTCAGCCGAACACCAAGCCCCACCATCCATCATTTTTCGATTTCATTCAAGACATCCCAAGCACATACAAGGGTTAAGGATCGCGTATAAGGAACCTCGGCGCACTCGGATTGCGAAGGACCTCACTACATTGCTTTTATCCACTTGATTTCCGACTAGTTTCTTCCCTGGCCTCGAGCTAGTAGTAAGTGGCTCTAAACGCCTTCTTGATCTATTCTAAAGTGGTTAAAATGAACTTTGTCAGTTAAAAATCAGGAACATACAAGATTACATGCTAAAAGTTTATAAAAATGATAAACATGTTGGATAAAAACAATAGAGTTGTGTAAAACTTGTAAGACTTGTTTTATGGTGATTATTTAGTGTTGATCTATGCTAGTAGTAGCTCGGATCGTCATCTAACCCGGCTAAGTCATGTCTATGAAACATGACCTAGAATATGTTAAAGTATGAAAGAGGTTAAATGATGAACACTACTACATATCAAGCATGAACTTGTGTAAAGACAATCTTTCTTATGAAATAGACTTGTAAACTAGTAGATCTACGGATCTACAAGTGGTATTTTCAAAGGACCAAGCGTCAAAAGAAATCATATTTTCTAAACCAGGTTTTACATGAACAAGAGTGATTTTTGTAAACACACAAGTGTGCAGACACTTGTGTAACACAACATTTTGACAAAAGAACTATTTTTCTAAATGTTGACAAGAAGTTGTGGAAATTTATTTTCTTTAAAAACGAGACTCTCAAGAAACCGAGTTGATGTTGGACCGTTGTTTGACCCTAAAACGTCAGTCAAGGTAGCTCATCCTCATATACAAAGGCGGAAACAGAGTATACAAGGTTACAACAGCTTGTCCTTTCAATTCCACAACTTTTATTGCTTTCAAATGTGATTTTGACAGAGTTTCGGCTCCTAAGCACACAAACACACACATACAGATTCGCTCCAAATGTCCCCTATTTATAGATCTAGCTGGTTCGCTCCAATGACCTGACCAAATAAGCGAACCAGTCATTTTACCTAATAAGCGAACCTCATCACGACCCTATGAGCGAACCTACTAATCCTTATAAGCGAACCTATATCTAAAATGTACATATAAGCGAACCTTGATCATAAAATACATATTTTGACTTTCTAGACTCCCTGTTGACCTATCTAGACCTAAGACATCATGTAGACGTAGTCAACAGACATTCCGTGCATCAACAGACTCCCCCTTGGATGTTGACGTAGTCTTTATCAGTCTTCAGATCCATAGTCTTCAGTCTCAGTTTTTTCACTAACTCTCCAACTCTGTCTTCTCTTATTAAGCATTCTTCACAAGTTCCAGAACTGTCTCCTAGCTCTAACTTCAAGCTTCCCATTCGCTGTTGATCCAGACTCCCCCTTTCACAGACTCCCTCTCAGTATGCTAGGATTTAAGGTATCTGGTTCAAGCTTTGACAATTTGCCTTCGTGGGAATAATGAAGTCTCCAAACCTGTTACTCAACCAATAATGATTACAATCTATCTTTTCTAAACAATAAAAACAAATTCAATCAGCACTAAGAAATCCACTCAAGTTTTCAAGTTCAAGTTAATGACCCTGAACACCTGATTAATCTACCAAGTTCAATTTAATGACCCTGGTTGATCTTTTGACGAATCAAACTGATTTAGTAAAATCATTTTCAACTTTTTCTGAAAATAACAAGTATCAACTTAATGAACTTGATTTTGACTTTGAAAAACAATCAAACTTCCAACAATATAAGCTCTCCTCATTCTTCAGCTCAGAATCTCGTGCATCTGCTTCATCTTTCTAGAATCCAACAATCAACTTTCCACTCTGGTTTGTCTAAAATAAAGCAGAAATAAAATCTTTTTGGATTTTTAATGTGATCTAAACTAAGAAATGAAATAACAGAAAACTTAAATTGCAGAAAGTAAACTATTTACAAGTTTTATTTTTGGCGAGCTTGTCAGGGAATCATATCAGCTTTTCAGACAGATTACAAGTACCGTTAAGCTACATCACATACACAGATTTAAACAATTCACCTCGATTGTCGATATACTGATCCATCTTAAATTCTCACACAAACTTCAATCTATTTAGGATACCGTTTAAGTGTTTTAAGAACTTAGATCAATTCATGTGTCCCACCTCTTGAATATACTCCCGTATCCAGAATCCCAATATTCAGTCTTACAGGCAAGAATACTACAATGATGTCTGTACATAAATTAGGGGTTAAATGCGAGAACTGAGGGATCTCAGGTCAGAACTTCCGTTCAGCAGAGAGATATCAGCTTCGACTTTGCAGTGTGTCCCCTTTAGAGGATCTTTTCAGCTACAACAGATGATTATCAATTTTATTGTCTAATCAGCTGAGGGCTTTATACTATATTTCAAGCATTTTGGATAAAGTATTAGCCAAGGACTAGGTCAGAACTACCGTTCAGCAGAAGTCCCGGAATAATACCCCAGACATCATAGAGTATAAACACCTAGTATATCAGAATACGAGACCTGTCAAACGAGATTTCAGGGGTTACCTATATATCCAAGTAGTGTTCCCCACGAATTTCACAGTTTGAAATTTTAGGTTTATATCCTGAATAAATTTACTAAATGTGCAAAAACCTATCGACACATCGTTAGTGAGACTGTTTAACTCATTTTGTCTTTCCAAATCTTTAGCATACTGTAATTGTCTAGCCGATGTACAATCATTTTCCCTATATACACAAGCTCTTTTTCAATTTTATCATGTTTTTGAATTTTTGCATTTTTTACTGTTTTTGTATTTTTCTGAAAATAAACTATGTACAACTATCTATCTCCCCCTAAATACCAAAACACATAAAAAACCAACAAACCATCGTAGATTGTTTCTCATCTTCATCCGCAACAGTACTCTCATCAACGCTCACAACCCCATCCGACACCGAAAGCAATTTCATACCATTAAGTTTTAACAAATATTGAAACCGATTTTTATCAAAAGCTTTGGTATGCAAATCAGCTTTTTGTTCGTCAGTGTGGATTTTCTCAATTCGTATCAACTTTTTCTCGAAGCAATCGCGAATAAAGTGATGACGAATCTCGATATGTTTAGTTTTAGCGTGATGTACTAGATTTTTAGTTATATTATTTGCGGCCTCATTATCAACAAACAGAGGTGTGTTAAGAAACTGCAAACCATAGTCGCGCATCTGTTGCTGTATCCACAGAATCTGAGAGCAGCAACTGCTAGCAGAAACATACTCCGCTTCACATGTAGATAGCGCCACAGATGTTTGTTTCTTACACTGCCAGGTAACCAATCTCGGTCCAAAAAACTGGCATCCTGCAGTTGTTGATTTCGCGTTGACTTTGCAGCATCTGAAATCTGAATCGGAATACCCTTCGAGCGAAAAATCGCCTTTTCTAGGATACCATAACCCCAATGACGGAGTACCTTTCAGGTAACGTAATATCCTCTTGACAATAATCATGTGCGATGCTCTCGGGTTAGACTGAAATCTTGCTGCGAGGCACGTTGGGTACATGATGTCAGTACGTGAAGCAGTCAGATACATCAAAGAACCTATCATGGAACGATAAAACGTTTCATCAGCCCTGTCTCTAGTGAGATCTAGGTGAATCCCATGATTAGTCGCAAGTGGGGTAGCAGCTGGAGTAGAACTTGACATTCCAAATTTCTCTAGAATATCATGCACGTACTTCGTTTGATGAATGAAAATTCCTTCAGGAAGTTGTTCAACTTCTAGACCCAGAAAGAATTTCATCTCCCCCATTGATGACATTTCGAATTTCTGCTTCATCACCTGTTCGAAATCTTTGCACAATTTCTCATTCATTGACCCAAAATTTATATCGTCCACATAAATTTGTACTATCAGAAGATGACCATCAACAACTTTAGTGAAGAGAGTGGCATCCACTTTTCCACGTATAAAATGGTTAGCGAGTAGGTGTTGAGACAAAGTCTCGTACCAGGCCCTCGGCGCCTGATGTAGACCATACAACGCTTTGTCTAGCAGATAAACTTTGGTCTTGTGGATTGGGTCAGTAAAGCCCGGCGGCTGACCAACATAAACCTCCTCTTTGACCTTCCCATAAAGAAACGCTGATTTAACATCTAACTGATATACTTTGAAATTCTTCCAAGACGCAAAAGCTAGGAAAATTCTGATAGCCTCTAGTTGTGCGACAGGAGCATAGACTTCGGTAAAATCAATCCCCTCTTGTTGACTAAAGCCCTGAACAACAAGTCGAGCTTTGTTCCTTACAACCACCCCTCTATCGTCCCTCTTACATTTGAAAACCCATTTTGTATTGATTTTCCTTTGACCATCTGGCAAATCAACTAACTTCCACACCCCCAATTTTTCAAACCGACTTAACTCTTCTTGCATCGCTATGACCCAAGAGTCTTCAGTAAGCGCCTCTTTTTAAGTTCTCGGTTCAACCTGCGAAATAAAACAACTTAATGAAAATTCAGTTTGTAAAGGTGCTACTGTAGAATAAAAACATGTCAATCCCTGGTCAATTTGACGTCTCGTGCGAACGCCCGATTGCAATTCTCCTATGATCAACTCCTCTGGATGATAAGAAAGAGTTTGCGGCATCACTTCGCTTGGAACTTCTACATTTCCCTCCAGATTAGTAACATTCTGTTCTGCATCTTGTTCACCAACTTGGTTTGTTTGACTTGACAACTGGATCTGCTCCCCCTCAAGATCTGAATCACCATGGTCAAAAACTGGCATATTTTCAGCTTCTTGATCATCATTCACCTCCGACTGATTACCAGGAGCAACTTCATCATCATTTTCACCAGCATTACTAGGACCTGCTTCATCGTCATTTGAAGTTTCCCGAGGTCTTCTAGAATACTCCGCTGGAAACCTGAGCTGCGACTCATAATCTCGCAAAATATCCAGCTCATCAAAGAAATCTTCTTCTACCTCTGATTCTTCTCTCATGTCAAACGAATCCCAAAGTTTGTCATAATGATAACGCCATGAATCACCAGGATTCTGTGGCGGCATAGTGTACCCCTGACATTCAACATTTGCTGCCTCAATAATCTGCTTCTCGCTTGGAATCAAAACACGTCGCAAAGGACTTGAATAACCCACAAAGATTCCCTCAACGCTCTTCGGACCAAACTTTCCTTTAGGCTCTATCACCATACAGGGTGACCCAAATGGTTCTAGATACTTCAAATTCCGCTTGCGTTTATTGAGTAGCTCAAAACACGTCTTATTGAACTTCTTTACAGTAAGAACTCTGTTGAGAGTATAGCATGCAGCAGAAACAGCTTCAGCCAAGAAATTTATTGGTAACTTAGAGTCTGCAAGCATCGTTCTGGCTGTCTCGATTAGCGTCCGGTTTTTGCGTTCTGCAACTCCATTCTGCTGCGGAGTGTACGGAGCACTAAACTCATGCAGTATACCTCTTTCGTCACAAAATTCTTCCATCTTACTGTTTTTGAACTCAGTACCATTATCACTGCGAATTCTACAGATCGGCCTCTGGTACAGATTCTCAATTCTTTTAAACAATGCCATCAAACTATCAAATGTCTCATCTTTTGATTTCAAAAACATCACCCAAGAAAATCTGGAATAATCATCAGTCACGACCAAACAGTAGTAATCTCCTGTTATACTCTTGACATTCACTGGACCGAACAAATCCATGTGAAGTCTTTCCAAAGGTCTTGAAACTGAATTGACTTGCTTTGTAGGGTGTGACTTTTTCTTCTGTTTGACTTTGACACAACTTATGCACTCCCCTTCCAGATGAAAACCTTTAACATGCACTCCTGTGACCAAGTCATTATGCACTAAGTGATTCATTTTCCTTAGGTGAATATGCCCCATCTTTCGGTGCCATAACCTTGACTCTTTCTCCGTTGCTCTGGACACAAAACAATGAGCCTGACCCGTGGTTGTAGCGACGCTCATGTCCAACACGTACAGATCGTTGACTCTTGGTGCCCTCATGATGATCCACTCTTCAGGTATCACAAATCCCGGTTTCAAGATCAAACATTCTTTGTCGGTGAAATGAGTAGTATACATCCGGTCACAGATCTGGGAGATACTCAGCAGATTGTTCTCCAGCTCAGCGATGTAGTTAACTCTCTCAAACGTTATAATGCCATTTGACAATGTTCCTTCACCTATGATCCTTCCTCCTTGATTAACCGCAAAACCCACATAACCATCGTTAATGTTATGCACATCATACAACAATGCGGTCTTCCCTGTCATATGCCTTGACGCTCCACTATCCATTATCCACCTGGATACAAGTTTTGGAAGATCCTGCACATAACAAATCATCATTTAAACAACTTCAAGAAAGATGCCGATTCATGCTTCACAATCCAGGAAGCTCCGGCAATTCAAACTGTTTAGTCAAACATTGAGTCCACCCAGGCCTCATCAGCCTTAGGTGCAACCTCAACTCTCGCAATTTGAATTTTGAAATTTTCAGCCTTGAGAGGCGGAAAATTTGCATCATAATCAACAATAATTGGCTCTTCAGCCTTTTTCTCATCAGAATTTGAAACTTTCTTCTCAACATTTGAATCAATTTTAGGTTTCCACACTTGTTGAGTTACTGCAACCCTTTTGTAAAATTTGTCATTTTTAGTTACCAACTTTCCTACGGGTTCAGTTTTTACTTCTAGGTTGTCGATTTTAGCGTTTTTCTTTTCAACAACTTTCTTCTCAACATACATCGGTGCTTTACCCTTCACATCAACCTTCTTTTGTTGAGTCTTCACAGCTTCAGTCTTAGGCTTCACATATGTACACTTTTGTGCAATATGACCAAACTGTTCACATCTAAAACAAGTACGAGTATCAGCTACCCGACTCGTGCCTTCAGACTGAGCCTGTGAAACTCTCTTCTCAAAAAATTCTTTGTTCGATTTTGAAAAAATTTCTTTTTCTTCATCAGCAAGTGAACTTGAACTGTTCACAAATTTTTTCTTTTCAACAAACCTCTTATGTGAAATATTCTTTTTCTGAAATGGTTTACCCCCCTAATAACCACCCGACCAGTTGTTTCTGTTGTTATTGTAAAAACGCGGTGGATAACCAGTTTTCTCGTTGTAAACCCTGTCTTTCTTTCGACTCAAATTGTTCACAGCTGACAACTCTACTTCAACAAGTTTGAAAACATTTGTCAATTTATTCACATTAACATTCTCGATCGGAAACTCTGAATCCGAAAACAACTTATCCGAACCTATCATCTTGTACATGACAAGGTTTGATTCTTCATCTAAGTTGTTCTTGGACTTTTGTTTCGGAATGTATTTATCCAAGAAACACACATCCTCCTCAGAAGTGTCACAATCCGGTTTAAGTACTTTGTGTACCACACTTTTCACCACATCACTTTGGACACCCTCGTCATTGGAAGACGTGAACGTGACATCAATGTTTTCAGGAAGTTTAACATCACTTTCTTCCTCAATTTCCACCAAACTAGACTGCTTCTTCGTGTAGTTGTCTAAGATTGGCGGTGGAACTTTGTGAAACCCTACACCCGTTCCATCTGAAAACACATCCTCGCCAGCTTTGTTTTTCCCTATAGGTTTGGGAACAATATGCTGCAAAACAAAGCTTGCTGAGGTATAGCTGTTTAACTTCAACTGAATTCTTTCATTTTCAATTTCCGCTTCTTGAACCTTAAGTTTCAATTTAGCAATTTCATCCAGTTGTTTGTTAATTAATTCTTCTTTTATTCTCACCACAGCTCTCAGATGTTCGTTTTCTTTATACGTTTTACCATTACGATCATCACTATCTTTGACAATGTTTTTCAATTTTTCAAACTTTTCAGAAATTTGACGGTTTTCAAGAATTAATTTTTCATTTTCACATTTAATTTTCTCTTGTTCAGTTTTATCATTTTCAATTTGAACTGTTAATTCCTTGATCCGTTCAGTTGAAGCTTTTACTGTTTTGTCACGACCTAGAATCTGATCCTCAACATTTCTAACCTTCGTTGTCAGATTTTTGATTTTCTCACTGTTTAGGCACGTGACAGTGCTACAAAAATTGCATTGTTACTTGACACATTCGTTGACGCATTTTGACTGACCTGATCCTTTGACTCAGTAATAGAAATAGGATCTACCTCGAGTGCTTTTGCAGCCAGCACTTTGTCAGCCATCTTTCCTAGGTTCTCAGTTGTCAACTCCTGCGTAGTATCGATCAAACCTGTATCAACCTGCTTTGCTTTCTCAATCTCTTCTTTTTCTTTCATCTCTTTCTCCTCTTTTCTCCTTTCTCTCTTTCTCTTTCTCTTCTTCAATCATCTTCTCAGTTGGCGTTCCCCACCACTTGTGCTGCCAATACTCATCATCCTCTTTTATCTCCTTGATGATGGCTTCCATATCAAGTGTGCTGTCATCAATCGCAATGTTTCCATATCGATCAAGATAACATTCCCTATCTGGATCCCATCTATTTGCTCGTCTTGCTTCTAGATAAATGCGAGAGATCTTCAAGATTCTGTTTTCAGCAATCATCTTTCTATAACAGTACTTCTGCTCGTCAGTACGATCATCTTTCCACGGAATCGGTTCATCATCATTCGCCATGAATGCGTAACCAACCGCATCTTCTTCCGGTAACACTTCCTTACTCCAATCATACCCCTCATCGTCAAAATCACTGCGAGAGCCCTTGATTTGTCTCTATTATCTTCAGTCTGTTTCAATCTCGGCGGCTCGGATTTATTTTGATGATAAATTGCCTTTTTGTAGTAATCATCTCGAAATGGATTCTCTGACTCATCTGCGTACGCGTTTCTGCATTCATGCTTGAAGTGACCCTTCTGCTTACACTTAAAGCACGTCACCTTCGATTTGTCGAACCCCAACTTTGTAGACGGACCACCTATCGTTTTTCTCCCGGTAATTTCCATGAAACGTTGAGCACGTCGAACAGCACTTGCCATTGCCCAACGAATGTCAATAAGCTCCATTTCTTCGGGGTCTATCTGATCGTAATCTTCTTATGTCAGATTTGTATTCCGGATCTTACCAGCCACCAACCCTTCTTAAGATTCCAACACAGATGCCAAGAAAACCATCTGTTGCTTAGCCGACTCCTCATCAAAATTCCGTGCGTTCTTCAAATCTATCGCGATGTTGCAAGAAAACTTCGTGTCAGAACGATTTGCAGAAGACGTAGATCTACTGTGATAACCACTGTGACTTCCACTGTTTGAACTGCTTTGACTTTCTTTGTTTGCTGAAGAAACATTCTCAGCAGAAAATGCAGTTTTCGGAGAAGTAGCTTTCGGCATCAAGCTTTTCGGATAGTACAAATCCAGGTTTTGCTGATAAGATGAGTGATTGACTTTGTATGTTTTCTTCAATTCTAGCTCATGACTTTCAAGTCTCTCAATCACCAAATCTAGAGTCATATTTTCAGGAGCAATAGTGTTCTTCAACATCAGTGCGTAATATCTCCAATCCACTTCATCTGGTAATGAATCGAACAGTTTGTCAACAAGTTCTTCATCAGAATACGTGATCTTATGTCGTGCAAGTTCCAGCTTCAGATGACCGAACCTTTCAATCATTTTACAAACCGATTCATTTTTAAGACAACTAAACATGTCAAACTCTTTTCTAAGAAGTTTCGTTTTATTTTTTACAATCTCATTACTCCCTAGACACTTTTTCTTGAGTTTTTTCCATAAATCTTTAGCATTGGAGTAGTCTATCAACGTGTCTTCCCGCACCGACTGAAACAATAATGCCACACACTTTTGCTCGACAACAAATCCTTCAATTTCTTCAGCTGATCTCAATGCTTCACCATTCTTCTTTCCATTTGCATATCCGTTTTTCATACTCTTCCAACTTGCAAATGCGAATGCCATCAGCCAGTCTTCAAACTTTGTAGACCACCTACTATAATCTTCTACAGCCATTAGCTTCGGAGGTTTGTTGAATGTACCAAATGCACTCTCCAACTCCCAAGCTTCTTTCTTTTTCTCTTTAGGTGTATCCTCATTCGTATTGCTTGAAGACGTATCGTTGTTTCCAGAACTTCCCGTGAAAGCATACATGTCGCTGAAGGGATTCATGAAAATATCATCCATTTTGATTATTCCTGCAAAAACAACCAACACTTAGAAAAAAATTTCAAATTTTTGAAAATCTGGACAAATAAGCGGATCAATCTGTGATTGACAGATGAGCGGACCAGTAAGGTTCAAATAAGCGAACCCAACAATGTCTTATCAGCGAACCAGTTGATGTCCGTTCGAGCGGACCTGTGATCGTTCGTTCGAGCGGACATGTATAAGCGAATCGTCAGATAAGCGAACCCAAATATGTCCAAATATGCGGACCTGTAACTGTCGGAGCGAACCTGATTGATTGTTACGAGCGAATCTAATGAGAATTTTTGTACGTAAAAGCGAGCCTGTCGTTCGAAAAAGCGAACCACTGTTTTTAGCCGGTTTTAACCATTTTTAATCCGAATTTCACTCTAAAACTTTCTAGGGTTTGTTATTAATGTGTTTTACATGTTATACTCAAATTTCAGACAATTTCAACCGTAGGAACCACTGAAAACTAAAAAATTATGAGAGAAAGTGAGTAGAAAAGAGAGATTTCTGCAGATATAAGCTGTAGTAGTATGAACTCCTCGTCCTGAGCTCTGATACCACTTGTTGGACCGTTGTTTGACCCTAAAACGTCAGTCAAGGTAGCTCATCCTCATATACAAAGGCGGAAATAGAGTATACAAGGTTACAACAGCTTGTCCTTTCAATTCCACAACTTTTATTGCTTTCAAATGTGATTTTGACAGAGTTTCGGCTCCTGAGCACACAAACACACACATACAGATTCGCTCCAAATGTCCCCTATTTATAGATCTAGCTGGTTCGCTCCAATGACCTGACCAAATAAGCGAACCAGTCATTTTACCTAATAAGCAAACCTCATCACGACCCTATGAGCGAACCTACTAATCCTTATAAGCGAACCTATATCTAAAATGTACATATAAGCGAACCTTGATCATAAAATACATATTTTGACTTTCTAAACTCCCTGTTGACCTATCTAGACCTAAGACATCATGTAGACGTAGTCAACAGACATTCCGTGCATCAACAGTTGATTTATACAAAGATCCACTAAAAGTAATGGAAAGTTACTACCTATTTTGGATAAACCACAAGTTCATGTATTTTTGCGATTTATATCTATTTTGACTAGTTTGATGGTTTGAATATTGTTTATTGTTGATTGAGAAAATTGTTATTTGAAATTATAAAAGAAAATGATACGCTTGAAAGCGTGGCCACCTCCAGTTACAAGGGAAACTCTGTCAAAATTTTTCCAAAAACCTAACACTTGGAAATATTTTCACCACAAGTGTTATAAATATGTTTCTAAATTGTTTGCAAAAATGTAAATTTCTCCACGATTTTATTTACAACATTTCTAAGTGTCGGATGTGGGATTTTCACAAAATAAAACTTGATAAATATATATTTGATATATATATATATATTTTTCATAACAACACTTGTGAGATTTTTATGATTATTTTGTGAACTATACAAATATTATTTTTAGGGTAAAAAATAATATTACCGAATGTTAATGATTCCAAAATAATACGAACGCCTTCACAATAAATATTAAGTTACAACGGTATTATTAATACCACCCGATCTTTAAACGTGACTTACGCATTTTCGGAAAAATACTCTTAAACGCGTATTTTGACAAAAGTATTATTTTGGAAAATTATATGTAATAAAATATAATATTTTTGTGAAAAATATTTATATTTTGGAGAAAGAATTAGAATATATTATAAGTGAGACTTAATAATATATTTCGAAGTTATACGAACACACATGTATTAAAACCCCCATCCTTGGGAAGGAATATATATTACCAAACAACTACGAAGTGGAAACACGAAATAGTTGCCTAACTATTTCCCAAAGACATTAAACCTTAAACTAAGACACGGCCGTCCGTCTAATAGAAGTTAGTACGTGTAGGTCGTCGCACAGCAGATTTTCTGGGAGATACTTTTTAGAGATGCACTTCGGTGAGTTCATGTCCCCCTTTTTCTCTTAACTGTTTTCAGTTTTCTAAACTGCGGGGGTGAAATACATGTTACTATGATTACGAGTACTTTTTTTACATGGTATGGTTAGCGTAAGGAGGGTTACTACTTAGATCATGTGACTGGGTAGGCGCAACTTGAGGCCATTAATCCTCATTGTAGGACCGAGGGACAGTAGCGGTAGATCTATCTGGGTGAAGCGAGCCCAGCCCCAGGCCCAGCATAATGGACCTCGGGGTGACTTTGTACCCAACACAAAAATCCGCTAGGTTTGAGTCTTCCTACTTGCACTTCACACATATCAATGTCCTTGCAAACCATTGGTGATCTCTTTTTCCTTATTTGCTACATACCAGGATTTTATACATACAAAGGTTTTATTACTCGCTTACACATGAACTCGCTCAACAATTTTTGTTGATTTTTCCAACTTACATGTATTTCAGGGAACAAAAGATCTGGCGCGGTATGCTACGTTTTCCCGCTGCATAAGAGTTTCGAGGTCATCCAAGTTTAGGGGATGCGACTTTTACCTGGACGAGTCAGAGTCCTTAAACTGGTTTATTTCAAGTTGGTGTTGTGTCTTTCAAACAATGTTTTTATGTTATCAGGTTGTAGTGTCTGTTGCATGAGTCAACGCCTTAAGACAATGTTGTGTTGCTTATGTTTTAAAACTTAATTCAATGGATGATCTTGCATGGTTTTATTTTCATATAGCTTTGTTATGATTAAGCTATGGTATTAAGAAGTCACACTAAATTAACCACGCTTCCGCAAAGCCAGGGTGTGACATCTACCATGTTTTCATCGCATTACACCCGTCCCGTTATCTAAACACTAACCAAAAACCAGTCATTAAGTAAATAGTATATTAACCATACTTTAGTTGGTAAAATAAATAAGTTTTTCATTAGTATATTGTGACATCTGTGCTTGTGATATCATTTTACAAACTTTGAACAATACAATATTAATAAAACAGTGTGTTTTGATCCCAATGTTTGTCATTTATGTTTGGTTTTGTGCCCGTATTGATTTTTGATCGATTTTGAACTCTATATCGCTTTCTAGAAAGTTATACGCAAACTGGTGCATAAACGCAGTCAGTTTAACGCGACAAACACTCCGGAACATCATCATAAACATAAGATACCTTAAATGACCTTTACATAACTTAGAAATAAGTTTTAAAGGCTTTGGTATGGCAAAAACAAGTTTATTCGCTCTCAGGGACTATTTGCGTCAACTTGCAAAACTATGCCTTTTCGTAGGGCAACGTACAGTCCGGAACTTGATCATAAGTTAAACCTACCATATATAACCTAAACATGGCTTAGAAATAAGCTTTGATAGGTTCGGTGTGCGAAAACATGCTTACATGATCTTACAGGGACTAAAAGTGTCAAAAACGACGTAAGTTTGCATTCTCGCGCATATCTTACGTTCTGGACACATCTGGACATCCAAAATTTTTGTACACACTAAAATATTTTTATTTTAGTGATCGGCATGCAAAAATTCCATTCGTTTCGCAATTTGGATCGTTTTCACGCTCGTTGCGATTTCCGTCGTAATTAGCCGAACAACGCAACCATACGACTAAACGAACTGACATCCGTGAGTTTTCCAAGCATATTTTGAGTCCCCTAAACTTTATTGACCTTGTGGAGCCTTGAAAATGGCTTAACGGATGTCAAAAGTGCCTGAAATGGACTCAAACAAGTGCAGGGGCCAAAGCTATCAAAAGGTGAAACTTGCTTGTCTGCAGGTCCTTACGGACCGTATGCACTGGACCTTACGGTCCGTAAAGCATGCCCAGTAACAGAAACTTGAATTTCAACTGCAGTTTGATAATTCAGGGACTTTCATGCAATTCTCTTGTTTTGGGCTCCAAGTAAACGACTCTCCAAGTAAATCCAGCTGTTCCCAACACTTGTATGGCTAGATTTCATTGCTTAATGGCTAATTAAAACACTTGTAATGATCTTGTTCATCATCTACAAGTATAAATACCCACCTTCACCTCCTCATTTCATTGCTCATTCTCATTTCTCTTCTCTTCAATCTGCTTTGGAGCTCTCCTAAGCTAATTGGGACTTTGTCTTCTTTGTTGAAAAGATAGCAAGGACCCTTAGTAAGCATTCTTTCATTCTTTTATTGCTTACTAGTTTAAATAGTCAAACAAGTGTTTGACTTTCGGTTTTGACCATTAATTGGTCAAGTCAAAGTTCAATTGAACTTTGAAACGTGATTGTAATCACGATAGTTATAATCCTTCGTGGTTATAACCGCTGATTACCACGTTAGCTAGTTGTAGTGTCGAGTCAAAGTTTCGGTCAAAATGCGTTTTAGCACGCATTTTGCCTCGGAACTACTTTAGGGTATGAAAACACTTTGTTTTGATACCAAATCAATAGGTTAGACATGTTTTGACATGTCTAACTCGACACTATTAGTTTGTGCTTGTTTAGGGTCGTAAGGTAAGCGGTCTAAATAACCGCTTATACTTCCGAACCCGACCCGTTTGGTCGATTTAGGATCTGACCAAGCTTAGTTAGTGATCATAGTTTCATAGGGAATAACCACTGAGGTTATACCTTATGATCACATAGGATCAGTTAGTCATATGCTTGTTAGCTTGTATGCCCATAGGAAATGACCAAAATGCCCTTTTGAAGCTAAAATCCGTATTTTGATTATGTGAACATATTTTTGACATGTAATATGATTTAGTAACATGTTTAGGGATAATTGGGCATGTACTTAGTTAACCATCCGGACATAGTTTTTCGCTAACGACGCCTTATAGTAGCTTATGTTACCATAATGTGTCGAAACGGGTCAAAAGCACTTAGGTAGGCTTTCCAATCAGAATGTTGGGACTATTAAATCATACCATATGAGTTCAATTACTCATTTGATTTATAGAACCTCATTCTATCCTATCTCCCGATTTAGGGCCGTTTATTAACATAGTTACCTATACTAGGTGTCGGTTGATTCCGTGACCCTTGGAGCTTAAATTGGTCTTATTCTCAAGACTAATTAGCAATCCCAAGTGAGTACATAGTTCCCCTCTTTTACCGTTTTCAAATATTTTGGGGTGATACACATGTACATACATGTTACTTTCGTGCATTTCATGATTTTATGACATAAACATGCCACTTTCACCTAGTACACATATAGTACATGCTTTCCATTGTGTTTTGCTATGTATGTAAAGCATGCTAGCACATTGATTTGTTACACATTTGTTGCATATGTTTACTTAGCATATGTAGCACATTGTTTTACATGACGTTTCTGCTATGTATGTTTACTGAGCATGCTAGCACATTGTTTTTACATGAACATTTCTATTTAGCATTCCTAGTACATGGTTTTCACATGCTACATTGGTTATGACATTTGGTATGTTCAATCGGCACAATAATACATTCAGTAACATTAGCTACGCCGCTCGGACTTATGTAATGGTACCATAGGAATTGACAACTCCCGTTTCCGACTTCCTGGGTTTGTTTGGAAGTTGGGGATGACAGAATCCGACTACATAACTTTAGATGAACCTTTAATTCGTTTAAGGGTTTGTCGCCACAGTCTCATGGCTTGAATGTATGCGATTAACATTACTGCATAAATGTTTGTAATCATAAAGCATTGTTTTTCTGCAAAGCATAACATTTGATTTAAACTTAGGTTTATTCAAAAACATGTTTTGTACATTTTCTATGGGGTTGAGTAACTTCTAGTTATTCACCATACATGACATTTGTTTTCACATTAGACATCATTACATAGTTAAGTAGATGATTTCCTACTTGCTATGCATTTCATTGGTTATACATGATACACATGACATTGTACATGGTTTACACATACACATTTTGACATGGTACAAGACATTTTGGTTGGTTATTGATAAGTGACTTATGTAACGGGGCTATGTGTTATATGATAAAAGCATGGTGGATACGCCGCTGGTACTTCCTATATATAAGTGCTTTTATCGTATTATACATCGTTGCGTTATATAAACCACTTGGACAAGACATGAAACATTTTATACAAAAACATGACATTGTTTTACAAATTACACATTTTTATACAAACTCATTTTCACTTGGTTATTCATTAACCATGCATTATCATTTCATCATCATTTGATTTTCATTTATTTTTCACATGGTTTTACAAAGGAAAAACATTTTATAAGATTCATGACTACACTTTATCAAACACTTCTTTCAAATACAAGTCATGAATCTGCATAAACAAAACCTATGTATCTCACAGGCATTTTTATGCTGACGTACCTATTTTTACATGTGTTTCAGGTGCTAATGCATAAGGGTGTTTGTGCTACACTTAGGCGGACTCGGGCCTTAGTGACTTAAAAGACAGTTATTATGTAGTTTTAGTTGAACTCAAAGACAATGTAACTTTAAATTTTAATAATACATAGCTTTAATTGCCATGGTTGTTGAAACAATAATTCTGTCGCCACTCACCTCCCCGGCGTTTCCGCCGCGGCTTTCGTTGTTTTACCGCGGCCGGGGTGTGACAGAAGAGTTGGTATCAGAGCCAATGGTTATAGGGAATTAGGTTATTAGCAATGCTTTGACCTAGACTATAACTTTCTAGGACCCTAACGCAAGTGTACTTGCGTTTAGATTTTAAAACAATACCCATCACCTATCCTTAGGTGATTACCAAAACTTGAACACAATATTCCAAAATGATTTTGAAATCAATCATCTATCCTTAGATGATTTCTTTCAACCTTGTGCCTTTCAATTTTCAAAATCTCGTCAAAGTTTTGGGTCTAAATAATGTGAACACGTGCAAACTGGAAGAGTGAATGCCTGTACCCTGAGTTTTCTGTCTAAGGCTAGAGTGTTCGTATAAATCCGCAGTATCGGACCAGTCACTCTTACCTGGGAACTCTTGGGGTGAGTGTTCACTTATAGGCGAGCATGTCTTCGGTGATACATTATTATGACTCATTTACTTTGATTTGTCAGTGTGTGTTGTTTGTTTGCTTTGTGGTAACAAACAAATGACCACCTTCCTTGCTTTTTGTCGATTTTATTGTTATCTCATTTTCATCACATCATCTCACTCGTTTTCTCTTATGTTTCCTCTTTTAGAATGCCTCCTCGACGTAACGTTCCTCAACCTGATGCCGAACTGGCAGCTATTATAGCACAGCAGATGGCTGCTATGCTACCTGGTCTCATAACTCAAATAAACCAAGCCATCAATAACAATGTTAATGCACCTGCTCCATGCAACTTTAAACAGTTTAACTCGGCTAAACCACTCAAGTTTAGTGGTACTGAAGGAGCAACAGGGCTCCTACAGTGGTTTGAGAGTCTTGAGAGCACATTTCGCCATGTTCAGTGTCCGAAAAATCGTAAAGTCGAGTTTGCTTCGAGTGTATTTCAAAAGAGGGCCCTTACCTGGTGGAATGGGGTAATGAGAGATAGAGGTGCAGATGTTGCTTTGGGTCAGACTTGGGAGGAACTCAGGACTCTCATGATGAGAGAATTCTGTCCTCGACACGAGCAGAGGGCACTCGAAGATGAGTTCAAAGATCTGAAGCAAGTCAGTGGTGAACACCGGGCTTACACTGACAGATACGAGGAGTTAAGCTTGCTCTGTCCGACTATGGTCACGCCTTTGGATAAGGCTATTGAGAGGTACATCGACGGTTTGCCAGATCCTGTTCAGGATATCGTCACTGGCAGTCATCCTACTACCGTCCGACAGGCCATTGAGCTAGCTGCTACCCTTACTGAATCCCAAATCAAGAAGGGTAAACTCCACAGAAAGGGGGACAAGAAGCAGAAACAGTCTGATGACGCCAAGGATAACAAGGGCAAGAAGGCTGCTGAGTCTTCTAAGAAATCGAGGAAGCGTAAGGCTTCCAAGAATTTTGCTGTTACCGCCCCGACTAACCAGACTGGTGCAAATCAGGCTGCACAACCTGCTACCAATAGGCAGTATGCTGGTAATGCACCCCTGTGCAACAGATGTAACAGCCATCACCAGCCACAAATGCAATGCCGTATCTGCACGAATTGTGGCAAATCTGGTCATCTTGCGAACACCTGCCGTTTTGTTCCTAATCTGAACCCAGCTGCACAGAACCCTGCCCAGAATCCTGCACGACCTCATTTTCCGCCTGATTCATGTTTCAACTGTGGGGATCTGACCCACTACAGGAACAATTGCCCGAGGTTGGCAAATGCAAATCAGGCACCGGCTCGTGGTAGAGCTTTTAACTTGAATGCCAATGAGGCGCGTGCGGATAACGAAGTGGTGAACGGTACGTTCCTTGTTAACAACCATCCTGCTTCTGTTCTATTTGATTCGGGTGCCGATAAGAGTTTTGTGTCCTTAGCATTAGAGCCTTTGCTTTCGATGACTAGAACAAAACTAGGAAAGCCCTTGACAGTAGAAGTAGCTAGTGGTGAACCTGTTGTCCTCGACTCTGTTCTTCGAAATTGCCAGTTGAATCTCAATAACCATCTTTTCCCTATCGACCTCACACCGATGCAACTCGGGAGCTTCGATATTATAGTAGGAATGGATTGGTTATCAAAGTACCATGCTGAGGTGGTATGTTTTGAGAAGTTGGTCCGTATACCGCTATCGACTGGTGAAATCTTAACAGTTCATGGGGAGAAACCTGTTAAACTCATGTCTTGTACCCAAGCCCGCAAATACCTGCGAAAGAAGTATGTTGCTTTCTTAGCACATGTCGTAGAGGATAAAGGCAAGGGTAAGACTATCCAAGATATCCCTATTGTTCGGGATTACCCAGAGGTATTTCCTGAAGAATTACCTGGTTTACCCCCTGTGCGCCAAGTTGAGTTTCGCATCGATCTCGTGCCTGGTGCAAATCCCATTGCTAAATCACCTTATCGTCTTGCACCGTCTGAGATGCAAGAGTTATCTAAGCAGCTTCAGGAGCTTTCTGACAAAGGATTCATCCGTCCAAGCTTTTCCCCTGGGGGCGCTCCTGTCCTATTCGTGAAAAAGAAAGATGGATCATTCAGGATGTGTATTGATTACCGTGAGCTTAATAAGCTTACCATCAAGAATCGATATCCCCTACCTCGCATTGATGATCTCTTTGATCAACTACAGGGTGCTACTTGCTTTTCAAAGATTGATCTACGTTCTGGGTATCATCAACTTCGAGTTCTCGAAGAAGATATTCCCAAGACAGCTTTTCATATGCGTTATGGTCATTATGAATTCACTGTTATGCCTTTCGGTTTAACAAATGCTCCTGCTGTTTTCATGGACTTGATGAATAGGGTTTGTAAGCCTTATTTGGACAAGTTCATCATCGTCTTCATTGATGATATTCTGATCTATTCTAAGACTCGAGCTGATCATGAACAACATCTTCGTCTTACAATGGAGCTCCTAAAGAAAGAACAGCTTTTCGCCAAATTCTCCAAGTGCGAATTCTAGCTTAAGGAAGTTCAATTTTTGGGGCACATCGTCAACGGACAAGGTATACATGTAGATCCTGCCAAAATCAGTGCGATTAAAGATTGGGATACTCCTACTACTCCTACCGAGGTTCGTTCATTTCTTGGTCTAGCGGGTTATTACCGCCGTTTCATTGAAAACTTCTCCAAGATTGTGGTTCCTCTCACTGCTTTAACTCAGAAAAGCAAACCTTTTGAGTGGGGATCCAAACAGGAAGAAGCTTTCCAGACCTTGAAACAGAAACTCTGTGATGCACCTATTCTATCTTTGTCCGAGGGTAACGACGACTTTGTCGTGTACTGTGATGCATCCAACTTAGGCCTTGGCTGCGTTCTTATGCAAAGAAACAAAGTTATAGCCTATGCATCAAGACAGCTGAAAGTGCACGAGAAGAACTACACCACTCATGATCTTGAGTTAGGTGCAGTAGTCTTTGCTCTCAAAATCTGGAGACACTACCTTTACGGTACAAAGTGTGTAGTGTTTACTGACCACAAGAGTCTCCAGCACATCTTCAATCAGAAAGAACTAAACATGAGGCAACGACGATGGATTGAACTCCTAAACGACTACGATTGCGAAATTCGCTACCATCCTGGTAAGGCGAATGTCGTGGCTGACGCATTGAGTCGTAAGGAACGTGTCAAGCTTCACTGTGTTCAGGTTCGATCTGACCTTCAAGCTCGCATAGTTCAGGCTCAACATACTTGTGTTGCACAAGACTTGATGGGTAAAGAGTTACCGTGTCATACTAATCCTGAGCTTGAACTGAGAGATTTTGGGGTTTTCTATTACATGGGACGTTTGTGGGTCCCAAGCATAGACAATCTTCGCACCTTGCTTATGGATGAAGCTCACAAGTCTCGTTATTCTATTCATCCTGGTGCAGACAAAATGTATAAGGATCTTCGAACCCAGTACTGGTGGCCGGGTATGAAGAGGGACATTGCCTTATATGTTTCCAAATGCCTTACTTGTCTTAAGGTTAAGGCAGAACATCAACATCCCTCTGGATTATTGGAGCAACCAGAGATTCCGGTTTGGAAATGGGAAAACATTTCTATGGATCTCATTACCAAATTACCGCGCACTAAGAAGGGTCATGACGCCATTTGGGTTGTTGTTGATCGTCTTACAAAGTCAGCACATTTCTTGCCGATCCGTGAGAGTCTATCTGCTGATGATCTTGCTAAGATCTATGTTGATGAGATTGTATCTCGACATGGTGTTCCTTTGAACATTATATCTGACAGAGATGCTCGATTCTCGTCTCGTTTTTGGAGAACCATGCAATCTGCCATGGGTACTCAACTTCATTTGAGAAGAGCGTACCATCCGCAGACAGATGGTCAATCTGAGAGAACAATCCAGACACTGGAGGATATGCTTAGAGCGTGTGTGATTGATTTTGGTGGTAGTTGGGATTCGCATCTACCTTTGATCGAATTCTCCTACAACAACAGTCATCACTCTAGCATCAATATGGCTCCTTTCGAAACTTTATACGGTCGAAAATGTCGTTCACCGGTCTGCTGGAATGAGATAGGTGAAGCTCAGCTTACTGGACCTGAACTCATTCTAGAGACTACAGATAAGGTCAAGAAGATTCGCGAAAACCTTCAGACAGCTAGAACCCGTCAGAAGTGTTACGCGGATCGACGACGCAAGCCCTTGGAATTCCAAGTTGGTGATCACGTCCTACTCAAGGTATCCCCTTGGAAAGGTGTGATTAGATTTGGGAAGAAAGGAAAACTTGCACCTCGTTATGTTGGACCATTTAAGATCGTTGAAAGAGTCGGAAAAGTAGCCTACAGACTTGAGCCACCTCCTGAACTTGGAAATGTTCATCCAACATTCCACGTGTCCAATCTCAGAAAGTGTTTAGCTGATGAGAACCTCCACATATCACTTGATGAAATTCGTGTTGATTTTTGATCGATTTTGAACTCTATATCGCTTTCTGGAAAGTTATACGCAAACTGGTGCATAAACGCAGTCAGTTTAACGTGACAAACACTCCGGAACATCATCATAAACTTAACATACCATAAATGACCTTTACATAACTTAGAAATAAGTTTTAAAGGCTTTGGTATGGCAAAAACAAATTTATTCGCTCTCAGGGACTATTTGCGTCAACTTGCAAAAGTATGCCTTTTCGTAGGGTAACGTACAGTCCGGAACTTGATCATAAATTAAACCTACCATAAATAACCTAAACATGGCTTAGAAATAAGCTTTGATAGGTTCGGTGTGCGAAAACATGCTTACATGATCTTACAGGGACTAAAAGTGTCAAAAACGACGTAAGTTTGCATTTTCGCGCATATCTTACATTCTGGACACATTTGGACATCCAAAATTTTTGTACACACTAAAATATTTTTATTTTAGTGATCGGCATGCAAAAATTCCATTCGTTTCGCAATTTGGATCGTTTTCACGCTCGTTGCGATTTCCGTCGTAATTAGCCGAACAACGCAACCGTACGACTAAACGAACTGACATCCGTGAGTTTTCCAAGCATATTTTGAGTCCCCTAAACTTTATTGACCTTGTGGAGCCTTAAAAATGGCTTAACGGATGTCAAAAGTGCCTGAAATGGACTCAAACAAGTGCAAGGGCCAAAGCTGTCAAAAGGTGAAACTTGCTGGTCTGCAAGTCCTTACGGACCGTATGCACTGGACCTTACGGTCCGTAAAGCATGCCCAGTAACAGAAACTTGAATTTCAGCTGCAGTTTGATTATTCAGGGACTTTCATGCAATTCTCTTGTTTTGGGCTCCAAGTAAACGACTCTCCAAGTAAATCAGCTGTTCCCAACACTTGTATGGCTAGATTTCATTGCTTAATGGCTAATTAAAACACTTGTAATGATCTTGTTCATCATTTACAAGTATAAATACCCACCTTCACCTCCTCATTTCATTGCTCATTCTCATTTCTCTTCTCTTCAATCTGCTTTGGAGCTCTCCTAAGCTAATTGGGAATTTGTCTTCTTTGTTGAAAAGATAGCAAGGACCCTTAGTAAGCATTCTTTCATTCTTTTATTGCTTACTAGTTAAATAGTCAAACAAGTGTTTGACTTTCGGTTTTGACCATTAATTGGTCAAGTCAAACTTCAATTGAACTTTGAAACGTGATTGTAATCACGATAGTTATAATCCTTCGTGGTTATAACCGCTGATTACCACGTTAGCTAGTTGTAGTGTCGAGTCAAAGTTTCGATCAAAATGTGTTTTAGCACGCATTTTGCCTCGGAACTACTTTAGGGTATCAAAACACTTTGTTTTGATACCAAATCAGTAGGTTAGACATGTTTTGACATGTCTAACTCGACACTATTAGTTTGTGCTTGTTTAGGGTCGTAAGGTAAGCGGTCTAAACAACCGCTTATACTTCCGAACCCGACCCGTTTGGTCGATCTTTAGGATCCGACCAAGCTTAGTTAGTGATCATAGTTTCATAGGGAATAACCACTGAGGTTATACCTTATGATCACATAGGATCGGTTAGTCATATGCTTGTTAGCTTGTATGCCCATAGGAAATGACCAAAATGCCCTTTTGAAGCTAATATCCGTATTTTGATTATGTGAACATATTTTTGACATGTAATCTGATTTAGTAACATTTTTAGGGATAATTGGGCATGTAAGACTTGACATAGCACATAGTTAACCATCCGGACATAGTTTTTCGCTAACGACGCCTTATAGTAGCTTATGTTACCATAATGTGTCGAAACGGCTCAAAAGCACTTAGGTAGGCTTTCCAATCAGAATGTTGGGACTATTAAATTATACCATATGAGTTCAATTACTCATTTGATTTATAGAACCTCATTCTATCCTATCTCCCGATTTAGGGCCATTTATTAACATAGTTACCTATACTAGGTGCTGGTTGATTCCGTGACCCTTGGAGCTTAAATTGGTCTTATTCTCAAGACTAATTAGCAATCCCAAGTGAGTACATAGTTCCCCTCTTTTACCGTTTTCAAATATTTTGGGGTGATACACATGTACATACATGTTACTTTCGTGCATTTCATGATTTTATGACATAAACATGCTACTTTCACCTAGTACACATATAGTACATGCTTTCCATTGTGTTTTGCTATGTATGTAAAGCATGCTAGCACATTGATTTGTTACACATTTGTTGCATATGTTTACTTAGCATATGTAGCACATTGTTTTACATGACGTTTCTGCTATGTATGTTTACTGAGCATGCTAGCACATTGTTTTTACATGAACATTTCTACTAGGCATGTTTATTTAGCATTCCTAGTACATGGTTTTCACATGCTACATTGGTTATGACATTTGGTATGTTCAATCGGGACAATAATACATTCATTAACATTAGCTACGCCGCTCGGACTTATGTAATGGTACCATAGGAATTGACAACTCCCGTTTCCGACTTCCTGGGTTTGTTTGGAAGTTGGGGATGACAGAATCCGACTACATAACTTTAGATGAACCTTTAATTCGTTTAAGGGTTTGTCGCCACAGTCTCAAGGCTTGAATGTATGCGATTAACATTATTGCATAAATGTTTGTAATCATAAAGCATTGTTTTTCTGCAAAGCATAACATTTGATTTAAACTTAGGTTTATTCAAAAACATGTTTTGTACATTTTCTATGGGGTTGAGTAACTTCTAGTTATTCACCATACATGACATTTGTTTTCACATTAGACATCATTACATAGTTAAGTAGATGATTTCCTACTTGCTATGCATTTCATTGGTTATACATGATACACATGACATTGTACATGGTTTACACATACACATTTTGACATGGAACAAGACATTTTGGTTGGTTATTGATAAGTGACTTATGTAACGGGGCTATGTGTTATATGTTAAAAGCATGGTGGATACGCCGCTGGTACTTCCTATATATAAGTGCTTTTATCGTATTTTACATCATTGCGTTATATAAACCACTTGGACAAGACATGAAACATTTTATACAAAAACATGACATTGTTTTACAAATTACACATTTTTATACAAACTCATTTTCACTTGGTTATTCATTAACCATGCATTATCATTTCATCATCATTTGATTTTCATTGATTTTTCACATGGTTTTACAAAGGAAAAACATTTTATAAGATTCATGACTACACTTTATCAAACACTTCTTTCAAATACAAGTCATGAATCTGCATAAACAAAACCTATGTATCTCACAGGCATTTTTATGCTGACGTACCTATTTTTACATGTGTTTCAGGTGCTATTGCATAAGGGTGTTTGTGCTACACTTAGGCGGACTCGGGCCTTAGTGACTTAAAAGACAGTTATTATGTAGCTTTAGTTGAACTCAAAGACAATGTAACTTTAAATTTTAATAATACATAACTTTAATTGCCATGGTTGTTGAAACAATAATTCTGTCGCCACTCACCTCCCCGGCGTTTCCGCCGCGGCTTTCGTTGTTTTACCACGGCCGGGGTGTGACATATATCAAAAGTATACTTTGGATTTATAAATAACATATTAAACTATGTTTTGGTTTGAAAATAACATATTGAAACTATGCTTTGGATTATAAAGATAACATATCAAACTATGTTTCAATGATAAACAAAATATATGTTGGTTTTTGTACAATATCCCATATGAGAGCATATCAAACTATACTTTTGGGAGTATAACTCAATATACAAAAATAATGTGATTTATGAATTCATTCAGACCTAGTGCATCAAAATACACCTTTGAGACTATAGAAATACCACAAAGTCAATCCCTATTTGGATGGAGCAACAAATTGGTTTCAGACATTCCATGACAACAGGAATGGGGTGTCAAATCCTATAGCGCTATATCATACTACCAACCGGTCTGGTGAACAAAAATAAGTACTATTCCAACAATTTATTTTATAATCTTTGAAAAATCAGTGTTTAAACCATAGATAGTCATTTAGTTTGTGAAAAGATAAGTACTGACATGTATAATCAATTATACTTTGAAATCATGAAAATAACAGATAGGTACACATGCTTCACCCCAAAACAGTTGAAAACAGTAAAAGAGGGGACTATGTACTCACTTGAGAGTGCTTAGGAGTCTTGAACAACTACCAAGCAAAGCTAGCGGAGCACGGAATCAAACGTCACCTAATATTGATAACTACATAAATAAACCGGACCTAAATCGGGATATCGGATAGTATGGGGTCTCGGGAACCAAATGAGCACGGGAACTCATATGATATGGTCTAACAAGGCCTACATACTAAAATGAAATCTATCCTAAGTGCTTTCGACCCATTATGATCCATTAAGGTAGCTTACGCTACTTTAACGTGTCGCGCGCGCAATGCGCGTTCAAGACGTCTAACTAGCCCTATGACAAGTATTATATGCCAAAACATGTTTAAATATGTTACATAATCAGTTATGTGACAAAAATTTAGGTTACATATGCTTAATCACCAATTATGTATGAAAAGGGCATTTTGGTAATTTACCTAAGGCATATAAACTACTTATCATACAACTACTTAAACTAGGTGATCATAAGGTATAACCTTGGAAGGTTATTCCCTATGCAACTATGGTCACTAAACATGTTTGGTCAGATCCTAATGATCGACCAAACGGGTCGTGTTCGAAAGTCTAAGCGGGTGTTTAGTCCGCTTGACTTACGACTCTACACAAGCACTAAACTAAAAGTGACGAGCTAAACATGTCGAAACATGTTTAACAAAGTTAGAAAACAGCTTTGGTATTAAAACAAATGATTTTAATACCCTAGAGTAGTTTGGTTACAAAATACGCGAGAAAACGCATTTTGGTCGAAACTACGACTCGTCACTGAGCCTAGATAACGTGGAAATCAGTAGGTATAGTCACTAGGGACTATAACCATCGTGATTACGCTCACGTTATGAAGTTCAAACGAACTTCGCATTGACCATAAACTGGTCAATGCAGAAAGTCAGACGCAGTTTGACTTTAACATTAAAACGAATGAAGGTCCCCGCAAGATTTGACCCGATTCGCTCTCAGGTAGGAAGCATATACTTCCACTTAGAAAGCTTTGAATCAGATCAAATGTGAGGGTTGAATGAAATGGGGTTGGGTTTATATAGGCATGGCACAACCGTTAGGATAATTCATCGTGAAACGTGCTTCGATCTCGGCCGTACACATGGGCCCATTGTTTTGGGAAACCTTGGGCACCCATAGATTCAGCCCATGGTTGAAAAATACCATTTGCAAGTGGTTTTGGAGTGCATAACATCTGTTAACAGCTGTTTACAGCAATTTTGCATATCTGGGGAGGCCTCGCGCCCTGCGTAAGGTTTACACATGCCTTACGCACCCCGCCTGGGTGCCCCAGTTCAGCAGCAAGTTTCATAAATGACAGTTTCAGTCCCTGAATGTGTTTAAAGCCATTTCTGACATGTTTAAGGCCTGTTAGGATTTTTAGCAAAATTGTCAACCCTCAAAGTAAAACTTGTGAAGACAGTTGTGACGGTTTTGCTTTCAAATAAATCCATTGAACCCTAAGTAAAACTCTGGGCCATGTTAGGATTTTTAGCAAAATTGTCAACCCTCAAAGTGAAGTCCTTGTAGTAGCAAAACATGGAGTTTCAAACTATGGACAGGAAAACGTTTCTTTTGAAGAATTATCATAGGAAATTTATGTGTGCTTGAAATCAGAATTTGGGAGTGTAAGATAAAATGACATCGGTCAAAGTCCAAGACTTCTCCCGTATCATTATTCTTGATACTATAGGTCTTAACACATGACAAAACTTCTTGTGGCTTCTGTGCACTGAATTCCATAATTATGTAGGCCTCCATAATTACGTAATTCCTTGCACAGTCCGCACAGTTCATTTCATAATGCGTAGGGGAAAAATCAATTGAATAAACATGAAGCGATTTGACTAGACCACCAAAGGATCTTTTTAACTAGATCAATGAACGATCTTTTTAACTAGATCAACACATGATCTCCTTAACTAGACCGTCGTACGATCTCCTTAAATAGACCACTTAAGGGATCTTTTCAGTTATATCATCACATGATATTCCTATCCAGATTTTCAAATCAATCTGTTTAACTAGACCACTCAAGGGGTCCAATATTTGAATAGTACTTTAAAACCCAAGGGACCTTACTACAACGTAGAAGTCCATTAAGGATTTAAGATAGTACCTTTAGATATCCTACTGTGAATCCCTCATATGAGATATGGAAGATTCTATGAGGATTTGGATGGATCACATAAAAACACAAAACATATAAGAAAACACATAAGCACATAATCACATAATTGATTAACTTGATTATTAATTTGTTATCTTTGGACACGGATATTTAAAGCACACCAGGAATCCAATTCGTGGATTTCATTTGGCACTTTAAACATAAGAATCTAACTATGGAGATAGAAAGATCTTTAATAGGAATTTGAATTTAACCTTATTGAATCGTAATATACGTATAAAGGCATACGTATGATTCAACTAAGGGCTCCGATTTGAGCGATAATCATCCATAAAGATCTAATTGTGAAGATAAAAGATCCTATATGTATTTTGGAATTTGTGTAACAAGAGGTGTTTTGACACCTTGCACTAGGCGTGCTTATGTCGATACACAAGGTAGAAAGTTCATGAGGTTGAGGCGCTAGATATGCCAGGCGACATATGAAGCAGAGTTTGAAGGTTGAGCAGCAGCATGATTTGTAACAGCTTTGCTTTGGATTGCAAAGCGGCACATGTTAACCAAATGTACCCATCGTCCACCGTGGGTACATTTGAAACAAGGTATTTGATTCGGATGATGACGGTGGCATTGATTGCTCTAAGGAGCGGTTCCCTTGTATGGCTTCATCCCTGAGACGTGTCACGGTGATAGCTAAATCAACGGCCTTCTGGTAGTACGACGCCTAATTGATGGACAATTGCAGCACCTAGTTCGGACATTGTTGTTGCGATGAAGAGGCACCATGAAGAAAATGGGAGACATGGGAGGAAACAAGGGAAATGAAACCAGAATAACAATGCATAAAATTGCGATCATTTGTTTGTTACCTAAGGCAAACAAATGAGATGGTGAATAATCAAAGTAAATGGGTCAATATAATGTATCGCGAAGACATGCTCGCCTATAAGTGGACACTCACCCCAAGAGTTCCCAGGTAAGAGTGATTGGTCCGATACTGCGGATTTGTACGAACACTCTAGCCTTAGACAGAAAACTTAGGGTACAGGCATCCACCCTTCCAGTTTGCACGTGTTCACATTATTTAGACCAAACTTTGATGGGATTTTGAAAACTTAAAGGGTTTCAAACCTTTTAATAAATCATCCAAGAACAGATGATTAGTTTTCAAAGCAGAATAGAAATTTGTGTTCTTATTGTGGTTGTCACCTAAGAATAAGTGACGGTATTGTTTTAAAACTAAACACAAGATAACTTGTGTTAGGGTCCTAGGAAGGTTATAGTCTAGGTCAAAGCATCACTAATAACCTAATTCCCTATAACGATTGGCTCTGATACCAACTTTTCTGTCACACCCCGACCATGTAAAACAACAAAACGTGGCGGAAACGTCGGGGAGTGTTGTAACAGAATCATTGTTTCGCAACCATGGAATATATAATTTTGTTTTATTGAATAAATGAACTCATTGTTTTAATACAATCAAATAAGTACAACTACTATCTTTCAAGTTTTAAAGTCGCTAAGGCACGAGTCCATCCTAAGTGTAGCATATACCATCAACCATCACAAAGCAGCACCTGAAACACGTGTAAAAATAGGTACGTCAGCATAAAAATGCCTGTGAGATACATAGGTTTTATAGTAATTAGGATTCATGACTTATGAGTTTAAAAAAAAAGTTTTTAATCCTTGTAAAAGGTTTTCTTTTATAAATCATTTATAAGAAATCAGATGATATAAAATAATAATGCATAGGAAATTAAATAAGTAAATAGAATAAGTTTGTATAAAAATATATTGTTTGAAAAACAATGTTTTGAGAAAAAGATTCATAGTATATATAAAAAATATACTTTGGTTTTTAAGAAAGTCGAATAAGTAATATATTAAAATATATTTCAGTTCCAAAATCGTTAACCCAAGTGTACTAAATAACGCTACGGTATGTAATTTGATGAAAACACTTATATATAAGAAGTACCAGCGGCGTATCTACCATGTTTTCATCGCATTACACCCGTCCCGTTATCTAAACACTAACCAAAAACCAGTCATTATGTAAATAGTATATTAACCATACTTTAGTTGGTAAAACAAATAAGTTTTCAGTAGTATATCAAAAGTATACTTTGGATTTATAAATAACATATTAAACTATGTTTTGGTTTGAAAATAACATATTGAAACTATGCTTTGGATTATAAAGATAACATATCAAACTATGTTTTAATGATTAACAAAATATATGTTGGTTTTTGTACAATATCCCATATTAGAGCATATCAAACTATACTTTTGGGAGTATAACTCAATATACAAAAAAATGTGATTTATGAATTCATTCAGACCTAGTGCATCAAAATACACCTTTGAGACTATAGAAATACCACAAAGGCAATCCTTATTTGGATGGAGCAACAAATTGGTTTCAGACATTCCATGACAACAGGAATGGGGTGTCAAATCCTATAGCGCTATATCATACTACCAACCGGTCTGGTGAACAAAAATAAGTACTATTCCAACAATTTATTTTATAATCTTTGAAAAATCAGTGTTTAAACCTTAGATAGTCGTTTAGTTTGTCAAAA
This sequence comes from Helianthus annuus, assembly GCF_002127325.2. Taxonomy (NCBI): domain Eukaryota; kingdom Viridiplantae; phylum Streptophyta; class Magnoliopsida; order Asterales; family Asteraceae; genus Helianthus; species Helianthus annuus. The sequence continues at coordinate 69,620,844 of NC_035441.2, forward strand.
GATAAGTACTAACATGTATCATCAATTATACTTTGAAATCATGAAAATAACAGATAGGTACACATGCTTCACCCCAAAACAGTTGAAAACAGTAAAAGAGGGGACTATGTACTCACTTGAGAGTGCTTAGGAGTCTTGAACAACTACCAAGCAAAGCTAGAGGAGCACGGAATCAAACGGCACCTGATATTGATAACTACATAATTAAACCGGACCTAAATTGGGAGATCGGATAGTATGGGGTCTCGTGAACCAAATGAGCATGGGAACTCATATGATATGGTCTAACAAGGCCTACATACTAAAATGAAATCTATCCTAAGTGCTTTCGACCCATTATGATCCATTAAGGTAGCTTACGCTACTTTAACGTGTCGCGCGCGCAATGCGCGTTCAAGACGTCTAACTAGCCCTTTGACAAGTATTATATGCCAAAACATGTTTAAATATGTTACATAATCAGTTATGTGACAAAAATTTAGGTTACATTTGCTTAATCACCAATTATGTATGAAAAGGGCATTTTGGTAATTTACCTAAGGCATATAAACTACTTATCATACAACTACTTAAACTAGGTGATCATAAGGTATAACCTTGGAAGGTTATTCCCTATGCAACTATGGTCACTAAACATGTTTGGTCGGATCCTAATGATTGACCAAACGGGTCATGTTCGAAAGTCTAAGCGGGTGTTTAGTCCGCTTGACTTACGACTCTACACAAGCACTAAACTAAAAGTGACGAGCTAAACATGTCGAAACATGTTTAACAAAGTTAGAAAACAGGTTTGGTATTAAAACAAACGGTTTTAATACCCTAGAGTAGTTTGGTTACAAAATACGCGAGAAAACGCATTTTGGCCGAAACTACGACTCGTCACTGAGCCTAGATAACGTGGAAATCAGTAGGTATAGTCACTAGGGACTATAACCATTGTGATTACGCTCACGTTATGTAGTTCAAACGAACTTCGCATTGACCATAAACTGGTCAATGCAGAAAGTCAAACGCAGTTTGACTTTAACGCTAAAATGAATGAAAAACACGAAAGAATACTTACAGAAGGTCCCCGCAAGATTTGACCTGATTCGCTCTCAGGTAGGAAGCATATACTTCCACTTAGAAAGCTTTGAATCAGATCAAATGTGAGGGATGAATGAAATGGGGTTGGGTTTATATAGGCATGGCACAACCGTTAGGATCGTTCATCGCGAAACGTGCTTCGATCTCGGCCGTACACATGGGCCCATTGTTTTGGGAAACCTTGGGCACCCATAGATTTAGCCCATGGTTGAAAAATACCATTTGCAAGTGGTTTTGGAGTGCATAACAGCTGTTAACAGCTGTTTATAGCAATTTTGCATATCTGGGGAGGCCTCGTGCCCCGCGTAAGGTTTACACATGCCTTACGCGCCACGCCTGGGTGCCCCAGTTCAGCAGCAAGTTTCATAAATGACAGTTTCAGTCCCTGAATGTGTTTAAAGCCATTTCCGACATGTTTAAGGCCCGTTAAGCCAACTTTAAGGCCCTAAAATGATGTTTAAACATTGTGGACATGAAACATGCTCAAAAATATCCCGGATGTCGATTCGTTTGGTCGTACGATCGCGATGTTTGCTTAATTACGACGGAATGGGCATAAGCGCGAAAAACGATCCAAATTGCGCGACGAATGGAATTTTATCATGCCAAACACTAAAATAAAATATTTTAATGCTTACATAAATTTTTGGATGTCCAGATGTATTCAGAACATAAGTTATGCGCGAAAATGCAAACTTATGCACTTTTTGACGCTTTTAGTCCCTGAATGACCAAAAAGTTTATTTTAGCACACCGAATACCTCAAAGCCTATTTCTAAGCTATGTAAAGGATATTTAGGGTGTGTTTAAATTATTATCATGTTCCGGAGGGTCTGTTATAGTACGAATTGACATACTTTCGTAGTTTGTCGAATTTAGTCTCTGTATGCGAATAAACTTGATTTCGGCATACCAAACCATCCAAAACTTATTTCTAAGTTATGTAAAGGTTATTTAAGGTATGTTAAGCCTATGTCACTGTTCCGGAGTGTTTGTTGCATTAAACTGGTTATATTTACGCATCAGATCGCGTATAACCTTCCAGAAAGCGATTTAAAGCACGAAATCGAACAAGAATTAATATGTGCAAACGATACACATATTTATACAAATCCCAAGTATGAAATACAATATTTCATTGATTTGGTATTTGGTTGATGGTTGAAGTGACACAGGTGTCACACCAGATGCGTCCGTTAACATAGTAGGCGCCGTTTTCCTTTCTTCTAGTCGCTGCCTCGATCCTCGTAAGGACTCAGCCCTGATGTTCTCTACTTTCAATGCCTCAACCTGAGCATCGTGAATCTGAGTGGGAAGGTTAGATTGGATGGTAAGCTGTAACGCGTGTACACGCTTAGGTATAGTATCCTTTTGATTGAGGGCGTCGGCCACAACATTGGCTTTGCCCGGATGATACTTGATCGCACATTCGTAATCATTCAAGAGTTCGACCATCGGCGTTGTTGTGACACCTGTGTCACTTCAACCATCAAGCAAATACCAAACCAATGAAATATTGTATTTCATACTTGGGATTTTGTGAAAACATGTGTATCATTCGCGCATATCAACTCTTGTTCGATTTCGGGCTCTAAATCACTTTCTGGAGGGCTATAAGCGCACTAATGCGTAAATACAACAAGTTTAATGCAACAAACACTCCGGAATAGTGACATAGGCTTAGCATACCTAAAATGACCCTTACATAACTTAGAAATAAGTTTTGGATGGTTTGGTATGTCGAAATCAAGTTTATTTGCTTAAAGGGACTAAATTCGACAAACTGCGAAAGTATGTCAATTTGTACTGTAACAGACCCTCCGGAACATGATCATAAGTTAAACACACCCTAAATATCCTTTACATAGCTTAGAAATAGGCTTTGAGGTGTTCGGTGTGCTAAAATAAACTTTTTGGTCATTCAGGGATTAAAAGTGTCAAAAAGTGCATAAGTTTGCATTTTCGCGCATATCTTACGTTCTGAATTCATCCGGACATCCAAAAATTTATGTAATCATTAAAATAATATGTCTTAGTGTTTGGCTTGACAAAAATCCATTCGTCGCGCAATTTGGACTGTTTTTGCGCCCGTTACGACTTCCGTCGTAATTAACCGAACAACGCAATCATACAGCCAAACAAACCGACATCCGGCATATTTTTGAGCATATTTCAAGTTCCCTATACTTTAACTTCATTTTAGAGCTTTGAAATGGGGTTAACGGGGCTTAAACGGGTCAAAAATGCATTAAAAACCAAGTTTGGGGCTGCAGGGGCCTGTTCTGCCAAATTTCAAACTTGCTGACCTGCAGTGTCCTTACGGACCGTATGGACTTCCCCTTACGGTCCGTATGCAGGTGCCAGACAGCAGAAAATGCATTCCAGCTTGATCCAGCTGTTCCTCACTTGTGCAAATGGTTTTGGGCAATCTATGGGCTGGTTTTGGGTGCCCATTGTATTGCAAATCAGTGGGTACAAGTGTAGGGATGAGATTTAAGCTCGGGAATCGAGGAACGATCCTAACGGTTGTGCCTTTCCTATAAATACCCAACCCATTTGCCCATCTTTCCCACATTTGATCTGAGTTTTTCTCTAAGTGGTTGTGTTTGTGCACTTCCTACCTGAGATTACTTGGAATCAAACCTTGCGGGGACCTTCTGTAAGTATTCTTTCCCGTTTTTCGTTCGATTTAGCGTTTAAGTCAAACTGTGTTTGACTTTCTGCATTGACCAGTTTATGGTCAACGCGAAGTTCGTTTGAACTTCATAACGTAAGCGTAATCAGGATGGTTATAGTCCCTAGTGACTATACCCACTGATTACCACGTTATCTAGGCTCAATGACGAGTCGTAGTTTCGGCCAAAATGCGTTTCCTCGCGCATTTTGTAACCAAACTACTCTAGGGTATCAAAACCATTTGTTTTGATACCAAACCTGTTTTCTAACTTTACTAAACATGTTCTAGCATGTTTAGCTCGTCACTTTTAGAATTATGCTTGTTTAGGGTCGTAAAGGTAAGCGACCTAATCAATCGCTTATACTTTCGAACCCGACCCATTTGGTCGATCATTAGGATCCGACCAAACACTTTAGGTGACCATAGTTGTACAGGGAATAACCTCCCGAGGTTATACCTTATGGTCACGTCGTTTAAGTAGTCGTATGATAAGTAGTTCTTATGCCTTAGGTAAATTACCAAAATACCCTTTTTGCGCCAAAATTCATTTTTAGCCTATGTAACATAATTTTTGACATCTAAACTGATTTAGCTACAATATTAAACATGTTAAGGCATATCTTGCTTGTCATAGGACTAGTTAAGCTTTCCGAACGCGTTTTACGCAAACGACGCGTTAAAGTAGCATAAGCTTCCTAAACGGGTCGTAATGGGTCAAAAGCACTTAGGATAGGTTTCGTTTTAGTACGTAGGCTTTGTTAAACCATATTACATAAGTTCCCATACTTATTTGGTTTACGAACCCTCGTACTACCCGATCCTCCGATAGGTCCGTTTATTAATGTAGATACCTATATTAGGTTCCATTTGATTTCCGTGATCTTCTAGCATTGCTTGGTGGTTATCCTACGACTTCTAAGCAATCTCAAGTGAGTACATAGACCCCTCTTTTCCTGTTTTTCAAACGTTTTGGGGTGAAACACATGTGCCTACTTGTTACTTTCATGATTTCATGCTTTTATATCATATACTTGCTAGGTTCATTAGTACACTATTAGTACATGATTTCATTATGTTTTTGCTATGTATACCCATTGTGTGCATACTTAGTACATCGTTTTACATAACATTTCATGCTATGTATGTTCATCATACTTAGTACATTTTACATCACATGCTATGTATGCCCATTGTGTGCATACTTAGTACATCGTTTTACATAACATTTCATGCTATGTATGTTCATCATACTTAGTACATCGTTTTACAAGACATCTTATACTTGGTATCATGCTATGTATGTCCATCCGTCGCATACTTAGTACATTGTTTGTGCATTCTTACCTATGGTTTGGTTGTTACATATTTCACTTGCCATACATGACATTCTGTTTACACAATACTTGATTGACATTTGACAACGGTTTAGACATGGGTAATTTACATTGGTGGTTTATGTGGGTAAGTGATTTTGTCACACCCCTTTCTGCGGCGGAAGCACGAGGTGTGATCATGAAAGGTTCTCATTGCATACGAAAGGTAAACATACTATATGCTCGAAAATAACTTTAAACATTACATTACCGAAAACATAAGTCAAGTGTTTACAACACATGATAGCATATTGTCTTAAAAGTTACAACATTATTTAATGATAAACAAAGCGACATCCACGAGCATGCGTAGGACCACACGCACATCCACCTTTAGTTACCTGAAATACATGTGAGTTTTGGAAAAACATCAACATAATGTTGGTGTGAATTCATGCAGTGATTGTTTTTGAATGTTTAATATCCTTGAATGAAAACATAGTATAAAACTGGTAGAATGAATGATTGTTTGAATGTAACTCGTAAAACGTATGTATAACTGGGTACTATGACTGTTTGAATGTGTGAGTTTTTGTTAGAGCATATGAGATCGTTGGTACTTGTGCTGGATTAGTTCAATTGTAGTTTGTATGCATTTTGAATGTTTAGGGGTTGTTTTTGTAATTATCTAGAAGTTATATTCCTGACCTAGTGTAGTTAAGATACCAGCAAATTTATAAATTTGCTGGTTAGTCAGGACACTAGTATAAATACCCCAAGCATTGTAACTTTCTCAAGCTTTTGGCTCTTGGTGCAATAGAAGTGTTGTTTACATTCTTGTTGAGCTTTAATCTGATTTCCAAGGTTGTGTATTGTTATATCTTTCTGTTTGGATTCAATACAACACTAGTTGTATTCATCAATCCATTAGCTTCACCTTCATCTTCATTCTTGACATTTCTTGACTATTCATAGTTCAAACACTTAATCAATAGGTGTTTTGGACTAAAACAACCAACCACTGTGATCCGGATACGTTTTGGGATCTACAATTTGGTATCAGAGCCTTTGTGCTCTTGGTTGTTGTGTTCTTGTTAAGATTTCTCATTGCTTTTGAAGGTTTTTCAAAGTTTCAAGTTTTTTAAAAAATTTTTGGGCTTAAAATGGATTGATTTGGTGTGTTTAATGAATAGGTTGTTGTTAATACTTGGTTAGGGAGTCTTTTTGGTCATTTTGATGCATCAAAACATGGTTTTTGGGCTGTTTTTGAGTGATTAGAGGGTTTTAGTTCGTGATAAACCCTCTGGTTGGCGAAGTTAACTTGAATGTAGCGATGAATTTTTGAATACAGCGACGATATTTTTGAACACAGCGACGATAATTTTGAATATAGCGAAGATAATCATTAAACGTAGCGAAGATAGCGATCTTGTCTGAATCGCTGTCTGTTTCATCGCATAATCAGCAAGTTAGCCGACTATCGTTCGAGCAAATTTGCTGATCATCAGCGATATAGCATCATTTGACCCATTAGCGATTTTATCGAAGGCGACTTCGAGAACCGTGCTAGCGAATCACAGCGTTCCTATCACGGTTTCCGGCAATTACAATCTAACTCCGTTTGATGTTTGATTTGTCAGCGTAGACAGCGTAGTTGTTCGTGCAGGATCTAGCATCTCGACAGCGAAGACAGCGAACTAGCCAGATATCAGATCAGCGAAGACAGCGAACAAGTTTTCAGAGATCATATTCTACATCGCTCGACGGCGATTTTAACTGGTTTGTCAGCGAATTAAAGCCTGTTTCAGCACACATTCCTCAAAAACTAAGAAAAATGTCGCTAAATCAACTAAGTCCAATCGCTCAAGCGGAACTTGAAACTGGAACCACAACTCGCCCACCAAAGTTGAAAGGAGCGGAAGATTTTAGCACTTGGAAAACTCGCATTCAATCGTTCTTCGAGTACACGGATTACAATATGTGGCTCTCCGTTACGGCCGGACCTCACGTTCCTACGGTAGTTAGAGGAGATACGGTGGTTCCTAACAACGATGCTACCACCTTCACTGACGAAGACAAGGCCCTCATTCAACGTGATCGTCGTGCACACGCCGCTCTGACCATGGCTTTATCAACAAACGACTGCAACATGTTTGAAGAACACCGAACTGCTAATGCACTCTGGAATGCATTGATCGAGTACTATGAGGGAAATGAAGAACTGATCGAAAGCAAGAGAGATATGGTGCAGAAGCAATACGACATGTTCTGCGGAGTCCGTGGAGAGAGCTTGTCTGATCACATTAGCCGCTTCCTAAACATGATGACCAAAATGAAGAAAGCTGGAAATCCTGTAACCAATCGTGCTGCAATAAAGAAATTGCTTGACTCGCTCCCCAAGGAATGGAGCTTGTAGTGTATGATGATCAAGAAGGAATTCCTCAACAATCCTAATCCTGTTACTCTGACAGATCTGATCAACACTCTAAGGGCATTTGAAATGGACGTAAACAAGAGAGAGATGAACACTGCTGGATATCAACCTAAAGCAACTCAACCTTCAGCAGGACTGAAGAATGTAGCGTTTCTTGCTTCAGGGGGCATTACTCCACAAGCTTCTGATCTAATTTATGCAAATGCTTCCGCAAGCGCATCTAAAGCCCCACAAGTTGTTGAGAAAACGATCACTGTCGACACTCAAGCACTGAAAGTTTCAACCGAGAATGTGGCACTCTTCAACACTTTCCTAAGCAGCTATGAAGCCCTAATGTCTGGGGAATTGAGGAAGGAGATGTTTACTGCCGAAGACATGTATCAGGTTGATCCAGATGATATGGAAGAAATGGATCTGAAATGGCAAATGGCCATGATCACTCTGAGATTGAAGAAGTTTCAAGACAAGACAGGCAAGCGATTAGGTCTTGGAAAAGCTGGTTTTGACAAGTCTAAGCTGAGGTGCTACAACTGTAAGAATCTTGGTCACTTCAAGCGTGACTGTCCGATGTTGAAAGAGGGAAACAGTGAAGCTACTCCTGCTGCTAAACAGATCACTGCCGAAGAGAACAAAAGCAACGCTTCTCCCAGCACGCCGAAGGCTTTGGTTGTTGAAGACTATGACTGGAGCGAAGAGATCACTGAAGCTAAGGAACAAGTCAACAAAGCACTGATGGCCAAAATCTCTAGTGAATCATCTGCAAAGCACTTTGAGAAGCAGACAACGGGAATCCCAACTGGAAACAATGATGCTGACCAGGGATTGAAAGGTATTCTACCTTCAGTGGAGTCTGGTGATAAAGCTGAAAAAGATGCTGAGAAAGGAAAGAATAAAGTTCAAGCTACAGCCATGAAAGCAGATGCATCAAAAGAGAAAGCTGACAAAGACTTGGTAAATAGTATTCCACTTAGTTTCAAGGAGAAGTTATGCTCCGAAGCATGTGTTGATGTCGTGGCACATTATAAATTCCTAAATCTGGAGTTTGAAAGGCAAAAGGACAAAGCTTTGAAAATTAATAATGAGCTTAAACAAAATGAGGCTGCATATCAGAGAAAGTTGAACTCAACTTTGGCTGAAATGCAAACTCTTAAAGAATTTGTGTTTAGAAAAGATTTTATCATAAATGATCTTACTGAAAGGTTAGAAAAAGCGTTAAATGAAAAGAACAAACTCCAGATTATAATAGATAAATGGAATGTCAGTCAAAAGGCCTTTACTGACATCAAAAATTGCCAACGACCAACGTTTGTGAAAGACGGGATTGGTTATAAGGATAGGCACGGAAATGAAAGAAAACTTTTCTTTCCGCCTCACAGCAAAAACTACGTGCCTATGCCTACTCCTCATCCCGAAAATGATCTCATAAATGAAAAGGCCCCAGTTGAACAAAATGAATTTTATAAAAATGAGACAACTGCTAACTGTTCTAAAAGCGATGCAGATTCCATTGAGTGTAAAGAAGATGTGTGCGATGATGATGGAGACTGCGGAGGGTCAAAAATAGGAATTGGTTATTCAGGCGACAGTTATTCCACCGTTAACTGGTTCGTCTGGAATTGTTCTAAAAACAATGTTAAGGATGAATGTAATAGTTTAAGTAGGATGGATGACTGTAATGGCCAAGTGCCTAAAACTAAATCTGTGGATGACTGTAAGGGCCATGTGCCTACATTTGAGACCCGTGATCATGAACCTTATGTGTCTGAATGTCATGGTTTGAATTATGCGTGTCGTGATGATAATGTTGCTTGTGAATCTCCTGTATTTGTGCCAGAATTAAAAAGGAATAGCTTTGGAAAATTCCTTACAAAGGAAATTCCCGAATTTATTCCTTCCAGAACAGGTATGACAGAATCAGAAAAGAAAGCTACTGAAGATCAAGATAATGTAGAATCAAGCGCCATTACCACAGAAGATGAACAGACATCAGAAAGTTCGCATTCAGAAATCTCAACTGAAGATCAAGCAACAAGTGATGAAAGCTTCGAATGTTCAAGTTGTGAAGCAAGTGAAGAACAAAATTCAAGCAAGGACAACACGTCTGAAAGCTCACTCGATTCAGACAGTGATGAAGAATTTCCCGAAGATGAAAGCAGAGTGGACAAGAAAATGAAGAAAGCAAAAAGTTCAAGACTCTCATCACATACATCATCTTCTCACACCAAAAGACCCAGACATAAAAGATGTTTTCGCTGTGGTCATTTAGGACATACAGCGAAACATTGTAAAACCAAAAAGTTTCCTAAACCAGAACATGATTTTATTACAAACGTCACGCAGGAACTAAATTATCTTAAGAAATCTGTTAAAAATCTGGTTGATTCAACTGCGTATCTTTGGAAACAAAAAGAGGTCAAAGTGGGTCAAAACCACGATAGATTTGAAATGAAACAGATTTGGGTTCCTAAATCAAACTAATCTGTATATTTGTATATTTGTATATATCAGAATAAGCTCCAGAAATGGCTTCGAATGCTCATGGAATACATCTGGCACGTCGACAGCGGATGCTCAAGACACATGACGGGGTTAAAAGAACTATTGAAGAACTTCCGCTTTATTGATGGCGACTTCGTGTCCTTTGCCGGAGACGAAAAGGGAGGAAAGATTGTTGGAGTAGGCGATGTAGTATCCGAAGCTCTCACGCTGGAGAATGTCAACTATGTTCCAGAGTTATGCTATAATCTCATGAGCGTCTCTCAAGTGTGTGATAAAGGAATCTCAGTGTTGTTCAATGACATGGAATGCCTGTTCCTGAAGCCGGGTTATGTTGTTCCTGCAGAAATGATCATGCTTACTGCTCCAAGACAGAACAACACATATGTGCTCAACATGAAGAATGCCAAGACAAATGACAATCTAACATGCCTTATCTCTAAAGCTTCAGAATCGGAGTCACTGCTTTGGCATAGACGACTGGGCCATGTCAATTTCAAAAATATGAATAAACTATCTAAGTTAAACTTAGTTAGAGGTCTTCCGATTAAAGAATTTCCATTTTCTGAAAAATGTATTGCATGCGCCCAGGGAAAACAGCATAAGAAACCTCACAAGACCAAAGCAGTGAACACGATTTCTGCACCACTTCAGTTACTGCACATGGATCTTTTTGGTCCTATCAGTGTTAAAAGTCTTGCTAAAAGCTCTTATTGTTTGGTTGTAACAGACGATTTCTCTCGTTTTTCGTGGGTTGTTAACCCTGCTAAAATAGTCACCAGAGTCAAGCTTCCGGAAGAAATCCCTGTGGCACTTAAGGATTTCAAGAAATGGTTCTACGACAGTCAGACCGGTGAAGCTGTGATAAGATCGAACGACAATGTTGATATTCGAATACTGGATCCTATGGATGTATTTCAATTCGGACTCTCTGATCTCACCATGCTAAATGCTAGGCGTATCAATGTCGGAGCTGGAAACGCAAATCTTGAAGAGGCAGCACTGTTTCAGCGTGCAGTGGAGCGTGCCTGGAGTCTAAAAAGGGAGATGCTCGACATGGTAGACAAAATACAGAAGCGAAAAGAAAAAGAGCAGAAAAAGAAAGAAGGTCGAAGGAAAAAGAGAGACGAGAAAACCATGGAAGGAAGCTCCGCCTCAACTGCAAATCCAACCACCACTGAATCTCAAGTCGCACCAACACCTCCGGCCTCATCCACATATGAGGCCACCAAGGAGGATCCAAAATCAAGTTAAGCTGTCATTAACCAAGAACCTCCAGTAGCATCAACGGAGGTTGTTGCACCACCAGAAACGATCATTGTGGAAGAAAATCCCACCGAGCCAGAAAAACAAACTACAGAAGATCCTATGGTTACAACAGAAGATCCAGCGGTTACTACTGAAGATCCAAAGACTATCGCAGAAGAATGAGAAGACAAGCACGCAACGATCTAGGGGGGATATTGTTAGAGCATATGAGATCGTTGGTACTTGTGCTGGATTAGTTCAATTGTAGTTTGTATGCATTTTGAATGTTTAGGGGTTGTTTTTGTAATTATCTAGAAGTTATATTCCTGACCTAGTGTAGTTAAGATACCAGCAAATTTATAAATTTGCTGGTTAGTCAGGACACTAGTATAAATACCCCAAGCATTGTAACTTTCTCAAGCTTTTGGCTCTTGGTGCAATAGAAGTGTTGTTTACATTCTTGTTGAGCTTTAATCTGATTTCCAAGGTTGTGTATTGTTATATCTTTCTGTTTGGATTCAATACAACACTAGTTGTATTCATCAATCCATTAGCTTCACCTTCATCTTCATTCTTGACATTTCTTGACTATTCATAGTTCAAACACTTAATCAATAGGTGTTTTGGACTAAAACAACCAACCACTGTGATCCGGATACATTTTGGGATCTACAGTTTTGCTAGTGGTTTGCAAGGCTACTAACATATGTCACGACATAGGAAGCCACCAAACCTAGGCATTTTTGTCGACTTGACTGAGACACAGAAGCACTCGTTGGTAGAAGTAGGCCAAGAGTGGGGTTGCCTGAAACCCATTAGATCTAACCTTTTGTTTCGCGGTCTGAATGTATACGTTGATTAATGGTGCTTATGGTACCCTATTCGAGACATGGTCTAGAATGTTTCACTTGAATGTTTTTGTACCCATCATAACGCATGTAAACAATGTAAAATTTGTGACATGTATTTCACCCCCGAAGTTATAAAACCAAAAACAGTTAAGAGAAAAGGGGGAGCATGAAGTCACAACTTTGCGTTCCTTGCGTCGTAAACTTCACCGGATTTGCTTAATTAACGTCGTAACCTATACGCGTTTTCTTATCGTTAGTCACTAGACTTGCGTCGCACAAGTTCAGTCACTCACTTTTGTGTATATTTTCTTGTGTTAAAAATATTTTATATTTTTAACTAAATGTCTTACTTATATTATTTTCTCACAAATAAATATAAGTCTTTTGTGTTTTGTACTTTGCACGCGAATTATGTGTCTTGTATACTGTATGTGTATTTTCATGTTTATACTCCTCATGAGTATTTAGTGTATTTTTACGTCTTAATACGCTAGCTCGTATAACACATACTATATACACTTAGCACAGAAGTTGGTGATAAAATAATATATATTTTTCTCTCAAAAATATACATACTTATATCCATTTTTACTCTTGAAGAAATCCTCATTTCTTATCACAAAAATTAGGGAAACCTTGTTAATAATCTTAATTACATTTTTAGGGAATAAGTTTCTCAAAAACTTATATTTTTCTAAGTGTCAAAATTTATAAAAATTTTGACAGAGTTTCCCCTAAAAATGAAGTTTTCCCATGTTTTCAAAACATGTGTTTATTTTCATTTAAATCGTCATTAATCACCAACAACAATTATCAACAATAACCATCAACAACAATCACTAATTTTCCCCATTTCATGAACTCGAATACTTACCAAAATTGTGTAGTAACTTACTAGCACATTTAGTAAGTCTTGTTATCTTTATAAATAAGTTTGATTTCTTAAAAACCTTATTTTTAAAGAATATGAAGTTTCACAACTTCTAGTCAGTTTTTACGAAAATTATTTCTTTGCTAAAAACTTTTGTTACACAAGTGTCCACACACTTGTTTGTTCACAAAAATCACTTTTGTTTGTGTAAGATCCGGTTTAGAACATGTGATTTCTTTTGACGCTTGGTCTTTTGAAAATACCACTTGTAGATACATAGATCGGCTAGTTTTAAACACTATTTCACAAGTAAAACGCTTTTACACAAGTTCATGATTTGTATGTGGTAGAGCTTCACCGTTTAACCCTTGTTTCATTCAAAACAACCTTATGTCATGATTCATGATCACGACCAAACCGGGTTAAACGATGATCCGAGCTACCACAACATAGATCGGGTCTAAATAATCACAAATTTCAATTACTACAACATTTACACAACTAGTGAGCTTTTAACCATCGTTTTTCATGTTTTTAGTAGACTTTAATGAACCATTTTGTAAGATTTCGAGTTTTAATCATTACACATCACATTAACCACTTCAAAATAGTTCAAGAAGGTGTATTAAGTAACATACCACTAGCTCGAGGCTAGGGAGGAATCTAAGCGCAAATGAAGTGGATAAAAGCTAGAGGATGAGGTCCTTCGATCTCCGAGTGTACCAAGCCTTCTTATGCGTGACACTTGACACTTGTATGATGTTGGAATGTGAAGAACAAAATCGAAAAATATGATGGATGATCAAGGGGTGTTTGGCCGAAAGTTTTTGAGGGAGAGGAGAGAGTTGTGACAACTCGAATTTCCAAGATTTCTATTTCGCATTTATTGCACGTTCTTGTATTATTTAGTCGATTGATTTCACAATTATTTGCTATGGAATGAGATACGTTTTGATACAACGAAATTGTATTGTGTGATTGTGCATGGTTATGTGTTGCTTGTGAAAGATTTGTCAAATAATGGAATGTGGTGTTGAAACTGTAATAAATAATACTTAAGGGTGTGTAGGGTTGATAGTGAAACTTTAACAACTCATAACCCTAATCCCCTCCCTAATCATTCACTAATCACTCTCTAAGAATCAAAACACGTACCCACATTCCCTAATCCTCTCTACAACCACCTTCTTATCATTCTTGGATTCACAAGTCTTTCACATCAAGTTTGATTGCTAATCCAACTAGAATCGAATCAAGGTAATGGTTTAATCATCGTTGATGTTAATAGTTTATTGATTATTTGAATTGTTGTTGTTCTTGATTCTTGATTTTGTGTTCTTGGAAGCCCTATTTCTTCATATAAGGTTCTGTGGTTTTGATTTAATGATGAAATAATGTGATGATGATGATGATTAATTGCATTGCTTGATATATTGATCTTATGATGATTTTTGATTGTTAAGTATCGGTTGATTGAATTGATCTTGCATTGTGAGAATCATGAACTAGGGTTTGGAATAATCATCGAAACGTAACTGCTGTCGTAAGGACGTAACTGCGAACTTGAATGTTTGTATGATGCTGATTGTCTGAGTTTGTGGATGATAAAAGTCTGAGATTATGCTAGATCCGAGTTTGAATGATAATGTATGTCTGAGTTTAAGTAATAAGTGTGGCCCGAGTTTAAGTAATCAAGTTAGGTCCGAGGTTATATTATGTTCATTGGTCCGAGTTTGTTGTTATCAAGTCTGATCCGAGTTTAATATAATGTCATGGACCGAGTTTAATGTATATAGCATGGACCGAGTTTAGTGTTGTGACAACTCGAGTTTCTGACTTTCACTTTCGCATTAAATGCGCGTTGACTTTGACTGTTTAGTTGTTTGGATTGTGGACTTGAAATTGTACGCGATGTATTTTAATGAAACGTATTGTCGTTTTGTCATATGTGATTACTTGCTGTGGTAGAATATAATATTAGATTTATTATTAAAAACACTTAGTCTAGATCACGAAGCATGGCACACAGTTCGAAGGATCTCGAAACATATCCTTCGACTCGAAGGATCAGCTTCCGGTTCGAAGGATCTCGAAACATATCCTTCGACCAAAGACTCCATCCTTCGACATCTTTCGGCCCAGCCTTTCTAATGGGCTTGGCCCATTTCTGTAATACGTTTAAATACGTGATGCATGTAACCGGCAGTTAGTTTCTAAAAACCCTAATACCTTTCCCTCTCTCTCGAAGTCTTGGAGTCGGCTGAAAGTTCTTGTGCACCCGAAACCCCACTAGTTTCAATCCCCTAATCCGGTTAGTGTTTCACTATCATCGTTGATGACATGATGTTATTATTATTACATGCTTTGATTAAGAACGACTCGAATTGATTGTATGTTGAATGATAGGAATCGTATAAAGATGATCTTGTAGTTGTATGGCATGATAATAAGTTTAAATCGATTCAATGGTGCTTGTTATGTTACTGTGACGATGTATGCTCCGGATTGATAACTTGTTGATATATTAGTGAAATCGGGTTATTATGAAATCAGTTTACATGAGGTTGTTATGTCTTGATAGTAATCCGAATGAATATGGTTATTGTTCATGATTTCGGTTAGGGTTCTTGAGATTGAATATATGAAATGTGCTTGTTAATGATGATGACGGCTGTAGATGATTAGGGTTTCTGTTTCTGTAATTGACTGCATGATATCCGTAACTGATTGTGATCAAACGTAACTGTTAATTGTCGAAAGATATTGCTACTCGAAACATAGTTGTGGTCGAAAGATGCTTGTTAGTCGAACCATAGTAGTGTTGACCGAAGGATAGCTTTGACCGAACCATAGGAGCATTGACCGAAGGATAGCATTGACCGAAACATAATTAAGTTGACCGAAAGATGACAGTTGGTCGAAAGATGGCATTGGTTCGAAACATAACTTTCGGTCCGAAGGATAACTGTGATAACTGTGTATCGAAAGATCACTAATGTACCGAAAGATAAGGGTGGATCGAAAGATATATAATTATGAACATATTTTAATGTTGGAATGTATGTTTGATTTATTTGGCATGCCATGATTAGTGATGAATGTTAACATTGGTATTCGTGTACACTAGCTGATGGTTTGATGTGAAACAATACGTGTTGTGCCGATATGCAAACTGACTGTTATGTGAACATTAAATTGCACGCGTATCATTGCGAACATGAACTGATTTGTTATACGTGCATACAATAGGACGTGATTAATTACTTGTGAGTGCATAACCTAGCATACCGAGCAAATCAAGGTGAGTTCACACAGCCAAGGCATGGGTTCCCAGGGTGGGAATGGGTTGGATGATTGTTGTGCATGCTTAAATGATACTTGTCGAACTGCCTTCGCACACACCCTGGTTGGTAAAGACTATGGTCGCGAACGAACTACTCAACTGCCTTCGCACACACCCTGGTCGGTAAAGACTATGGTCGCGAACGAACTGATAAATTGCCTTCGCACACACCCTGGTCGGTAAAGACTACGGTCGCGAACTAATGAACCTAATCTTCGCACATATGCCTGGGAGGCCGCGATGGAACTGATAAGATATGAGACTTAACTGAACGAACGCATTATTACCCAAACTAAACTATTAACTGTGAACTCGCTCAACTAGTTTGTTGATCATTCTGTTACATGCCTTGCAGATCGTTAGGTACTTGGAGCTTGCACTGGAGAAGCGGGTCGTTGTGGACAAGGATCGTGGCTTTTCTCTTGAACTATTATGATACTTAAAACTGTTAACTACTACTGGTTTATTTACTATGCTTCCGCTACATTTTGAAACGATGATTTGTTTGATCACCTTTTGTATTGAATGGATGGTTTTTAGTTATTTTACTTAATATTAAATGCATGTTCAATATGAATGGTGGCTTGATCCTGGTCAGTCACGCTCCCAAGCGGTGATACTCCGCAGGTGGATTTTGGGGGTGTGACAGATTGGTATCAGAGCCATTGGTTATAGAGAACTTGGTTTTAATATGGGAAAACGTTTTTATTAAAACCAGACTATAACCAGAACAGTGCTCTCAACGATCCACAACGACGCTTCGCTCCACGTGCAAGACTCAACTTCCTAGGTAATAAGGTTTATGTTTATTGCCTACATGCTAGAATTTGCTTAGAACTTTGCTCGTAGTATGCTTACATTACCTTGCTCACAACATGTCATTGCATGAGAATATTTATGTGCTTACACTCTTCTGTCATCGCACTATTCGCGAACCTTTCTCACTTATGTTGCCTTTGATGTGAAGATCAATGGCCGCACGAATTACCATGACTCAAGCCCAGCTAGAGGCTCTCGTTGCTGCGGCAGTTGCAGCCGCCCAAGCAGGTAGTATACCCTGCAGTATAGACACTAGGATCTTTAGATCCTACATTAATTCTCGTACTTAACTTTGCCCTATTCGTACACAATAGGTCAACCCGCTCAGCAACAGCCTGGGTGCACCTTCAAGAATTTCATGGAATGTCGTCCTAGTTCGTTCAGTGGCACGGAGGGAGCAGTTGGACTCCTCCACTGGTTTGAAAAGCTCGAGTCGGTTTTCGAAATGTGTGAATGCCCTGAGGCTCGCAGGGTGAAGTTCGCCACTGGCACACTTGAAGGGATTGCGCTCACTTGGTGGAACGCACAAGTGCAGATCTTAGGGTTGGCAGCTGCTAACGCCACACCCTGGAATGAATTCAAAGAACTGATCAAGAGGGAATACTGCACTAGAGAAGACATCCACAAGTTGGAGGACGAGTTGTATAACTTGAAGATGGTTGGTTCGGAAATTGAAGCTTACACCAAGAGATCAAATGAGTTGGCTGTGTTATGTCCAACTATGGTGGACCCTCCATACAAGCGTATTGAGTTGTATCTCAAAGGTTTGGCACCAGAAATACAGAGCCACGTTACCTCGGCCAATCTCAACAATATCCAGGAAATACAGCGTCTCGCTCATCGCATCACCGATCAGGCAGTGGATCAGAACAAACTGCCAAAGCGAATCAGTGCTACTGCTACAGTCACTACAGCTGCTACTTCTGCTACACCCAGCGACAACAAGAGAAAATGGGATGGGGATTCCAGCAGGGGATCGGTGTCTGTTCAGTCCCAAACTCAGCAACGTCGCACCAACGATCACCAGAGTCCGAGTCAGCAATCATCGGGAAGTCAGGGACAACGTGGTTATCAGGGAAATCATCCGTGGTGCAACAGGTGCAACAAACACCACAGTGGAAGGTGTCGGAAAGATCGCTGTCAAAGATGCCACAAGATGGGCCATGAGGCCAAAGATTGTAGAAGCGCGCGACCAGTAAACCAGAACCAGCAACTCCCACCGCCAGCTCCACAGAATCAGCAGCAGCAGCCACAGCGTGGAAATCGGGGATGTTTCCAGTGTGGGGCTGAAGGTCACTACAAACGCGATTGCCCTCAGTTGAACCAAAATCAGAACCACAACAATAACCAGGGCAACGGGAACAACGACAACAACGGGGGAAACAACAATAACAATGGCAACGAGGCAAGAGGTCGAGTTTTCATGTTAGGAGGAGGAGACGCAATGAACGCTAATTGAACTTATAACTTCTTTTTGGGTTTTTCATTATTATGTTTCCGCTATTCGAACAGAGTTTGGTTTGAACATCAAATGTCTTGGGTTTTATGAATTATTTTTAACTACTATATTTTATGTTTGATGTGATGAATGGTTTGATATTATTGAACACACCTGCCGTATTTACGGACTTTACGAACAGGGTGCGCAAACCTTGTCTTGACAAGTTCGTTATTGTCTTTATCGACGACATTCTGATCTACTCCAAGAGTCAGGAGGAGCACGAGCAACACTTACGTCTTATCTTGGAACTTATTCGAAAGGAGCAACTGTATGCAAAGTTTTCAAAATGCGACTTCTGGCTTCGTGAAGTCCACTTCTTAGGCCATGTGGTGAACAAGGATGGGATTCATGTTGATCCATCCAAGGTTGATTCGATCAGAAACTGGCCAGCACCGCATACACCAACAGAAATACGCCAATTCTTGGGTTTGGCAGGATACCATCGACGGTTCATAAAAGACTTCTCCAAGATTGCTCAGCCGCTTACGTTACTGACACAGAAGGGTGTCACCTATCGCTGGGGAGAACCCCAGGAGACTGCTTTCCAGTACCTTAAGGATAGGCTCTGCAGCGCACCTATTCTCCCATTGCCAGAGGGCACGGACGATTTTGTAGTATACTTGATGCATCCATACAGGGTTTTGGATGTGTGTTGAAGCAGCACGACAAGGCCAATGCTTATGCCTCGCGCCAACTCAAGATTCATGAACGAAATAATACGACGCACGATTTAGAGCTGGGAGCTGTTGTTTTCGCGCTTAAGATATGGCGACACTACCTGTACGGTACCAGGTGCACGATTTACACCGATCACAGGAGTCTCGAGCATATCCTTAAGCAGAAGGATTTGAATATGCGTCAAAGACGATGGGTCGAGTTACTGAACGACTACGAATGCGCCATCAAGTATCATCCAGGCAAGGCCAATGTTGTGGCTGATGCCCTCAGCCGGAAAGACACTCTACCTAAGCGCGTGCGAGCGCTGCAGCTTACTATTCAGTCCAGTCTTCCTGCACAGATACGAGCTGCTCAGTTAGAAGCACTGAAACCCGAAAACGTCAAAGCTGAAGCCTTACGCGGCTCAAGGCAATGCATGGAACAAAGGGAAGACGGCGCCTACTATGTAACGGGGCGTATTTGGGTCCCACTTTATGGCGGTTTACGCGAACTTGTAATGGATGAAGCTCACAAGTCTCGCTATTCGGTACATCCAGGGTCGGATAAAATGTACCACGACATCAGCACTACTTATTGGTGGCCTAGTATGAAGGCCCACATCGCCACCTATGTTGGCAAATGCTTAACCTGTGCGAGAGTCAAGGTTGAATATCAGAAACCAGCTGGTCTACTTCAGCAGCCCAAGATACCGCAGTGGAAATGGGAAGAAATTTCCATGGATTTCGTTACGGGCTTACCAAGATCCCAGCGTGGGAATGACACTATTTGGGTGATCGTTGATCGACTCACAAAGTCTGCTCACTTCTTGGCTATCAAAGAAACGGATAAGTTTTCTACCCTAGCAGACATCTACTTGAAAGAAGTTGTTTCGAGGCACGGAGTGCCCACTTCCATTATTTCGGATCGCGATGCACGATTCACGTCAGAGCTTTGGCAAGCGATGCACAAATCCTTCGGCTCACGTTTAGACATGAGCACAGCATACCATCCTCAGACGGATGGGCAGTCTGAGCGAACTATCCAAACTTTAGAAGACATGCTTCGAGCGTGTGTTATCGATTTCGGCAACGGCTGGGAAAAGCACCTCCCTTTAGTGGAGTTTTCATACAATAACAGTTACCATACCAGCATTCAAGCCGCTCCATTCGAGGCATTGTACGGACGTAAATGCCGGTCACCTCTCTGTTGGGCAGAGGTGGGGGATAGTCAGATTACGGGTCCAGATATTGTTGTGGACGCCACAGAAAAGATAGCACAGATACGACAACGCATGGCGGCAGCACGCGACCGTCAGAAAGCCTACGCGGACAAGCGTAGGAAACCATTGGAATTTGAGGTCGGGGACCGGGTTTTATTGAAAGTTTCACCCTGGAAGGGTGTGGTTCGATTTGGTAAAAGAGGCAAACTGAATCCGCGGTACGTCGGACCATTCGAAATCTTAGAAAAGATTGGCAAAGTAGCCTACAGATTAAAACTACCAGCTGAACTCGGTGCAGTTCACAATGTATTTCACGTGTCGAATCTGAAGAAATGCCTATCAGATGAGACCCTTATAGTTCCTTTTAAGGAACTCACTATCGATGAGCGGTTGCAGTTCGTCGAGGAACCAGTTGAAATCACGGACCGGGATGTTAAGGTCCTCAAACACAAGAGAATCCCTCTTGTTCGAGTTCGTTGGAACTCCCAGCGTGGTCCAGAGTATACCTGGGAACGCGAAGATCAGATGAAAGAAAAGTATCCCCAGTTATTCGAAACCAATGCATCCACTGCTGAGGCTGAAGCTACTACTACTGAATTTCGGGACGAAATTCCAAATCAACGGGGGGATGATGTGACACCCCAGGAAAACCAGTGAACGATGTAACTTGCCTAGCTTCCTCAGTGAGTGCGTACCAAATTTCGGGACGAAATTTCTTTTAAGTTGGGGATAATGTGACAACTCGAGTTTCTGACTTTCACTTTCGCATTAAATGCGCGTTGACTTTGACTGTTTAGTTGTTTGGATTGTGGACTTGAAATTGTACGCGATGTATTTTAATGAAACGTATTGTCGTTTTGTCATATGTGATTACTTGCTGTGGTAGAATATAATATTAGATTTATTATTAAAAACACTTAGTCTAGATCACGAAGCATGGCACACAGTTCGAAGGATCTCGAAACATATCCTTCGACTCGAAGGATCAGCTTCCGGTTCGAAGGATCTCGAAACATATCCTTCGACCAAAGACTCCATCCTTCGACATCTTTCGGCCCAGCCTTTCTAATGGGCTTGGCCCATTTCTGTAATACGTTTAAATACGTGATGCATGTAACCGGCAGTTAGTTTCTAAAAACCCTAATACCTTTCCCTCTCTCTCGAAGTCTTGGAGTCGGCTGAAAGTTCTTGTGCACCCGAAACCCCACTAGTTTCAATCCCCTAATCCGGTTAGTGTTTCACTATCATCGTTGATGACATGATGTTATTATTATTACATGCTTTGATTAAGAACGACTCGAATTGATTGTATGTTGAATGATAGGAATCGTATAAAGATGATCTTGTAGTTGTATGGCATGATAATAAGTTTAAATCGATTCAATGGTGCTTGTTATGTTACTGTGACGATGTATGCTCCGGATTGATAACTTGTTGATATATTAGTGAAATCGGGTTATTATGAAATCAGTTTACATGAGGTTGTTATGTCTTGATAGTAATCCGAATGAATATGGTTATTGTTCATGATTTCGGTTAGGGTTCTTGAGATTGAATATATGAAATGTGCTTGTTAATGATGATGACGGCTGTAGATGATTAGGGTTTCTGTTTCTGTAATTGACTGCATGATATCCGTAACTGATTGTGATCAAACGTAACTGTTAATTGTCGAAAGATATTGCTACTCGAAACATAGTTGTGGTCGAAAGATGCTTGTTAGTCGAACCATAGTAGTGTTGACCGAAGGATAGCTTTGACCGAACCATAGGAGCATTGACCGAAGGATAGCATTGACCGAAACATAATTAAGTTGACCGAAAGATGACAGTTGGTCGAAAGATGGCATTGGTTCGAAACATAACTTTCGGTCCGAAGGATAACTGTGATAACTGTGTATCGAAAGATCACTAATGTACCGAAAGATAAGGGTGGATCGAAAGATATATAATTATGAACATATTTTAATGTTGGAATGTATGTTTGATTTATTTGGCATGCCATGATTAGTGATGAATGTTAACATTGGTATTCGTGTACACTAGCTGATGGTTTGATGTGAAACAATACGTGTTGTGCCGATATGCAAACTGACTGTTATGTGAACATTAAATTGCACGCGTATCATTGCGAACATGAACTGATTTGTTATACGTGCATACAATAGGACGTGATTAATTACTTGTGAGTGCATAACCTAGCATACCGAGCAAATCAAGGTGAGTTCACACAGCCAAGGCATGGGTTCCCAGGGTGGGAATGGGTTGGATGATTGTTGTGCATGCTTAAATGATACTTGTCGAACTGCCTTCGCACACACCCTGGTTGGTAAAGACTATGGTCGCGAACGAACTACTCAACTGCCTTCGCACACACCCTGGTCGGTAAAGACTATGGTCGCGAACGAACTGATAAATTGCCTTCGCACACACCCTGGTCGGTAAAGACTACGGTCGCGAACTAATGAACCTAATCTTCGCACATATGCCTGGGAGGCCGCGATGGAACTGATAAGATATGAGACTTAACTGAACGAACGCATTATTACCCAAACTAAACTATTAACTGTGAACTCGCTCAACTAGTTTGTTGATCATTCTGTTACATGCCTTGCAGATCGTTAGGTACTTGGAGCTTGCACTGGAGAAGCGGGTCGTTGTGGACAAGGATCGTGGCTTTTCTCTTGAACTATTATGATACTTAAAACTGTTAACTACTACTGGTTTATTTACTATGCTTCCGCTACATTTTGAAACGATGATTTGTTTGATCACCTTTTGTATTGAATGGATGGTTTTTAGTTATTTTACTTAATATTAAATGCATGTTCAATATGAATGGTGGCTTGATCCTGGTCAGTCACGCTCCCAAGCGGTGATACTCCGCAGGTGGATTTTGGGGGTGTGACAAGTGTACACCACATGGACCGAGTTTATTGAATATCACCTGGTCCGAGTTATGTGCAAGTGTTATTGTCTGAGTTTATTTGCAAACATAAGGTCTGAGTTATAACCAAACACAAGGAGGTCCGAGTTTGTTAAGGATCCCCTTTTGGTCCGAGTTTGACAAGGGCAGCCCCCCCCCCCCTCGCCTATTGTCCGAGTTTCTTGGCAAACTCCCACTGTCCGAGTTTTATTGTGCCCACCCCTAGTCCGACTTTAATGATAAACATGTCCGAGTTTCCTTATATGCAAGTGTCACCCGAGTTTATTAGGGAATGAAGGTGGTCCGAGTTTATACAAATGTTCTGGTCCGAGTTTAAGTTTAACATGTAGCCCGAGTTTATTGCCCAAGCCCATGACCGAGTTTGTTAGGTTATTAGATGATAACTTGGACCGAGTTTAATGATCATACATTGGACCGAGTTTAATGAACTACTATTGGACCGAGTTTAATGGGCTAACCATTGGACCGAGTTTAACATGATCATATATGTCCGAGTTTCAAACAGGGGAAACCCCCCCCCCCCACACTTGCCTGATGTGTAATTGTCTGATGTTGTGTGAGTGTTCTGAAGATCGAATACTGAATGATATATATACATATAGATATACGATTTCATGATATGCATGCAATAAACGATTGTAATAAACTGCTAATAATCAATAACGAATTTGATGATGATGAACACACGATTAGAATAATGTTGTCTGAACTTTATAAGTGACGTGTAACCTGAGTTTAGAACGAACAGTTAAAGCTTACTGCACGTACTATATGTGACTATATGCTATTGAATGGTACTACATGATCTTATATGTGCGAACAATTCTTATCATCTCATCCTGTACACAACCCTCACACAGATCACAACAGTTTAGACATAAGTAACATGTAAACCCTACTTGAATGTAACACTTACATTGAATCACGTGCAATGCATCCTAGGTCGTGTGTAGCGGACCTATACATTTAACTAACTCTAGAAGCAATAACATACCGAGCAAACCAAGGTGAGTTCACACAGCCAAGGCATGGGGTTCCCAGGGTGGGAATGGGGTTTGATTATTTACTGGTACTTATCTATACGGGAACGTAGTGTTGTGATTTGATGAACTATGGTACATACTCCGCTGATTGAACTACGACTAGACTAGTAACACTTATTGAACTGATCTTCACACACCTGCCAAGGGTTGGCCGCGATATTATAACTAGCTTCGCACACCTGCCTTTGGAAGGCCGCGAACTGAATTTACTAATCTTCGCACACCTGCCTGGTAGGCCGCGATACTGATAAACCTAGTCTAGAATACTTGGGATGAACATCCCCTAATATCTTCGCATACCTGCCTGGGAGGCCGCGATGGGAACTAATACGATACGTGACATAACGAACGAACATACTACTACTCACGCTATACTATTACTGAACTGTTAACTGTGAACTCGCACAACTAGTTGTTGACTCTCTGCTGCATGCCTTGCAGGACATTAGGTACATATGGAGCTTGCACAGCGAGGAGCAGGTCGTTGTGGTGCATGGATCGTGGATGTTTTGATAAACTTACAACACTTGAACTATTTACATACATTGGATTCTCATTGTTACGCTTCCGCAACTTAAACTATGTTTTGTTGGAACATCAATCGTATTGAATGACTTGTTTACATTTATTATACTCGACATTAATTACATGTTCGATATGATTGGTGGCTTGATCCTGGTCAGTCACGCTCCCAAGCGGTGATACTCCGCAGGTGGATTTTGGGGGTGTGACAGATTGGTATCAGAGCCATTGGTTATAGAGAACTTGGTTTTAATATGGGAAAACGTTTTTATTAAAACCAGACTATAACCAGAACAGTGCTCTCAACGATCCACAACGACGCTTCGCTCCACATGCAAGACTCGACATCCTAGGTAATAAGGTTTATGTTTATTACCTGCTTGCTAGAACTGCATAGAACTTTGCTCGTAGTATGCTTACATTACTTTGCTCACTACTTGTTATTGCTTGAGAACACCTACGTGCTTACACTTTTCTGTCATCGCCCTACTCGCGAACCACTCTCACTTACATTATTTTTACTATGAAGATCATGTCTGGAAGAATTAGCATGACACAAGCCCAGCTAGAGGCTTTCGTTCAAGCTCAAGTTGCTGCGGCAGTTGCAGCAGCTCAAGCAGGTCAACACGCGCAGCAGCCTGTCTGCACTTTCAAGAACTTCATGGACTGTCGTCCAAATTCTTTCAGCGGTACCGAGGGGCAGTGGGACTCCTCCATTGGTTTGAAAAGCTAGAGTCAGTATTCGAAATGTGCGAGTGCCCTGAGGCTCGCAAGGTCAAGTATGCAACTGGCACCTTGGAGGGAATCGCGCTAACCTGGTGGAACGCGCAGGTGCAAATTCTGGGGCTGGCAGCTGCTAACGCCACACCCTGGAACGATTTTAAGGAACTTATTAAGAGGGAGTATTGCACGCGTGAAGATATTCACAAGTTGGAAGACGAGCTGTACAATTTGAAAATGGTTGGATCTGAGATCGAAGCGTATACCAAACGGTCAAACGAGCTGGCCGTGCTGTGTCCAACTATGGTGGACCCTCCGTACAAGCGCATTGAGATGTATCTCAAGGGATTGGCGCCAGAGATCCAGAGTCATGTGACATCGGCCAATCTTGACAACATTCAGGCTATTCAGCGCCTCGCCCACCGTATTACAGATCAGGCAGTGGATCAGAACAGACTGCCAAAACGTGTCAAGGCTACCACTACTGCTGTCACCACTTCTGCTACTCCCAGTGACAACAAGAGGAAATGGGAGGGGGATTCCAGTAAGGGATCGGTTACTGTTCAGTCTCAGCAGCGCAAGACAAATGACTACCAGAATTCGACTCAGCAATCATCTGGCAATCAGGGGCAGGGCGGATATCGGGGAATTCACCCACTGTGTAATAAGTGCAACAAACACCACAGTGGAAGATGTCGCAGGGAACAATGTCAAAGATGCCTCAAGATGGGTCATGAGGCTAAGGATTGTAGAAGCTCTCGGCCAGCAAATCAGAACCAGCAACTCCCACCGCCAGCTCCACAGAACCAGCAGCAGCAACCATAGCGTGGAAACCGGGGATGTTTCCAGTGTGGGGCAGAAGGTCATTACAAACGCGATTGCCCTCAGTTGAACCAGAATCAGAACCACAACAATAACCAGGGCAACGGGAACAACAACAACAACAACAACGGGGGAAACAACAACAACAATGGCAACGAGGCAAGAGGGCGAGTTTTCGTGTTAGGAGGAGGAGACGCAATGAACGCTAATTGAACTTATAACTTATCTTGGGTTTTCATTATTATGTTTACGCTACTCAAACAAAGTTTGGTTTGAACATTAATCGTGTTGGGTTTTATGAATTATTTTACCTATTATATTTTATGTTTGGTATGATGGATGGTTTGATATTATTGAGCGCACCTGCCGTATTTATGGACCTTACGAACAGGGTGTGCAAACCCTACCTGGACGAATTTGTCATTGTCTTCATCGACGACATTCTGATCTACTCCAAGAGTCAGGAGGAGCACGAGCAGCACTTACGTCTTATCTTGGAACTTCTTCGAAAGGAGCAATTGTAAGCAAAGTTTTCTAATGCGACTTCTGGCTACATGAAGTCCACTTCTTAGGCCATATGGTGAACAGGGATGGGATGCATGTTGATCCAACCAAGGTAGATTCGATCAGGAACTGGCCTGCACCGCTTTTCAGTACCTTAAAGATAGACCTTGCAGCGCACCTATTCTCTCATTGCCGGAGGGCACAGATGACTTCGTGGTTTATTGTGACGCATCGATACAGGGTCTTGGTTGCGTATTGATGCAACGGGATAAGGTTATTGTTTACGCATCGCGACAACTCAAGATTCATGAACGGAACTACACGACGCACGATTTAGAGCTGGGAGCTATTGTTTTCGCGCTTAAGATATGGCGACACTACCTGTACGGTACCAGGTGCACGATTTATACCGATCACAGGAGTCTCGAGCATATTCTTAAGCAAAAGGATTTGAACATGCGTCAACGGAGATGGGTTGAACTACTGAACGACTACGAATGCGCCATCAATTATCATCCAGGCAAGGCCAACGTTGTGGCCGACGCTCTCAGTCGAAAGGACACCCTACCTAAGCGCGTGCGAGCGCTACAGCTTACGATTCAGTCTAGTCTTCCTGCACAGATACGAGATGCTCAGGTGGAAGCATTGAAACCAGAAAACGTAAAGGCTGAAGCTTTACGTGGTTCGAGGCAACAAATGGAACAAAAGGAAGATGGAGCATACTATGTGACGGGGCGTATTTGGGTCCCACTTCATGGCGGTTTACGAGAGCTTGTGATGGGCGAAGCACACAAGCCTCGCTACTCGGTACATCCAGGGTCAGACAAGATGTACCACGACATCAGAACTACTTATTGGTGGCCAAGCATGAAGGCCCACATCGCCACCTATGTTGGCAAGTGCCTGACCTGTGCAAGAGTCAAAGTTGAATATCAAAAACCCGCAGGCCTACTTCAACAACCCAGGATACCACAGTGGAAATGGGAAGAAATTTCCATGGATTTTGTTGTGGGCTTACCTAGATCCCAACGTGGGAACGATACGATATGGGTGATCGTGGATCGACTCACCAAGTCTGCACACTTCCTAGCGATAAAGGAAACGGATAAGTTCTCCACTCTCGCAGACATCTATCTTAAAGAAGTTGTTTCAAGGCACGGGGTGCCCACCTCCATCATTTCGGATCGCGATGCACGATTCACGTCAGAGCTATGGCAAGCGATGCACAAAGCGTTTAGCTCTCGTTTAGACATGAGCACAGTATGTCATCCTCAGACGGATGGGCAGTCTGAGCGCACAATACAAACTCTTGAAGACATGCTTCGGGCATGTGTTATTGATTTCGGCAACGGCTGGGAAAAGCATCTCCCTTTGGTGGAGTTCTCGTATAATAACAGTTATCACACCAGCATTCAAGCCGCTCCATTCGAGGCATTGTACGGACGTAAATGCCGGTCACCTCTCTGTTGGGCAGAGGTGGGGGATAGTCAGATTACGGGTCCAGAGATTGAAGTGAACGCCAAAGAAAAGATTGCACAGATACGACAACGCATGGCGGCAGCTCGTGACCGTCAGAAAGCCTACGCGGATAAGCGTAGCAAGCCTTTGGAATTTCAGGTCGGGGACCGGGTGTTATTAAAAGTCTCACCCTGGAAGGGTGTGGTTCGATTTGGTAAACGAGGCAAACTCAATCCACGGTATGTTGGACCGTTCGAAATCACGGAAAGAATAGGCCAAGTAGCCTACAGACTAAACCTACCAGCTGAACTCGGTGCAGTTCACAACATATTCCACGTGTCGAATCTGAAGAAGTGTCTGTCAGATGAGACCCTCACAGTTCCTTTTAAGGAACTCACTATCGACGAGCGGTTGCAGTTCGTCGAGGAGCCAGTTGAAATCACGGACCGGGATGTAAGGTCCTCAAACACAAGAGAATCCCTCTTGTTCGAGTTCGTTGGAACTCCCGACGTGGCCCAGAGTACACCTGGGAACGCGAAGATCAGATGACAGAAAAGTACCCCAGTTATTCGAAACCAATGCAAGCACTACTGAGGCTGAAGCTACTACTACTGAATTTCGGGACGAAATTCCAAATCAACGGGGGGATGATGTGACACCCCAGGAAAATCAGCGAACGATACAACTTACCTAGCTTCCTCAGTGAGTGCGTACCAAATTTCGGGACGATGTGACAACTCGAATTTCCAAGATTTCTATTTCGCATTTATTGCACGTTCTTGTATTATTTAGTCGATTGATTTCACAATTATTTGCTATGGAATGAGATACGTTTTGATACAACGAAATTGTATTGTGTGATTGTGCATGGTTATGTGTTGCTTGTGAAAGATTTGTCAAATAATGGAATGTGGTGTTGAAACTGTAATAAATAATACTTAAGGGTGTGTAGGGTTGATAGTGAAACTTTAACAACTCATAACCCTAATCCCTTCCCTAATCATTCACTAATCACTCTCTAAGAATCAAAACACGTACCCACATTCCCTAATCCTCTCTACAACCACCTTCTTATCATTCTTGGATTCACAAGTCTTTCACATCAAGTTTGATTGCTAATCCAACTAGAATCGAATCAAGGTAATGGTTTAATCATCGTTGATGTTAATAGTTTATTGATTATTTGAATTGTTGTTGTTCTTGATTCTTGATTTTGTGTTCTTGGAAGCCCTATTTCTTCATATAAGGTTCTGTGGTTTTGATTTAATGATGAAATAATGTGATGATGATGATGATTAATTGCATTGCTTGATATATTGATCTTATGATGATTTTTGATTGTTAAGTATCGGTTGATTGAATTGATCTTGCATTGTGAGAATCATGAACTAGGGTTTGGAATAATCATCGAAACGTAACTGCTGTCGTAAGGACGTAACTGCGAACTTGAATGTTTGTATGATGCTGATTGTCTGAGTTTGTGGATGATAAAAGTCTGAGATTATGCTAGATCCGAGTTTGAATGATAATGTATGTCTGAGTTTAAGTAATAAGTGTGGCCCGAGTTTAAGTAATCAAGTTAGGTCCGAGGTTATATTATGTTCATTGGTCCGAGTTTGTTGTTATCAAGTCTGATCCGAGTTTAATATAATGTCATGGACCGAGTTTAATGTATATAGCATGGACCGAGTTTAGTGTACACCACATGGACCGAGTTTATTGAATATCACCTGGTCCGAGTTATGTGCAAGTGTTATTGTCTGAGTTTATTTGCAAACATAAGGTCTGAGTTATAACCAAACACAAGGAGGTCCGAGTTTGTTAAGGATCCCCTTTTGGTCCGAGTTTGACAAGGGCAGCCCCCCCTTGCCTATTGTCCGAGTTTCTTGGCAAACTCCCACTGTCCGAGTTTTATTGTGCCCACCCCTAGTCCGACTTTAATGATAAACATGTCCGAGTTTCCTTATATGCAAGTGTCACCCGAGTTTATTAGGGAATGAAGGTGGTCCGAGTTTATACAAATGTTCTGGTCCGAGTTTAAGTTTAACATGTAGCCCGAGTTTATTGCCCAAGCCCATGACCGAGTTTGTTAGGTTATTAGATGATAACTTGGACCGAGTTTAATGATGATACATTGGACCGAGTTTAATGAACTACTATTGGGCCGAGTTTAATGGGCTAACCATTGGACCGAATTTAACATGATCATATATGTCCGAGTTTCAAACAGGGGAAACCCCCCCCCCACACTTGCCTGATGTGTAATTGTCTGATGTTGTGTGAGTGTTCTGAAGATCGAATACTGAATGATATATATACATATAGATATACGATTTCATGATATGCATGCAATAAACGATTGTAATAAACTGCTAATAATCAATAACGAATTTGATGATGATGAACACACGATTAGAATAATGTTGTCTGAACTTTATAAGTGACGTGTAACCTGAGTTTAGAACGAACAGTTAAAGCTTACTGCACGTACTATATGTGACTATATGCTATTGAATGGTACTACATGATCTTATATGTGCGAACAATTCTTATCATCTCATCCTGTACACAACCCTCACACAGATCACAACAGTTTAGACATAAGTAACATGTAAACCCTACTTGAATGTAACACTTACATTGAATCACGTGCAATGCATCCTAGGTCGTGTGTAGCGGACCTATACATTTAACTAACTCTAGAAGCAATAACATACCGAGCAAACCAAGGTGAGTTCACACAGCCAAGGCATGGGGTTCCCAGGGTGGGAATGGGGTTTGATTATTTACTGGTACTTATCTATACGGGAACGTAGTGTTGTGATTTGATGAACTATGGTACATACTCCGCTGATTGAACTACGACTAGACTAGTAACACTTATTGAACTGATCTTCGCACACCTGCCAAGGGTTGGCCGCGATATTATGACTAGCTTCGCACACCTGCCTTTGGAAGGCCGCGAACTGAATTTACTAATCTTCGCACACCTGCCTGGTAGGCCGCGATACTGATAAACCTAGTCTAGAATACTTGGGATGAACATCCCCTAATATCTTCGCATACGTGCCTGGGAGGCCGCGATGGGAACTAATACGATACGTGACATAACGAACGAACATACTACTACTCACGCTATACTATTACTGAACTGTTAACTGTGAACTCGCTCAACTAGTTGTTGACTCTCTGCTGCATGCCTTGTAGGACATTAGGTACATATGGAGCTTGCACAGGGAGGAGCAGGTCGTTGTGGTGCATGGATCGTGGATGTTTTGATAAACTTACAACACTTGAACTATTTACATACATTGGATTCTCATTGTTACGCTTCCGCAACTTAAACTATGTTTTGTTGGAACATCAATCGTATTGAATGACTTGTTTACATTTATTATACTCGACATTAATTACATGTTCGATATGATTGGTGGCTTGATCCTGGTCAGTCACGCTCCCAAGCGGTGATACTCCGCAGGTGGATTTTGGGGGTGTGACAAGAGTAGTTTTATGGTGTTGGGTGGTGAATTGTCTAATGTGCCATCTCAAGGTATTTATAGACATTCCATATGGCATATTCCTAGCATATTCCTGGCATATTCCTAGCATATTCCTGGCATATTCCTGGAATATTCCTAGCATATTCCTAGCATATTCCTGGAATATTCCTAGCATATTCCTGGCATATTCCTGGAATATTCCTAGCATATTCCTAGCATATTCCTGGAATATTCCTAGCATATTCCTAGCATATTCCTGGAATATTCCTAGCATATTCCTGGCATATTCCTGGAATATTCCTAGCATATTCCTAGGTTTTCTGCGTTGTCTGCGTTTTGCAGTGTAAGCACTGTGTCGCGTAGGAACACACGGTACGCGCTTAAACATGAAAAAAAAATAACGTTTTTAAGCGTTTTAAGTTATTTTTTTTTCAACACGAACCTGATTAAAATTAAATTTTAATCATAACAGAATATTTGTGGGATTAAATATTATCCGGGCGGCCATCAACGTTCGTTTCGCAGTTTTGTCATAATTAGTTCTGCTCTTAAAGTGTGTTTCAGGTGCTTTTAGTGCTTATTTTTGCTTTCGCAATGTCTATAAATTAAACCCTTATATGTATTCTTGGGTTTTAATGTATTCTTGTCGTAGGACCTACACCTAGGCCTCCATTCTAATGTCTGACTGCTTTCTGTAGTTCTGTTGACACATTGTGTCTTACCGGTGAGTTTACTTAGTATTTTTTTTTGACGCAACGCTCTCGTTTATGCATAAAGCAATATTTTGTAGTATACAACGTGCATGAATTCACTTGTTTAACATGTGTTCAGACATTGCTGACAATTAAGCACATTATTGAAGTTGTTAAATAATAATTAAAGTGTACGGAAGTTACCGGTTTGGTGCCAGTTGTCACAGTCTCCCCCCGTTAAAAGAATTTTTGTCCCGAAATTCAGGATGGACTAACCCTTGCAGGAGTCTCTTTGAATAGGTGGGGATACTTTTCTTTGAACTGGTCTTCACGTTCCCACGTGTACTTGTCACACCCCCAAAATCCCACACGCGGAGTACCACCGCTTGGAGGCGTGACATGACCAGGATCAAGCCATCAATCATATTGAACATAGCATAACATAAATAAAGTAGTTCATAAAACCTTATTCAATACAATTGATGTTACAAAACAATCATAGTATCAGTAGCGGAAGCATAAGTAATTAACCCAAGTAAACCATAAGTTCAATTATTCGAAATGTTTAAACATAGCGTTCATAATCCACTGCCCACAACGTCCCGCTCCTCCAGTGCAAGCTCCATAAGTACCTAAGGTCCTGCAAGGCATGCAGCAGATAATCAACAAACTAGTTGAGCGAGTTCACAGTTTAAAGTTCAATATCGTATAGTGTGAGTAATGGTTTAATCGTTACGTTCCATATGATTAGTTCCATCGCGGCCTCCCAGGCAGGTGTGCGAAGATTGGGTTCGTATAGTTCGCGACCATAGTCTTTACCGACCAGGGTGTGTGCGAAGGCGGTTAATCAATTCGCGACCATAGTCTTTACCGACCAGGGTGTGTGCGAAGGCAGTTGAGTAGTTCGTTCGCGACCATAGTCTTTACCGACCAGGGTGTGTGCGAAGGCAGTTCGTAAGCATCAACAGTTTAATCGTTCGTTATAATATCAAAGTATGCACAAATAATCATCCAACCCATTCCCACCCTGGGAACCCATGCCTTGGCTGTGTGAACTCACCTTGGTTTGCTCGGTATGCTAGGTTATGCACTCACAAGTGATTAATCACGTCCTATTGTATGCACGTATAACAAATCAGTTCATGTTCACAATGATACGCATGCAATTTAATGTTCACATAACAGTCAGTTTGCATATCGGCACATCACGTATCATTTCGCATTTAATCATTAACTATCATTCGATTCACATTTACCCATCCTTCGATATATTGCTCATCCTTCGGTCTAACAATTATCACAACCATCACAAATATGTTTCGACACATCTATCGATACACAGTTAGCATCTTACGATTCATGGTTATCTTTCGACACATCAGCTATGTTTCGACATAGTTATCCTTCGGCACACAGATTATGTTTTGGTCAACACACTATCTTTCGGTCAAAGCTATCCTTCGGTCAACACTACTATGGTTCGGTCAATGCTATCCTTCGGTCAACACCTATGTTTCGAAGGACAGGTATCTTTCGGTCACAGCTATGTTTCGATTACTAATATCTTTCGATGAACATCAGTTACGGAATGTCAGTTACGTTTTTCTCAAAGTTTCCAAGTTTTTTCCTAACTGATTATCAATTAACACCAATTTCACAAATCAATTAGCATCAACAAGATCAAACAAGCATGATTCCCATGTTTATCAAGAACCCTAATCTGAATAACAAAATCATTCAAACTATCCGATTTACACATAGGTGCCGATTACATAAACATGTCCGATTACAATATGATCAATTCGATTAACCTACATCCGATTAACATACATATTCCGGTTAACACGCAAATGACATATTGCAATACCAACATACATATCCGGTTATCATGGCCAATCCACAAGACATCATCATTGAACATCATCAAAACAGATCCGATTAACATACTAACAATATATTGCAAGACAATTTATAAATCATGAAATCAAAGCATCATAAACAACATCACACTAACCGGAAATCTGGATTACGGTATGGAATCCTTCGAACAGAGAGTAGGTTTGCTATATGCCGTCACACACACACAATAGCACTAGGGTTTTGAAAAATAACTGCCGGTTTGCATGTATCACGTATATAAACGTATCACAGAAATGGGCCAAGCCCATTAGAAAGGCTGGGCCGAAAGATGTCGAAGGATGGAGTCTTTGGTCGAAGGATATGTTTCGAGATCCTTCGAACCGGAAGCTGATCCTTCGAGTCGAAGGATATGTTTCGAGATCCTTCGAACTGTGTGCCATGCTTCGTGATCTAGACTAAGTGTATTAAATAATAATTCTAATATTATCTTTTACAACTACAATGCACAATGACAACACGTTTCATTAAAACACAACGCGTACAATTACAAGTCCAACAAGTCAACTACTAAACAGTCAAAGTCAACGCGCATTTAATGCGAAAGCAAAAGTCAGAAACTCGAGTTGTCACATTATCCCCAACTTAAAAGAAATTTCGTCCCGAAATTTGGTACGCACTCACTGAGGAAGCTAGGTAAGTTACATCGTTCACTGGTTTTCCTGGGGTGTCACATCATCCCCCCGTTGATTTGGAATTTCGTCCCGAAATTCAGTAGTAGTAGCTTCAGCCTCAGAAGTGGATGCATTGGTTTCGAATAACTGGGGATACTTTTCTTTCATCTGATCTTCGCGTTCCCAGGTATACTCTGGGCCACGCTGGGAGTTCCAACGAACTCGAACAAGAGGGATTCTCTTGTGTTTGAGGACCTTAACATCCCGGTCCGTGATTTCAACTGGTTCCTCGACGAACTGCAACCGCTCGTCGATAGTGAGTTCCTTAAAAGGAACTATAAGGGTCTCATCTGATAGGCATTTCTTCAGATTCGACACGTGGAATACATTGTGAACTGCACCGAGTTCAGGAGGTAGGTTTAATCTGTAGGCTACTTTGCCAATCTTTTCTAAGATTTCGAATGGTCCGACGTACCGCGGATTCAGTTTGCCTCGTTTACCAAATCGAACCACACCCTTCCAGGGTGAAACTTTCAATAAAACCCGGTCCCCGACCTCAAATTCCAATGGTTTTCTACGCTTGTCCGCGTAGGCTTTCTGACGGTCGCGTGCTGCCGCCATGCGTTGCCGTATCTGTGCTATCTTTTCTGTGGCGTCCACTACAATGTCTGGACCCGTAATCTGACTATCCCCCACCTCTGCCCAACAGAGAGGTGACCGGCATTTACGTCCGTACAATGCCTCGAATGGAGCGGCTTGAATGCTGGTATGATAGCTGTTATTGTACGAGAACTCCACCAAAGGGAGGTGCTTTTCCCAGCCGTTGCCGAAATCGATAACACACGCTCGAAGCATGTCTTCTAGAGTTTGAATAGTTCGCTCAGACTGCCCATCCGTCTGAGGGTGATATGCTGTGCTCATGTCTAATCGTGAGCCGAAGGATTTGTGCATCGCTTGCCAAAGCTCTGACGTGAATCGTGCATCGCGATCCGAAATAATAGAGGTGGGCACTCCGTGCCTCGAAACAACTTCTTTCAAGTAAATGTCTGCTAGGGTAGAAAACTTATCCGTTTCTTTGATCGGCAGGAAGTGTGCAGACTTGGTGAGTCGATCTACTATGACCCAAATAGTGTCATTCCCACGCTGGGATCTTGGTAAGCCCATAACGAAATCCATGGAAATTCCTTCCCATTTCCACTGTGGTATCTTGGGTTGTTGCAGTAGGCCTGCTGGTTTCTGATATTCAACCTTGACTCTCGCACAGGTTAAGCATTTGCCAACATAGGTGGCGATGTGGGCCTTCATACTAGGCCACCAATAAGTTGTTCTGATATCGTGGTACATCTTATCCGACCCTGGATGTACCGAGTAGCGAGACTTGTGCGCTTCATCCATCACAAGCTCTCGTAGACCGCCATAAAGTGGGACCCAAATACGCCCCGTTACATAGTAGGCGCCGTCTTCCTTTTGTTCCATGCGTTGCCTTGAGCCGCGTAAGGCTTCAGCTTTAACGTTTTCGGGTTTCAGTGCTTCTAACTGAGCAGCTCGTATCTGTGCAGGAAGACTCGACTGAATAGTAAGCTGTAGCGCTCTCACGCGCTTAGGTAGAGTGTCTTTCCGACTGAGGGCATCAGCCACAACATTGGCCTTGCCTGGATGATACTTGATGGCGCATTCGTAGTCGTTCAGAAGTTCAACCCATCTCCGTTGACGCATATTCAAATCCTTTTGCTTAAGAATATGCTCGAGACTCCTGTGATCGGTGTAAATCGTGCACCTGGTACCGTACAGGTAGTGTCGCCATATCTTAAGCGCGAAAACAACAGCTCCCAGCTCTAAATCGTGCGTCGTATAATTCCGTTCATGAACCTTGAGTTGCCGCGAAGCGTAGGCAATAACTTTATCCCGCTGCATCAATACACAACCAAGCCCCTGTATCGATGCGTCACAGTAAACAACGAAGTCATCCGTGCCCTCTGGCAATGAGAGAATAGGTGCGCTGCAAAGCCTATCCTTTAAGTACTGAAAAGCGGTCTCTTGCGTATTACCCCATCTGTAAACGACACCTTTCTGTGTTAGCATAGTAAGTGGTTGCGCGATCTTGGAGAAGTCTTTAATAAATCGCCTGTAGTAACCCGCCAAACCCAAGAATTGGCGTATTTCCGTTTGTGTACGCGGTGCAGGTCAGTTCCT